>NW_021604617.1:10155611-10167070 GCF_004785775.1 Grammomys surdaster
CCCCTATTCCTCCACCTCCCTGGGTCCCTTTCCTGGTCAGTATGGCTGCCATACTGGCTGAAACAAGCAGGTTCCTTGTGAATGGCGCTGCTGAAGCTTATCCACACTGTGATTTCCAGCATTGTGTGAGCCTGCCTCCTAAAGATGCACCTCCAGGTCCCATGGAGGCCTTGGCCCAGCCTGCCGGTGGACAAGGTTCAGTCCATATGGGTTGCCTGTTGCCCATCTGGCATGTGGACACAAGCTCTCCCTTCCTACCTGGCAGCTCCCGGAAGAAGCCCCTCCCACCCAGGATTGCCAGGGCTAGTCCTTCCCAATCTCAGGTCACCACTACAGTGGTTTCCGGAGCTGGTCTGTGGACAGTGTGTTTGCATCACAGCCTCTGCTCGGACTTTCTCACTCCCCCCCCCTCCTTCCTGTGATGGTCTGAGTCCCAGGATCCACATCTGGTTCAGTTTGGTAATAAAAAAAGCGTTTCTGGCTAGAAGTCTCCACTTCCAGGAAGGCTTTCCCAGCAGTGTGGGAGTCAGGCTGACGGGGGAGCCAGTGGCTGGTCATCTGCTCCCCTCCCCCAGCCTTCCCGGTTCCAGGACACTTTTCACTTGACTCACCTCTTCTTCCATTGTGGGTTGTGCTTGTCCTGACCAGCTAGACCATATAGGGAGATGTCTTGGAGAACCCCCTAACTCCAGTCAGCTGGAAGGAACCTCATGAGGAGTTAGGCATGACCTGACCCAGGAATCCCTTATTCCAAATCCAGCTTTCTTATTTGCCTAAATCCCAATCTCTATTGTGATCCTTGAGAAAGTGGTGGGCCCCAGTGTTACTTTCTTAACTACACTGTGACTTTGGTTCCCCCAGGACTTTTCAGATTAGAAGTGACTTGAAATGGAACGTCCTTGTTCCCATATGGTTGGTGCCCGGCTGAGGGCCCCGGATGCAGGGCTTCCTGACTCCAAGCCACTGCTGAGAGAGTTGCTAATTCCACACGTGGTAGCTTAATTTTATGTATACCAGGATACAAGTGGCTAGTCCTGTGGGTGAAATTTATTCTGGGCGTGTGGATGAGCATGTCTCTAGATGAGTTTGACATTCAACTGCATGAAATGAACGAAGGAGATTGACCTCTCTAGCACGGTGGGTCTCGTTCCACCAGCTGGAGGCTTGAGGAGAACAAGGCAGACATGAGGACGTTAGCTCCTCCTGCCTTTCTGCACCCAGACACTGAGACACTGGCTCTTCTTGTCCTCACCACGTGCTCCTGCAGCAGCTGTGAATGGAGCTTCCCTCCCTGCCACAATAGATGGAAACCATGAGCCCAAATCAACCTTTCTTCCTTTACGGTGCATTGGGGTCACCCCAAAGCAAAGGAAGCTGAGGGGTGGGAACTTAACCCATCATCTTGCCAGGTTTCCAGCTTGCTGGCTGCAGAGCTGGGCCCTTCTCTCCCCAGACCTACACTTGTTAGCTCTGTGTCTTGGGAGATTCTGTTCTGTGATCCTCAGCCTGGGCTCTACTTCTTCCCCTTTTGCCCTCGATCTTAATGTACAGATTCCTAGTCTGTGTATCTTTCATACAATGGTGTTTTCTTTCTGCACAGCTCTGTTCTTTTTGCTTACTGTCCCCTGGTCTCCCACTGTGGCATTTGTGACCAACTGAAAACCAAACCCCCAAGCTCCTTGGTCCTTTCTCTGTCCCACAAATCAGCCCCTCAGCCCCCGCCGCCTACTAGTCCAGGGCCCATCTACTAATCAAAATGAAAACCTAAAATGGGTTGTCTGAGTCTCAAAGAGCACTGCCTTGGGTCCTCACGTAGTCTCAAACGTCCACGACTCCATGGTGATATCAATAAATGATTAATCCAACGAATGAAGACAGAGCTGCCGTGAATTTTAAAGTCGTGTGGACATCCTCTCCTGGAGAACTAGCTGTGCCTCTCCTTCTCTGAAGCATGGAAGGAGTGGGCTCACTTGTCATGGAGAAATTTGCAAGCCCTCCCATGGCTGCGGTGATGTCACCAGCAATAAGTCACGCCCGTAGCAAAGGTTCCCTGGCAGGAAGCCATGAGAGAGGTATTTTATCTCTGAGGTTTCCCTCAAACCCATAGCCCCAAACCCATAGTCCTGGTCTAATTCTGAGAAAACATAACATCCAATTGAGGGGTGTTTTGTAAAAATACTTGGCTGGGACTCTTCAGAAGTGTCAAGGTCGTAAAAACAAAGGAAGACTGAGAAGCTGCCCCAGCGTGGGGAGCCTAGGGAGTCCCAATGAAGCACTAAAAGGTGATACTGAGCCTGGGTCTCTGCAGCAGAAAAATGACATACGGGTGGGTGAGGGCTCGGCTGAAATCCAAATGAAGCCTGGAATTCAGTTAACAGAGATGTACCAATGGTGTTTCCTTTTGACAATTGCACCACAGAAATGTAAGACAGTAACATTAGGGGAAAGGAACTGGCTGAGAGGAGGCAAGACAGCTGCTGAACTTAGTGAGCCTAAAGCAATTCCCCAAGAGTTTGGTTAAAAAGAAGCGGCAGACTCACCCTGAATCTGTCTTCTCCCCCAACTCACCTCCTTTGACTTCTTCTCTCCCCCTCCCCCTCCTTCTCTTTTCTGAATGTGTGTAGTATGCTTATATTTGTGCGTGTGTGTGAGGGGGAGTCACTGCACATGTGTGTAGTTATACATGCAAAAGTCAGAGGTTAATATAGGGTGTATTTCTCTATTTGTCATGTTATATACAAAGGCAGGTCTCTCAGCTGAACCCAGAGTTTGCCATTTTGGTTAGTCTAGAGAGACATCTCTCTGCTCTGTTTCTGACTCTTGAGCACACTGGGGCAACAATCAGGCTGCCACACACCCTCAACATTTAAATGGGTGTGAGGATCCCAAGTCCATTCTTCACGCTTGTGTGGCAAGCAGTCATAGCTAAGCCTTAATCCCAGACTCCTCTTGAGTCTTTGGATGTGTTTTTTTTACACAACTAGTGGATAAATACAATCTCCTTATGTAAAATTCACTGAAACATAAAGAACATCCTCAGAGTAAAAAAAAAAAAAAAAAAAAAAAAAATGGCTATTAGGGCCCAAATCTCAGAACCACCTATGTGCCAGACTTGGCCAGAAGTACCTTAATGTTAAACGCTACTGTTAAACACTATGGTTTGACTCTGAGATGTCCTCCACAGACTCAGATGTTGATAGTCTGTTCTCTAGCCAGTGGCACTGTTTCCGAACCTTTAACCAGGTGGGCCTTAGTTGGAGGAAGCTGGATCCCGGGGGAAAGTTCTTAAGAATGTGTTGTCCCTGCCCACTTCCTGTCTGGATCTCTGATGCCAGGCCTGTCATGATGTGAAGAGGCTTAATGTTTCCAGGAGAGACACTGCCTTACCTCTCTGCTGTCCCAGACTGCAACCCGAAATGCTGAGACAAAACATATTCCTTTAAGTAGTTTCTATCAGGGGCTAGCTATGGTCATGATTGGACAAAAATGAATAATACTGTGAGTGGCCAAACTTAATCTTCACTACAGGCCATTGAGACAGGCCTTGCCAGACACTTTTTACACATGGAGAAACTGAGGCATGTGGAGATTTTTAAGGGTATTGGCTAAGGTGGAGAGTAGCTGGCAGGGTTAAGAAGTCCAAGAAACTATTGTAAGTATCTGCAACTCGTGTACAAACTGACCTTCTTTGTTGGGCCAAACATCCATGCTTGTGTGCAAACGGCTTCTTATTCTTACTAGAACATGTTAGAGTGCCTTCCATGTTAGTTCTAAGGATCCAGAGCCATTTTTCTTAATTTTTCTATGCAGTTACTCTCAACCAAGTGTGGCTTTGTCCCCAGGGGACATTTAGCAAAATCTGGAGACATGTTTGGTCAGAGCTGGGAAGTGGGCCGGGCATACCCATGGCATCTGGTGGGTAGAAGCCAGGGAAGCTGGGTACACAGCCTATCATGCACAGGGCAGCTCCCATGGCACAAAGTTGTTAACTGTAAACTTTAATAGCATTGAGTTGAAATCCTATTGTATGGTATTCTGTGGCAGAATAGCAGATTCCTAAAGTAGCTCTGACACGTGGCATTGATGTGGCGCTCAGACCTGTCCTTTTCTTCCTTCCTTCCTTCCTTCCTTCCTTCCTTCCTTCCTTCCTTCCTTCCTTCCTTCCTTCCTTTCTCTCTCTCTCTCTCTCTCTCTCTTTCTTTCTTTCTTTCTTTCTTTCTTTCTTTCTTTCTTTCTTTCTATCTTTCTCACTCTTGTCTCTCAGTTCTACATCAGTCGCTTCTTGTTGGGCACTGCCCTAGTCTCATTGCTGTTGCTGTGGTAAAATATCCAGAAAAAGGCATCTTTAGAGAAAAAGGGTGTATTGTAGCCCATAATTCCAGATTATAGTCTGTTACAGCTCAGAAGTCAAGGTGTCAAATCACATCCACAAAAAACAGAGAGAAGTAAATGCAAGTGTGGCTAATATTGGCTAGCTTTTTCTAGTTAGTGCAGGTTCCTACACAGTGCGGGGATCCTTGCCTAGGGAATGATGCTGCCCAAAGTGGGCTTAGGTTTCTCACGTCATCTAGTAATCAAGGCAATCCCACAGCCATGCTCAAAGACCAACGTGATCTGTAAATTCCCTCATTTCAACTTTCTTTCTGCATCCAAGTTGACAATAGAGCTAGCTATCACAGGTCCTCACCCTTCCATTCTCTTCACAGGACATGGCACCTCTCAAAAAACACATTTTTGTCGTTTTCTTCTATATACAGCTTATCGCACCTGCTAGTAGTATCTCATGCTTCCTGACTGAATTGTGGGTGCCTGGAGTGCCATGGTGGGATCCCTCTGGTATTGTCCTTGCCCTGTGTATGTGGGTGGAAATCAGAAAGCCACATCCCCAACCATTTACTGAAATACTGTAACTGCGGTCCCCTCAGCCTTGGCCTGCATGGCTCAACCATTTAGAAACCCTGAGCAAGTATGAAGGTCCCAATTCCTTCTCAGGAATCTCAGTCTATTGTGTAAGTTCTGAATTTCTTTTTTTTTTTTTAAAGATTTATTTATTTATTTTATATATGTGAGTGTACTATCACTCTCTTCAGACATACCAGAAGAGGGCATCAGATGCCATTACAGATGGTTGTGAGCCACCATGTGGTTTCTGGGATTTGAACTCAGGACCTCTGGAAGAGCAAGCAGTCAGTGCTCTTAACCGCTGAGCCATCTCTCCAGCCCAAGTTCTGAATTTCAACATTTAAAACAAGAACAAGAACAACAACAACAACAACAAAAAACCTTCCTTTAATCTTCTAATTTCTAGCCAGAGAGGAAATTCCTGTATTAGCCAATCCTTGCAATTCTTATGATACAGTGTGGTGACAAATTTACATAGAAGAAAAGTTCACATCCTGTGTATCTAAGCTGAGGCCTCGCATACTGTAGTGTGTCTGTAGATAACCTGGAGTTGGGTTAAAAGGCAGATTTAGGTTCGGTAGTTCTGGAGTTGGGCTGGAGACAGGTATTTTTCATAAGTTTCCCAATGGTGCGTATGTTGCTGGCCCAGTTCTGTACTTTGGGCAGTGAGACTTGAACTGCTGGGGGCTGGCTCAGCCATAAGAGTGCTTGCTGCTCTCGCAGAGAGCTTAACTTTGGTTCCCAGCAGTCATGATGGGTGGCTCACAACCCCTATAACTTCGATTCTAGGAGATCCATCACCTTTTCTGGCCTCTACGGACACTGCGTTCATGAGCACATATCCCCTCCCTCCACATATATACATAGCTAAAAATAAATCCTAAAACATATTAAGTAGACTTGACCTGCTGCCTCAGGAGCTGGGGCTTCCACCCTTTCCTCCTAACTTCGGCTTGGTAATTTTCCTTCATCAAGCCTCCCCGTCACCTTCTCGGGAGAATCTGGCTCAAATACAGTTGAAGTGAAATGCAAGCTCAAAAATAGAAATGACAAGCGTTTACTGGGATTCAGGGAACAAACAAACAAACCCATGAAAACGCCTAGGAATAAAGATGAAGATAGGTTCAAAATCGAAAGCCCAGCCCCAGGCGCTTCAGGCAACTCTGGGTTTAACGGTCTTGGTGGAATGTCCATTAGCATGTCAGCTAAGATCCATCAGGGGTGTAATTTCCTCCCACAGACCAGGGACCCTATTTGTGCTGCTCCGACTCTGCTCTGTTCTCCATCAGTGGGATTTACACACCTGGAACCGTGTGTGGAACTGGTCCCACTACATTTCACTTCCTATACCTGACATATTTAATGCTTAGCTTTCAAATAAATGAAATCCCTGTTTAATGCTGGCTTGGAAAGACGCAGTCGGTGAAGGGATTCCCGCCCCCACCCCATGGGTAGTTTTGCCTATATGAGGTGACTTGTCAAACCTAACAGCCTCCTAAAGAGGGTGGAGTGGCCAGGGACTCCCAAGAGCTAGAGGTACATGATTACAGAATAATAAAGAAACTTTAACAATAAATGTATACAGTAGCTGGGTTTTTTTTTTCTGGTTGCATTGAAAAAAAAACAACCTGATAAAAGAAAATGGTTTGAAAGGATATGGAAGAGAAGTCATGGTGGCAGGAGGTGAGGCGGCTGTTCATAGCACGCCGGAAGTCAGTCATAGTGCACCGGAAGTAGGGAAGCAAAGAGAGATGAATGCCAGGCACCAGCTCACTGTCCCTTTTTTATTTGCTCTGGGACCCAAGCCCATTGGCTGGTGGCACTCACAGTCAGTGTGGATCTTTCTTCCTCATGAAATACCCTCAGACACATCCAGAAGTGTGTCTTCTAGCTGACTCTAAATTCTGTCAAGTTGAGAATGAAGACACACCCTCACAGTGCGCAGATACAGTTTTAAAAGGCTCCCGGAAAGAACAGCATGCATGCATGCATGTAGTCAGAAATGTGTTCCAGAATTGAGGCGGGAGAAACTTCTAGAAGGTACAAGACCTGTGTGGCTAACGTCATCCTTATGCACTACCATGGGGCTTGACTTTGTAAGGTGCAACTATGAAGTCTGTGGCTGAAAGTAGGGGTCAGCCCTTGGCCTTTACCAATGAGCACCTGCTGAAGCAGGCACACCCCCAAGGCTCCTAGGTTAGACCAGAGCTAACGCTGCAGGAACTGGAGCTGTTGTGGAGAGCAGTGAGGGAAACCCATTCTGACCCCCCATGCTGGGGACCCATATGTGGGACAGGTGGGCTCTTGAACTCTCAGTACACAGGCTGGGGCAGCATCCATGTTGGAAGAATCCTGCTCTCTGTTTCATGAGACTTTCCTTCACTGCTTGGTTCAGCCCAGCACTCACCACAGCGGCAAAGAGTTGAACATTTAGAAAAGAAAACAAAGAAACCTAAAGAAATACTCATAGTTTTGGGGGGAAAATTGTTTTTAAGATCTCAGTTCAAACTCAGGGCTCAGGATTCTTCATCACTTACGCTGGTGCTCTGAGACACCTTGTTCAGTGGTCACCAGGAAGTCAGCACTGAACGGCTGGCCTGTCTCTGTCCCCTCAGAAACCACCTGAGCAGCTGCTGACTGGAAGACAGAACGGAGGGGCTTCTCAGAGTTCCTGCCCCTCCCTCAACAGACACGACAGTGAACCCTGTGAAAAGCACTTACATTCACGATCTGTTTATAAATTTACTGACATTGATTTATGACCCTCGGTTGGATCCAGTGTTAGTTTCTTCGTGGTATTTCTTTCTTTGGGGGCGTAAAAAAAAGTGTTAATGTTATGGTTCATGTTCTTAATATAGCCACATGCCAGGAGCTACCCGAAAGACATCTGGGAACCCAATCAATGATCCACCGACAGGAATCCAGACTTGATTTACGCTAGGGGCTGCAGCTGGTGTGAAGAGTTGATTCTGGTTGGGTTAGAGACAGAGCAGAAGATGCTACCTATGGCATCTTCAACTCCAAGGGGATGTCGAAAGAGGCAGGATTTGGATTCCATCTGCCAGGTTCTGCTCCTTAGGTATAGGTCTCAGACATGCCGGCCTGGTTTCTTCGTTGAGGCATGGGCCATTGCTATTGGGCTGGAATGGTCATCTTCATGGGTGTCCTACTGGCTGAGACTCCACCATAGTGGGTGCCTGCCACCCGGATGAAAACTGTCACATGCTGGGCATGCCTATCTTTACAGTACTTTCCAAGTGCAAGCAGACATGGTTTTCCTCCGGGTTTATTAGCCAATTCAGTGCAAGGTTGAAAACGGAAACACCTTGTAGGCTTCTTTAGTAAGAGTGAGGGTTCAGGCTCACCATACAGAGCCCAGACTCCCCCTACCCATGCAAACATAGCATGGGAAGCAGGAAGAGAAAGTCCCTCCTTCAGTCACTCTCCGTATCCTTACACACACCAAGAAGAGATGCTACTGGTCTCTAATGTATCGTCTGTATCATCTGCCTCCTTGCATCCGATATCACAGATGAGGAAACCGAGGCTTGGAGAGATGGAAGTAGTTTATCCTTGGTTACACAGCCAATCCAGCAAAGGCAGAAAGCTAGCCTGACTTATATTCAGTCCCTTCTCTCTGACTTTCCTGTTTATCCATTTGTCTATCATCGATTTATCGGCCATCTATACATTAGCCACCCATGCCTCATATGTTATCTGCTGTCTGTCTGTCCTTCCAGCAACGCCCTACAATACTGACTGGGAGCCCTCAGAGCTCAGAACACACTACAGCCTTAGAGCTGTAAGGCAGGCAGGCAGACAGACAGACAGACAAGCTTCACCTTTTCCCCTCACAGTCCTTCCTGGACCCAGCCAGAGTCTTCGCGCAGGGACCCCTGTAAGCAGCAGGTGGCGCTCGAGTCAGGCGTAAGGCTGGGTCGAATGGGGCCTGATTTCTGGGTGGGCACAAAGGCCACAGCAATCACTCCAGTGGGTAACCGTGGCGACCAGCACGGAAGGGGAGCTTGCTGCTTGCTGTAGGTGGCCTTTGGGCAGGGACAATGTGAGGGCGCTGGTCTCCACCCCGTGGCCGCGGGCCTCTGCAAGGGCCAACAGGACAAGAAAGGGTAGGCAGGCTCCTGTCCCCTGCTTTGCCTCGGGGTCAACATTGATCCTTGGACATGGACCTTAATGGGGAAGGCAAAGACTGGTGGTCAGGGCCAGGCTTTCTGTACCTTCAGTTCCCTAGGAGAAAGATGTCTTATCCTGTTGGTTCCTTCCTTTCTCCACCTTCACTGACCAGAGCCACCTCAGTCTTCCTAGGAGTAGTCAACTATAGGCATCCCACCTGTCCTCAGAAGTCCTTCCATATAGGGGGCATTTCTGCTCTGGATACAGCACCCTCTAGATGGGTCCTCTCAACCACAAGCTGGACAAAGCTGTGTTGGGCTAACTCTGCTGGGGTTGGCTTCAGATCCCAGGACCACCTTGAAGTGTCCTATCTTCTTCCCACACAGGGTTGTCCAGGGAAAGAAACCGCCTGTTGTCTGAACTCTCTCTCAATCTTGGCCTTCCTATTTTCTCTCCGTCTCCACACTCTAGATTCCAGAGCCCAAACCTTCTAGACCCATAGACAGAAGCCAGCTTCATTCAGAAGCGCATGCATTACTCAACTAAGGGAAGGAAGAGGGAGGGAGGAGAGAAACACACAAAAAAAATGTCATTTAAAGTTAATTACTGTGGGCGCTGCTACTAGTTGAAATGGCTCAGTTGCTTTCCACGTGTGTACCTGTATGTGCGTGTTTCAAACGGGATACTGTTCAGTTTCAGCCAAGCTCCATCACAACCTAACGACCTGGAAAATCTCAGTCTAATAAACAAAGTTGGCTTTAAGTTCTACAGGAGAAACAAGCCTTTCCCGTGTCTGCGCGTGCGTGTAGCCCACATGTCTGCGCAAGCACACACATGTGCACACACAGACACACCAGAACAAAACCACCAGAGCCTCAGCCCTTGCCTTTCCCTTCGTAGCTCAAATTAAAATAATCTCCGTCTTGAGCTGTCTTTTCCTTTTTTCTTTTTTATTAAATTTATTTTTAACAGCAACTCAAAAATTAAAATAAAATAAACACACCCCTCTGTGCCACTCCTAGGCCAGGTGCAGCCAGGGGCAAATTTTTACAGCTGAGTTACATGACCTGAGAGGCACAGGGCACATAATGAGGACATTGAGAGACTTCTGTGTCCAGTGCGTGGCCGGTGCTGGTGTAATAACATCCCTGGAGACGGCAGTGGCCCCAGCCGTGGCGGGTGGGGCCTGGAGCCCTTACTCAGCAGGAGGACTCCTATATACTTTGGAACACTTTCCAGAACCTAAACATTATTGCTAAGAAAGGGATAACAGTGTGAGAGTCTATCGCCTGCCAGCTGGGCTCACACATTTCTACATATGTGAGTTTCCACCCAGGGCTGCAGAGAACATGCCAGATCCTACGCAGCCTGGGTTGGGGAAAGACTGCTCTCAGACTCTGGAAACGTTTGGTTCTGGAGTGGAGCAGGCACCGTGGTGGGATGGAGCTTGGCCCTCTACAATCTGAGCTTCATTGCTTGAGAACCCCAGAGGCAGGCGTTGAGAGGCTAGTGAACACAGTTTCCTTGGAATAGATCATGGTCAGTCATCCTGGAAAGCCCCAGTGTTGGGGGGCCCAGACCAGAGTTCTCCAACCTCACCTGTCTGTAACCTCATCAGGAACCGGGAGAAAAGGCAAGGATGTTTACCGGCAGGGACCATAGCAACTGAGATGGTTCTAGAAGGAGAGTCCTTCTTAGAGACTATTTTTGTGGGTAAAGTTCACAAAGCATGAAATTATCACTATAAATATCAACAAGTACTAATATTAATTATTATATTTGTTAAGGATAGTTTCTAGGGAATATCTTAATAATGGTTATTAGTAATATAGAAATGATTTTTATCACATCACAACAATTAGCAGTCGAGGAAATGTCTCAAAGACATTCACAGGTATCTCATCTGAAGGTATCTCAAATTGACAGCCAGGGTTAGCATTACCAGTTCTATCCCCAAAACCCACAGCCTGGCTGGCCTTGTCATTCACGGGGCCTTTGAGTGGCACCTGGTTTGTTTGTATATTTCCTTAGAATCCTCTCTCCCTGCACAAATCACAAGCCCCTTGAGTCATGTGAGTGGGGGGTGGGGTGGGGGTGAATCTGTGAGGGTTTTGGGTCCTTTTCCTCAGTCCCAGCTGTGCCATAGCATTCAGTGGGGGGAAGCATCCTCTCTGAGTGTTTCCCTACTGTTGCTGCTGCTGCTGTTCCTCCTCCTCTTCTTCCTCTTTCTCCTCCTCCTCCTCTTCTTCCTCCTCTTCCTCCTCCTCCTTCACCATCTCCATCTCCTTTTAAGACAATGTCTTACTAATGGTCTTGAACTTAAAATTCTTTTGCCTCAGTTTCTCTATTTTGGTATAGAGATGTGCCTAGGTTGATACCCTCTCTCTCTCTCTCTCTCTCTCTCTCTCTCTCTCTCTCTCTCTCTC
>NW_021604617.1:10167080-10190892 GCF_004785775.1 Grammomys surdaster
CTCTCTCTCTCTCTCTCTCTCTCTCTCTCTCTCTCTCTCTCTCTCTCTCTCTCTCTCTCTGCATGCATGAGCAGTATATAAGTCCCTGTGTGTGGAGGCCAGAGGTTGATTTCTCAGTCACTTGCCGCTTTATTTTTGATATAACCTGTTGACCCAGGAGCTTGCTAATTTGGCTGGAGTATCTGGCCAGACAACCCTAGGAATCCTCAGGCCTGGAATTACAAGGGTGTACTAATACACCTGACCATTTTATTTTTATTTTTATTTTTATTTTTATTTTTATTTTTATTTTTATTTTTATTTTTATTTTATGTGAGTCCTGGGGATTGAAGTTGAGTCCTCATGCCCATACAGCAAATTTTACAGACTGAGCCTTCTCTCCAGCCCATTGATGGATTCTTCTCCCTCCCACACCACTCTCTCTTTCTCTCTTAGTACCTCTCCTTCCCCTCCCCCACCCCCGTGTGTGTGTGTGTGTGTGTGTGTGTGTGTGTGCCACAACATGTAAGCCGAGGTCAGGGGACAACCTGGAGAAGTTGGCTGTCTCCAAGCACATGGGTTCTGGGAATCACACTCAGGTCAGTCAGTGATGACAACTGTCTTTACCGCTGAGCCCTTCTGCTGGCCCGACCGAGGGGCTCTTAATCAGAATTCCCTTTCCTTTCTTTTTTCCATTTCCACACGCTGTCGTGTACGTGTGTGTATGTATATTTCTGCACGTGTCGGGCACATACACGGAGCCCTGAGGTTAGTGCCAGAAATCATCTTTATTTTTTCATCTTACTCATTGAAGCAGAATCTCTCTCGATCAAACCTGGAGCCCAAGGAGACGGCTAGCCTTGCCGTAGTTCTGGGGAATCGCCTGTGTTCCCTTTCCAAAGCCTTAGTTCCAGGCAGGCTTCATCTCACGTAGCCCTCTGAATGTCTGAGGATCTCGTGGCTGCGCAGCGAAGACTTTAGCCACTGAGATGTCTCCCCAGCCTCTTAATCAGAAGTTATTTTAACGCACCAAGTTCTCGGGGATGATACATTGACTCGAGGTAACTGTCAGTCCCTTTTGATGGATTGTGGGTGCTGGAGTTCACAGGCCATGGTGAGAAAGGGCGCCCAGATCATTAGCTGTGTCTGCTGTGGACGCGGAGCAGAAAAAAGTAGTGCGCAGGAGCCACAGACTCGAAGGGCTTGAGTGTCTCCAACGGCCTCGTCTTACAGCGGAGGAGACTAGGTGCAGAGAGGGGAAGTGACTTGATCCAAGGAAAATCAATTTCCTAGCAGGACTTCCCGCCCGGGGCGATGAGCTAACACGTTGGCACCCGTCACCACGGCAGTGTGGAGCACAGGCTCCTTAAGACTGTCTTCCGCTTCCCTTTGAGGTGGTGGATTTTGACATGGGAAGACATTAAAGGGGAGGCGTGACTCAGACCTTCTGAAGCCGCTAAAGAGCATATTAAGCCATCGGCAGCTTTTTCTGATTTTGGGTTTTCTCACAGTAGTTCAACATTTCCCCCTCCTTTTAATGTAAACAGATTTTCCCCCTTTGGAGACAGCCAAGTCCCCAGTGTATCCGTTAAAGCAGGGAGGGTTTTTTCCCCCTTCTTCTTTTTTTGGACTTCCCTGAAAGAATAGAAGCAAGCAACTGAATGTCATAAGGATTCGTGCTGCCGCTTCTGAGATCAGTCCCCGGGGGCTTTAGCTGGGGCTCAGCCCTCATCATCCTTGGAAGCTGGCCACGCCCTGTCACTTTGCTTAGAGTCTTCCAAGCTTTGACTTCATTCTGAATTATTCTCTGGTCAGTTATTTAAACGTCTGTAGCACTCAGAAGACAGTCAGCTTCTCTGGGCAGGGACCATGACTTATTTATGGTGACCTTGAACTCTACCCGTTCACTGGTGCTCGAGTTCACGTATGCCTGCACGCCAAAGCCATTTTTTGGTGCGCCTCCCCTGCCATGCCAGAACACATTACACGAGAGGGTTGCCTGAGCCAGATAGGCCACACAGATAACGTGTGTAATGGAAATTCTCACGGAGTGATTACTTACCCGGCTTAGCCCAATGGGACTTTTCTTTGTACAGCTTGAGGTTATTAGGGTGACAAATGGCTACTGACACAGGGTCCCCGTGATGAGAAGGGGAAGCTGGAGAGAAGCATCAGCCAGCTTTGATATCGTGTACCTTTCTTTGTTTTATGTTTTTAAATGTAAAGCATTACAAATATCTATGCAAATAGGAATTCTAAGAGAGTAGAACACCATTTAGCCCCAATATCTTCTCTGCACTGTTCTTATTTTTTAAAAAGCTTTATGTATTTCAGAGAGAGAGAGAGAAAGAGAGAGAGAGAGAGAGAGAGAGAGAGAGAGAGAGAGAGAGAGAGAGAGAGAATGTGGAGTGTGGAGGTCAGAGGTCACCTTTTCTGGCATCACTTGTCTCTCTTGCTGTTTCTGCTTCTTTGCTGTGTCTGTGAATCCCTCCAGGAGATTCTTTTCCACTCTCCATCACCCCCAGGAGTGCTGGGATTACAGGTGTGTGCTGTCTCGCGTTTTGCTTGGGTTCCTGGGATGGAACATAGCAGCCAGGTTTTCAGGGCAAAGGCCTTTCCCTGTGGAGCCATCTTTCCAGTCCAAGGCCACCCTTCATTTTCATCTTCATCTTCAGCTCACTCTCTGGTCCTGTCCTGGAGGATGTGGAAGCAGAGCCTGGATGTCACCCCATGTCATCGTATATGTGGATGTATGATATGCTATCATATATGTGGATATATAATAGTTCTGAAAGACAAGGAGTGTTAAGAAAATACATATAGGTCATTGCGCCTTTAAAAACCTCACAATCATTTACTTGCTCGAGACAGGGCTTTGTGTGACCCAGGTCATCCTTAAAGTCACTATGGAGCCAAAGATGACACTCTGCTGCTTTCACCTCTCAGATGCTGAGATTTCAAGGGCATGCCACCATGCTTAGCTTTATGGCATGCTGGGGATCGAACCCAGGGCTTCATGCATGTTAAACCAATACTCCACCAACCGGGTTATGCACCCAGCTCCAGGAATTGTTAAGTATGGACAGTTTTACTCACAAGGGAATAGTTGTCACACTGGGAGGAGGTGCTAACAGAGGCCAGAGAGCCTGATATAAATACACTACTGTGCTCAGAACAGCCTCCTGAAGCCCAGCCCTAAGATAAGAAAGGCAGAGGGTACCAGGGTCCGTGGAGACGGTCTGGCTAGAGGTTTTACATGATTGGTGCAGGCCAGTGACTTTGCTGGGTCCTATGGAGCTGTCTTGCCCAGCAGCTCTCCCCTTTCAAGCCCTCTCCTCTGAACTTGGCCAGATCCTAGAACTTGGGGATCGGATGGGTCATACTTCCTCAGCACGGACCCTGGGTATCTCCCAGCCACAGGCATTTTCCTCAGGGGAGCATCCACTGCCTTCAGCTGGTGCTGCTGTTGAAGGGCTCACGGGCAAGTTACGCCCAGAGGAAAGTACGTCCACAGGACCTCACAACATTTGACCTCTCTGCTCTGACTTTGTATATATCTACTAGGGACCTGATGCTTAAGCAAAATTTCCATTCCTTTGGTAATTTTAATTGGACACCAAGAAACTTGACATTTCCACAGCTGCAACTCTCAAATGCTGCATGAAAGCCACCAAATGACCCTTGGAAATGACCGGAAACTCTTGTTTCTGGAGCCTGCATGCTGTCCACTCACCTAGCTCCCTATGTCTACCTGGGGAACTTAGCACATCCTTCACACAGCACCTCGGGCCCACTTTCCCATCAACCCAATGGTCGATGACAAAGCCACAGAGACAAAGGTAGGGGGTGAGACTCCTGCATGTCCAAGAACGCAGTCTAGAGTTCTGATCCTTGGCTTTTAAGACAGGGAGCCCTACACCCAAAGGCCTGTCTGAAGTAAGATGCGCAGCTAGCTGCCAGTGGTGGGATGGACTTCAGAATGAGCAAAAGAAGATGATAACCTCAGCCCGGCAGCTCCTAGGGTTGTCACCACCATCACTGTGATCATTGGTGGGGACACTGCCTATGCCATCAGGTGCTAGGAAAGGGGAAGACGGTCTGGTGGTGACGGAGAGCTGTCTGCCACCGCTCCTGCTCTCTGTACTGAAGGAACCCGGTGAGGTGAGCAGAGGAACAGATAAGCCCAGCCTTACAGGGCTAATGTGAGCCAACAGGAAGGATTTATGGGGTGACATGACTTCCATGAATGAGGGCACACAGTGCAGGTGGAGCTAATGCAGTCTGGGAAAGCTTCCAGGAGGAGCCCACAGCTGGATGGAGCCCAAGAGGAACCGAAAAGAGCCAAGTAGACTGGGGACACAGGACACGGCTGTTCTGACCTGCCAGGGCATAGCCTGGGGAGTGGTGGCAAGGGGATACAGGTGGTAGAGGAGGGGGCGGTGTTGGGAGAGAGTGTGTTCTGTACCACAAACCAAGCTCTCAACACCCATTCCCTGAGCTACAGGAAGCCCCAAAGACTGAGCAGGAGACAGTCATAATCAGACTTGCATTTTGAAAAGGTTATTCTGGCCAAAAGTGTCAGGAGGGGGTCGCGGAGAGGAGTAAAGTGAAACTTGTTTGGAGGCTGGCAGAGACTCAGGCAAGCCTGGGGGAGTGCAGGCAACAAGGAAGGGAAAGGGGCCACAGACCTTACCCATATCCCAGCAGGTCCAAGGCAGCCCTCTGTGAGGTGAGAACTGGCAGCATTGTTAAGGTCTCTGAGGGTAAGCTGTGCCCCCTGCGGCTCTGGTGCTGTGACTCCTCCACGTTCCCAGGATGCCTTGGGGTTTACTCCGGTTTTTTTTTTCTTTTTTTTCTTTTTTTTTTTTGCCCTGTGCTCCTTTTCTGGTCAGGAAAGCCTCATATGTTTTAGGAAGATTTCTACAAAGCAGTTAAAATGGCTGCGGTATGGCTCAGTATCAGTGTCCTTGCTTAACACTTATGAGGACCTGGGCTCTGTTCTCAGTGCCACAAAAAGCAACAGAAAGATCAAATAATGTATTCTCTGGGGGAGGACCTGGTACAGCGAAGCCAGTGTCCCGATTCTAAGTGGGAATCATAAGGTTTACATTCCAGCCACTGGAGACAAGGGCTCCAAAAAAGGGTCTCGCTATTTCCAAGGAAATTGTGGTGTGTGTATGTGTGTGTGTGTGTGTGTGTGTGTGTGTGTGTGTATTGTCTCTAACTAACCTGCATCTAACCTGAGGATCTATGGTTTTGAGATAGGACAGGGTGGCCTCAATTGATAGCTCAGACTGACACCCTGCCACACCGGCAATTGGATTGTTGCTAACATAGCTTGGTGACAGCAGACACCCTAGCCAGTGTATGGACAAGTGTGACAGTCTCCCCAGGGAGAGCAGGGCCTGGAGGGATTGCTCATTAAGAGTTAAGAGTGTGTCTTGCTCTTGCCAAGGATCCAAGTTCAGTTCTCCATATCCATGTCAGGAAGCTGTAACTCCAGCTCCAGATGTTCCAACTCCAGATGTTCCAACACTCTCTTTTGGCCTCCTTGAACACCTGTACTCCAGTGCACAAAACCATTCACAGACACAAATGTGTGTGCATAAATTTAGAAAAAAATAATAAAAAATTCTAAACCCTTTAAAAGCTTATTTCAAACTTTATTATTGAAAAAATAGCAAGAAAATGAACAACGCACCAAAATTAACCAGACTATAATTACCTGTAATTACTATAATTAATAAGGCTATAAAAGTTTTGTTAAAGAAAGGAAGAGTGAGCTGTCTCTCATACACATAAGTACACACTCTTTTTAAAAATGTAGTGAGCAAGAGGAAAATGTCTATTTGCACATCTGGCTTGTTCTTTAAATAGCTCTTTCCAAGAAAGGAATATATTCACCCTGTCTTAATTTATGTTTCTACCTTTTTCTTCCAACAGGCCTGCAGGAGGAAGGAGGGGGGGGGGCGGGCCTCACAGGGATTCGGCAATGGCCTTGGTATGCCGCTGCCTACACAGCAGTATTTAACCCAATTACAGGATAATAAGGGCTCAGACAAATTGTCTGCAAACAGATATGTCTATGTGTAAACCCTTGACTTTGGGAACATGTGTCTGGAGCCAGAGAAAAAGGGGTGTGCTTAGCCAGAGAGAGCTTCAGCTCAGAAACCCTCCCCCTAAATGTGGACATTTTGAGTTCAAGACAAAAGGGTCCCTAGGTTCACGATGTATGTTTGTCCCAAAGTCATACACACACACACACACACACACACACACACACACACACACTTTAGTACAAGATGGAAGAGTCTGTATCTTAGATCATCCTGGGGATGGTGGGGGGAGGTGCTGTACCCACCCTGAGACACTCTGTTTGGTTCAATGTGGCCCTCAGGCAGACTGCCATTCCTGGGGCCTACCCCATGACTCTCCTCCCCTTCTTTCTCAGAGAGACCTCTTGATGTGATGCCTACTTCAAACCATTCATAAAGGCAATGGGCCAGGCTGGGCAGGGAGAGGGCAGGGAGGGGTCAATTACAAAAGGATGGAGGCTTATGTCTGAGTAGGATTCTCCGCCATCAGGCAGCAGATGAAGAAGAGCTCACCAGATTAGCAGGCCTTGCCTTCCATCTATTGCAAAGCAGGATGCAGGTCCAGGAGCTGGGAGTGGAGACAGAAGTAGGTGTCCCACATTATTTATAGGGTCCCTTGGGGGAGTAATGGAGAGCACAGCTTGTGTCCCTGTTTTTAGGGACACGGAACTTTTCTGAAAATGAAGGTGACCAGAGTTCATTTTTCCCTAGCCATTCACACCTAGAGGGAAAAAAATGCATACGCACACTCAATCGAAGCACAAAGCTTGCCGTGGCAATGACATGGCGGTGCACTTGTGTGCATGGGTGTATGCATGCTTGCACAAGCGTAGGCAGACATCCTTTCCCACCTAGCACAACTTGCTAGGGTTCTGTTTAGTTTTTTAAAGGATTTGTTTTTGTTTTGTTTATGTCTGTATGGCACACGTTTGAAGGAGGGGATTGTAGGCACCAATATTGGTCCTCTAACCACTGAACCATCTCTCCCACCCCCATGAGGTCTGCCTTGCCCGGCTGGTTTTCACCATCCCGGTGTCTTCTGCTGCTCTATGAGAACCGTCTTCTCTCCACAACGCGTTTATATCAGGCGTGGCTGAGAGTTGCCCATGTGCAGGTTCTGCAAGGCTGCTTGCATTTCCAGAGAGAGGAGTTCGGACAACTTCAAGGGACTTCTGAGGCCCGAGGGAAGGGGGACCTTTCTTGTGGGACACAGTGGCAATATCCCCTGTCGTTTCCATGGGTGTCTTATGTCAGGATGTCTCAGCAGGGTCTGGAGCAGACTGGAGACAAGTTCCAGAGAACCAGGCCCTGCCTCTTTGTCTCAAAATTCTCCACCTGGGCTAGGGACATAGTACAACCTGTACAGTGTTGGGCTAATGTGCATGGGGCCCTAGATTTGATCCCCAGTATTGTATAAGCCTAGTATGGTGGTACCTGTGTAACTCTAGCACTTAGGAGGTGGAAGCAGGAAGATCAGGATTTCAAAGTTACAGCAAGTTCAAGGCCACCTAGGGCTAACATCAGACCATGTCTCCCAACACAAACAGAAATAGAAACTTAAAAACTTCCATCTGATTTGATCAGAGCACATTATATACGGGAATGAGAACACCATAATGACAGCCATTAGTTTTCATAATTAATATACGGGAATGAATTTTTTTTTGACTCTTCATCTGAACTCTCTCAAGAGGTTTCCACCTTCTCCTGACTGCTCTACCACCTGGTTTAAGTACTGAGGTTTTAAATTGATTTCCAGGTTTGAAGAGCAGAGATGACGAAACAGGATGGGGAAGAGGGAAGCTGTGCGCCTATATGCTTTCTGGCAGGCGGCCTGGCTTTCATCAGGTGTGAGGGTGTTGCTGTCCCAGGTGTCTCTATGCCGCCTCCATCAGCTGCTGTGGATTTCTAACTATGCTTACCACAGATGTCAGATATGGAAAACTCCTCCTACAGGACAAAGCAAGCATTTTGGGGAGAGAGATGCTTAAGGGCCTGGGGTGGGAGAAAAAGACAATGCTTCAAAAACCAGAAGAACAAAAGCAGAGCTCACCGGTACACCATCCCAGCCTGGCGGTTTCCGAGGAACGGATTAGGCTGTGTACAAAGCCAGATGAGCTGGGCCCATGTTGCACAGGGCTGTAGGCTGGTCAGCTCACCCGCTTCGCAGAGCATTGTGGGACAAGGGAAGGAGCTGTGTCCCTGTGGCCTGAGTTCACCAACTCCTTAAGGGAAACTCAGAGAAAGAAAAGAAAATACAAGGGAGAGGGAGTATTACAAGAGAAGGAATAAGGCCGAAAGAGGATTCTGGGAAGAGGAGCCGGGGTAGGAAGGTGGGGCGCAGATAAGCCTCCTGATCTTCGGAGGCTCATCAGTTGAGGGGTCCGGTTCATGGGGTTTGGGGACCTGGGGTGGCAGTTGCCTGTCTGTGCCTCAATGCCTCCATCCTTAAGCCATTTTGCTGCCTGCTCCTTCAAGGCAGGGCTCAGCCTTTTTTTCACTAATCACTCATGAAAGCATAAAATTAAGACATTCTGGGAAGCCGAAAGAATCTGGTGTAAAATGTGTGTTTGGGGAATGGAAGGCATTAGAAGAATGCTCGAGTCCGCTGCTGTTCCACTGTTTTCATCCCGTTTTCTCTCCAAATTAATGAATGAGTCACGGTTGTCTTTAGGCCTGTAAAATGCCCCTGGGAGAGAGGAGGGAGGAGGGAGGAGGGAGGAGGGAGGAGGGAGGAGGGACGAGGGCTGTGCTCCAACAACTTCTTCGTGTTCTCTGCTTTGTCAGACTTTTCCAATCTATTTGCCCCCTTCTTTCTGTCTGTCCCCAGAGAAAGGACTTCTCCTGTTAATAATCATCTTCTCAGGGCTGAGTGGGTAAAGTGTCGAGGTGTGAGCATGAAAAGTTCAGATCCCTCAGCACCCATGCAAAACCAAACTGCTCATGGCTGCTGCCTGTCATCCCGGTCCATGGGAGGTAGGGACGGAAGCCTTCGGGTCAGGTGGCTAGCCAGACTAGCCAGACTATCAGAACTGGGGAGCCCTGGGTTCAGTGAGAGACTCTGACTTGACATACAAGGTAGGGAGTGGTAGAGGAACCTTGATCACACACACAGGCAGCCACATACATGTACTCATTCCACACACATGTAAATATGCATGCACACCACACATAGACTAGGAAAAAAACAGTTTACTTGAATATGTGTCCCCTGTGTCCTCCCCCGGCTATGACGAGACTGGCCATCTGAATAAACTCAGCTAAGTGGTAGGCTATGCATGCCAGTTCCCAGGGCATCTGGCCATGAAGAAGCTGAGGACACTCCATGTATCTACCTACCACCCCAATAAATCTAAAAAAGCAAAGACTTCCCTTAGTGACTCAATTTATTGCATGCCCAGACACCCCTTGACCTGCCATGCCTGTTCTAGGTCCGAAGTGTCATTTGGCCGCTGGGAACTCTGCAAGTAGGCCATGTTATCCTGCTATTTCTGGACACATCTCGCCTTTCCCTGCTGCCTTTATGAAACCACAGTTACCATCCTCCTCTGATGGAGAGGATGGAGAAGAGGCAGAGGTAGGGTCTCCAATTTGAACAGTTTTGCATAGGACGATGCAGCCTCTTCAAGGTCTTGCAGCCTCCCCGTGGCCCTGAACGGTTTCTGCCTTCAGATGACAAAGTGATGTCTTGGTCCTGCCCCGATCGGGTCCCTTTGGATTTCTGTGACCTCTCAGCTTCTTTTGGAACAGAGGAGAGAAGGGAGCAAATTTGATAAAATAAGACTTATTTTACAGAGCACCGACTGTGCACTCAAGTTACATATTGTGCCCCACACAACCCCGCCATTGGGTCTCATTCACAGGGTGTAGGGTGTACTGAGGCTCCCAGAGGTTAGTAAGCAGGCGGAAGAGGAGGAGTCATTTGGTCACGTGGTTTGGCTAGCAGGCCAAGCAGGAGCCAGCCATCTCCTGGGCTCCAGAAGCCTTTTCCCAATCCCTAACTCATTTTTCTTCTTCCAGAAGACAGAACTGGCAGCAGAGCCCTGGTCCGCGGCTCCGTATTAGAAGAACATTCTAGCTGGAGTCGTGGGCAGTATCGGGAGCCAGGAGGAGACCTGCTGAGCCGGAGCGTCCAAGGAGAGAGGACTGGAGAGCCAATTCTCCTTCCATTCCTCTTTCTCTCCCTGGCCAGTTGAGCCAGAATTCAGAGAGAACATTTATGCCTTGTTACCACACAGCCACACAGCAACAACTTCGCAGGTGGTTAAATATGCATCCGATGAACTTCGCTGTACGCTTGATTTAATGAAAACATCCAAGCTGTACATACACGCATTCTGTCTTTACAGGCGCTTGACTGTTGAGTACGGTCATTTTCTCAAAATAAATTGAGGGAGCACTGTTTATATACTGAAGTTTCAAAGCCAGGAGAGAAACGCTGATGTTCGGGCAGGACGTGATTATAAAATAATGACAATGTTTTTTCAGCAAACAGTAAGGGACTCCAAAGACATTCCACTGGAAAGCTCCAGCCTGGCCCAGCAGCGCTGCCATGGCGCTCAAGTACCGTGTGGCATCTCTTTTGGAACAGCCTCCAAATTCATTTGTGTGGGCCACGTGGAAAAAAAAATAAACCAAACGAAACCACTCCATCCCACCTCATTATTGACCAAAAAATTTTATTAGCCAGTTCTATTACTCGCCCAATTCGCTGGGATTGGTTTCAAATGGTTTTGAGTTGCTTCAAAAATATCAGATCAACCCTTCAGCGAGGAGAGCGAGCCATCTTTGAAGGCTCTTTCCAACACTGCCGAGCAGGCTCGAGCGTAACTCCAACATGGTCGAATTCTGCAGGTTGGAAAGCCGGGCAGGGTTGGCAGGTAAGGTCACCTTGGTGTTGAGCCTTGGAGGGTGGGGCCACTCTGAGTGGTGGGAAAGCACTTCCCCAAATATCAAGTACTTCTGCCTGGATCTTTTTGGGGTCTCACGGCAGTGGGGAGGCAATCAATGATTGCCTGCTTGCAAGTGAGAGGTTCAAGGCCCAGAGGGAGGTCCTGTACCCTAGTCATATAGCATCAAGCCAACAGAATTAGATATTGAAACAACAGCTGGAGGACCCCTGTGTACCATGCCAATAGGCAGAACCTAGCCCTCTATAGGTAGTAAGGGAAAAGGGAGGGGGTAATGGCCAGTTCCTTTGTAACTGCCTGTTCTGCTACTTTGTAACCGCCATTCTGCTGCTCCAGTCCGCAGGTCAGGGTCTAGCAAGAGAGAGAGTGAGGACGGAAGGGCGAGAGACACAAAAGATGGATACAAGACAGAGTCTGGTCAAGTCTCTTTTATTGAAAGGAAATCCTGGGTATTTATACCCTTTACCACGTGACTTGCCCTTGTGGACAAGCTCAACTGAAGGCACTACATCACGTGAACTGTAGCCATGGATACCATGTGCGCCTTGCAGCTGGGGACACTAAACAGTGTAACAAGATGTTTATCAGAGTGTGCTCAGCTGTTGCCGAAAATAAGTTGTTGAAAATAACTTAATAATCTTGGTAGGTATGCCAAGATTAGCGGAAAGACGGGGCTCGGAGCTAGTGAGGGCAGGCTGGATGCCCCTCCACCTCTGAAGCCTCTGAGGAACATGAGTGAGGCACGCCTGTCCCTTCATCTATCCTTGCTTTGAGTACAGCTCAAGTCGTAAGCACGGCTTCTAGCAAGCCTACACCTGGTTCTGGACCAGACTGCCCCATCGATGAGGAGCTACGTCTGAGGTAACCAAGGGAGAGACTACACCTACATCTTAGATTCCCATAGGAAAGCTGCAAGCTGGTCATGTAATGTGAGATGAAAGAGAGCTTAGTGTAAACAACAGAACTTGAGAGACCCACAAGGTAACATTAGCTAGCACTAGCTAAGTCAGAAGACAGTCACGTTAAAGCTGCAGTCAGAGATGGACATAGCAAGGTTTCAGCTATCCTTGACTGGATGGGCAGCACATGAACAATGCATAACTATGTCCCTAGTTGGGCTGGGAGGGACATACATAGAGTACGAGCCACTCACTGGCCCATCATAGCCCACAGGACTAACTGATCCCAGAGATAACCTCAGCCGTTGTCCGGTTTCTGTCATCAATTGATAAAACCCTGAGACGAGGGAAACTTGATGGCTTTTTCCTCTTTCCAACTTTGGGGAGTTTCTCCCACTTCTCTTTAATTTATCACAGTAAAAATGTTCCTTGTTTTTCTGTAATTATTTTCTTTCTTTAAAAATTTTTTATTTTCTGTGTGGGTGTTTCCCCTGCATTTATGAGCACTATATGCATGCAATACCCATGAAAGCCAGAAGAGGGCATCAGATGCCCTGGAACTGGAGTTACAGGTGGTTGAGAGACCCTGTGTGGGTGCTGGGAATTGAACCCTGGTCCTCCGGAAGAGCAGCCAGTGCTCACTGACCCATTGCTCTAGCTCTTGTATTAATTCCTAATAAAGCCTGCTTTCACTTTACATACTCCCACGGGAGTATCTTTAATGCTCTTTGATATGAGACAGAAATGTCAAAACCATTGTCTCAGATTGATTTTTGATGGCCGTAAGCATCTGGTGCCTCAGGCCCATGGTCATGCACAACTGGTCTGTGGAAGACCCCATCACACTAAAATCACCTACATTTTCACGTTTTCCAGATGTCCCCCAGGGTCTCCAAAGGCTGGAGGCAGTGAGCAGACTGGGCCAAATGGAAGGAAAGGGTCCTATAAATAACTGTCAGAAGATTAGGTTGAAGGATCAGGTCGGTTGGATTCTGGGTGATCCTGATGTCAGGTGAAGAATGTGGTGAAGACTGAGTGTGGTAGTACTGGCCACTGACCAGAGCCGGGACTAGAAGTGTGCTTGACTCTTCTGGACTTGGGAGCCTGGAGGCTGCTACAGCAAACATGAACTCCATTCTTTGGCCCTCCCAAACCTGAGGGACTGATATCCACTTGGTGCATACAAGATGACAATGAGCAATGAATGTGGCTGCACTGCTGGGACCATCTGATCCCTGGGAAGGTGTTTGCTTTTTCTGGCACCAACCTGACTGGTCTCCAGGACCTTTGATATAGAGAGTGTGCTGAAACTGTCCTGTGGTACAGCTGAATTATAATTGTCATTGTTCTTTCCTGTTAAATGACTTCTCCTGGGGATTCCATGTCTATTCACCCTGGGTAGGAAGGACAACAGAAGACAAAGACAGGAGGTTTGGGGATGTAACCCAGTCAATAGAGTGTTCTTCTAGCATGCACAAAGCCCTGGGTTCGATTCCTAGCACAGCCCTAAAAAAGTCTGAACGGTGTCACACCTGGAGAGGTGGAGACTGGAGGGTCAGAAGGTCAAGGCCATTCTCAGCTACATAGTGAGTTTGAAGCCAACTTTGGCTACATGAGACTGGATTCCAAAACACAACAGAAAGAGAGGGAAGAAAGGAAGGAAGAATGGATAGAGGGATGGATGGATGGATGGATGGATGGATGGTGGATGGATGGATGGATGGATGGTGGGTGGATGGTTGAGCAGATTCCACTCAAGTCTAGCTTGGTGAACCAATGATTTGATAGAGTTATTTACAGGTGTGTGGATGACCTTCAGATATCCAAACCACCAAAAAGCTTGCTGAGCTTGTGGTGGGGACTCACAAAAGCTGTATCTCTGGATTCCCCTGTGCAACTTACAGACGACTATACCACTGAAGCTAGCTGCCCTCCGCCCTCTACTGTTTGCTGCTTATGTTACCCGCAAGGAGGGATTTCAGAGTCTTGTAAGGTTGTTGTGATCATCGTGAGCTCTGCGAGCATCCCTCCCTCTGGAAGGAACAGCTACACAGCAGCTGTGACACCTCTTGGCTTGGTTCTTTGGCCTTGCAGAAATCACAGCTCCCGATAAATCCTGTTTCTTGACAGGTAGCAGGAGGGGATTCTGTTGTCCTCCACTAAGAACTCTGTGGATCCATCATTATTACTCACTAGGTTCTCTAGTGTGTCAGGTCTGTGTTTTAACATGTGGTTTTCCCACTGATGCAATGGTTCTCAGCCTTCCTAATGGTGGGGTCCTTTAATACGGTTCCTCATGTGTGGTGACCCCCAACCATAAAATTATTTCATTGCTACTTCCTAGCTGGAATTTGCTACTGTTATGAATTGTAGTGTAAATATCTGATATGCAGGATCTCTGATCTGTGGCCCCTGCAAAAGGATCTTTTGACTTACAAAGGGGTCGCGACCCACAGGTTGAGAACCATGCAACTAATGTGAAAACTACCTTGAGTCATAGCTATACCCACTGGTAAAGGAGCGTGGCAGAGCTCAGAGAGGTTAAGACACCTAATTCAGACTCCACAGCCGGATTCAGACACGATTTTTGCTTTCCCCACCACTCTCCTGTAAAGGTGACGGATGAGGGAGGGTCTGAGACAGGAACCAAACAATGTGTGTGTTTTTAGAGAGGAGGTGGCACAGTGAGCCAGTCTGGGTGTCTTGAGGGGGCTCTGACTACACAACCTCAGTGGAAATGGGTGTAGAAGCAGAGGGGAGGCTGACTGGAGGCCAGAGCGCCAAGAGGTTCTTAAGGTACTAGCACGGGTGTTCTTTAGAAGAGGCCTACACTGAGGCTGAGGGGTGGCTCAGCGGCTAAGAGCACTTGCCGCTCTTGTGGAGGACCCAGGTTCCATTTCCAGCACCCATGTGGTGGCACACAACCATCTTTAACTCCAGTTCTAGGGGACCTGACACCTTCTTCTGGCCTCTGTGATGCCCGGTGGTTCTGGGCCCTTGACTGGCTGCCTCTCCTAGGCAGAAGCAGCTCAGCTGACAGCTGAGGGCC
This sequence comes from Grammomys surdaster, assembly GCF_004785775.1. Taxonomy (NCBI): domain Eukaryota; kingdom Metazoa; phylum Chordata; class Mammalia; order Rodentia; family Muridae; genus Grammomys; species Grammomys surdaster. The sequence goes on from NW_021604617.1 coordinate 10,182,013, forward strand.
AACAATGGAAGCTCTGAGCGCTAACAGCCCTGCATTCTCACCACACTTCCAGACCTTTATTCTCAGCTGTTCTTCACCTCCTTACTCTTCTACACTCTCCCTCCTTCATTTCCTCTTCTCCTGTCCCTCTACGCTCTCCCCCTTTTCTCATCCCTCTCCCTCACTTTCCACACTGTCTCTTCCCTGGACCTCACCTCTCTGACTCTCACTTCCGTTATCACCTTCATCCTCACCTCTCCCACCTGCACCTCTCCCTCCCCCCTCATTGGTCACCTCTCTCATTCTTCACCCCCTTTCGCCTTCTCCTACCTCACTCTTGCCCCTCCTCCTAGGTCTCAATCCTTCCCTCTTTCCCCTTCACCAGCGTCTCTTTCTCATCTCTGCTCAAATGTCCCCGTGATTACACAAATGAAAACCCCCGGCATGTACATCTGAACTATGAGATGCTTGCGGTTGGAGGAGAATGGATCATAGAGGCATCATGGGAGTGCGAGGCCCTTCTTGAACCTTTATGGAAGAAAAAACAAAAAAACAAAAAAACGATCATGACAATTTGACCAGAAAACCAAGGAGGAACAGGAGAAGCCGAGGTATATTCTGGACCGGGAGAAGGCCAGTGCCAGTCCCAGCCTTCCTGCCTTCTGCCCAGACTATTTGCTAATCTTCACGGTTCCACATCTGTGGGCACTTAAATACAGCTGTAAAAGACAGGTAAGGGGGGAAGAAAAGGAGGGGATAGAAGCCTAGTTTCTCCTCAGTGCAAAGGATGCTCCCTCACAAATGGAGGTAGGGCTATACCATCCTCTTGAGGCAAGGAAGTGAGTTTCACCATCAGGTAACAGAAAACCCAGTGCTTGAAACATTGTGGGGTGACAATCCTGAAAACCTTCCTAAGGCCCTGGGAAGATGAACCCAGGCCAGCAACAGAGGCCTGGGAGCATCAACCGGCCCCAGAAAGCTGCCAGTTGAAACAGGTCTGTAGACTTCTAAATAGCCCTCCTCAGCCCATGGAGCCACACCTGGCTCTGTGCAGATCTCTCCACTCTGGACCAAGGTGCCATGAGTCACTCATACGGCCCCCAGCTTTCAAATCTACTTCCTAGGCAGAGGAATAACCCAGAATGGAGCAGGGCCCTCTGAGGACACAGATCATGGGAAGATCATCTCCCTGACTTCTTCAAGGCACCATTGCCCTGGGGCCAGACAGACAAGGCTATCTCCCCTCCCTGTATGCCCAACCAGTCTCCAGGCTTGTGTGGGGGTTATCTGTGAATACAGTTGTTGGAGTTATATAGTACAAGGTTGCTGTGCTCTGGAAAAACAAAACAAAACAAACAAAACAAAACAAAACAAAACAAAACAAAACAAAACCCAAGCAATACTATAGGTTCAGCATCAAAGGAAAGAGAAGAGAGCTTCCACCAGACAAGGCCAGACCGTTCCTCTGAGTGATTACCCAGTCTCGATTTTCAAATTGCAGCAATTGTTTATTTATTAAGTGTGCAGGCGATATGTGGGAACCAATTGTCTCCTTCTACCACACGGGTTCTAGGGGATCGAACTCAAGTATTCAGGCTTGGTGGGAAGAGTATCTCACTGGCCGTGCAGTTTCCTATTCTAGAGCAAATATAGGTTGGTCCTAGAGCCCAGAGCCAGAGAAACAGGGAGCGGCATAATTCTTGGAGCTCCTGGGGTATTCTGCAGGGCTTCTCAGCTTACCTCTGCCAAAGTCAAGATGGCTCGTCATCCACACTGGCCCCATTTTATCCCGGTTCCCAGCCTTGACAGAAGGTAGCTTTTTGTTTATTTAAAAGATAACCTTTACGCACAGCCTCAACTGCCCAGCAGGAAGGTGGGGCACTGGTGAGACATTTTCATGCCAGAAACAGACACTTTGATGTCTTTCTACTTTATAACTTATTGAGTAACAGTGAACTTTTAGTTTCTTAGCCTGTAATTCACCATGTAATCCTGATTTCATGTGGTGTGCTGCTGGTGGTAATTGAAGGTTCCTTTAATATAATCCAAGTTACGAGTATTAACACCCAGCTTGCTGCTCTCCAGAGGACCTGCATTCAGTTCACAGCACCGTCAGGCCCTTTGTGACCACCTTAACTCTAGCTCCAAAGGGCGTAGTACCTTTTGCTGGCCCCCAAAGGTACCTGAATGCATGTATGAACACACATTTACAAACATGCACACAAACATGAACACAGACACATATCATACACACATATGCCATATGCACACACACCATATACATGCTACAAACACTACATACACATACATACACATAAACACACACATATACACACATAGCACATACATACACACACCACATATACACTACATACACAAACACACTATACAAACACACATCATATACACACTAAACACACAAACACACCATACATACACCAATGCACACACATCACACACATGCCACACACACATACACACACGCAAACGCATACACACATATACCATACATACACCACATAAACACACACCACACACATACCACATACACACATATACACACACAAATACATACATATACCATACATACACACATACCACATACATACCACACACACACATACCACACACACAAACACAAATATTCTATACATAGACAACATACACACATACCACACACATACCACACACACACAAAAAACACACACACCACAGACACATACTACATACACCCATACCACACACATATACCACACACACATACCACATACACGTACCACATACACGTACCACATACACACTAATACACCCATACTATGCATACATACATCACATATGCACACATAAAACACCACACACATACCATGCCCCCCACCACAAATAAAAAATAGATCTTAAGAAAATAAAGAGAGGAAGAAAGAGCTAAAGAGGCTCCAGAGGGGACGTAGTGGCAGCAGATGCAGAGTTGGTCCCACTGATGAGAGCTGGCAGCCTAGAAGCACAGCTGGAATCTTAGCCCCTCTGGAAGGTGAAGGTCAGCTTGGATATCATCCTGAGTTCAAGACTAACCTAGCAACATGGCAAGGCCCTGTCCCAAAAGAAAGTAAAGAATCTGGGCGGGTAGCTCAGTGGTTGTGCACTTCCCTAGAATGCATGAGGCCCACATTCAATCTCCAGTTCTGAGATGGAGTGAGGTGGGGTCCACTCGCCGTGGGAGCCAGTCCATGAGCTTTTGGGGAGTGAACAACCACAGGGAGAGGGAAGGCAGACAGGCATCAGGACACAGCGCTGCCTGGGCCTGGATGGATAGCAGTTTAGTGGGCTAAGTACCTCAGGGGAGGCAGTGATAGGCTGAAATCTGAGGATGTCGGGAGTTTGCCATTGGGGGTTGCCATGACAATGGACCAGGTGGTCAGAGGTCCGGCTGGTAGGCACCAAGGGTCCTTCCATAGGTTGTACCCTTTGTTGGTCTGGCGTGTTTGACAAGTTCAAGGGTCTGGTTTTTCTGAAATGGTTTTGATACGCTCCAGCATCGTATGCTGCTATTCAATGCCAGCAAGCTCATAGAGGCTAACCTGTTACTGATGTGAACAAGCGTTATTTCTGCCTCCTGCTGGACAGGTGGTGGAGTCTCCGTGCATTTGTCCTTAAAGTGGAGCCAACGGCTGCTTTGTAGATGGTAGCACTCAGGCAAGGAGCAGCCTGAAAGCCTTTGTTCCATGCCGTAGGAAATAGAGTAGAGCACGGCCTGCTCGCCATGAACATTCTTCCAAAGGAGACAGCCATCCTGATCACGAGCCCCGCAGACGGTTCTAGAGGGGTTATTGAGGTGAGGACTTTTAATGCAAGTAGAAAAGAAACAAATAACACGTGACTGTGCACGTCCTGTGGGGCTCCCCCCAACCCCATAAGTCTGTGTTGATGGCTCCGGCTGTCAGGTGATAGGAAGGGACAGATAGGTTACTTAATGACCCCAGGGATGCACAGGCTGGAGGTAGCAGAGCCTAGATTCCCACCTGCCTGCTGCCTAACCTTGGCATCTCACTGCTTTGCTGAGTGAGTGTCCTGGGGGATCAATACCCATGTGTTCTCCAGGAAGGGTGTCCTGCCAGGACCAGCCCCGAGGATACATTAAGAATGCCTGGCTCCTGGAAGAGGCTAGGAAACTACCATGTGACGTAAGAGAGCTGCTTGAGCAAATGCACATTGGAAATGAGATGGGTGGGGGATGGGTGGGGTCACAGGCGGATCCTAGACTTCCTGGGTGATGCTAGACTCAGGCTCCAAGATGCCTGGGATGCTGGAACCAGCTCCCACATTGCTTCCTGAGCTCTTGGGTCAGGGACCTCAGTGAGGACACCCCAGAGCTTCATCTCCCAAGTGGGAGGGTCCTTAGTGGATGGATAGAGCCAAGGAGCGGCTCTAAGGAGACAAAAGCCACTGTCCCTAACAGAGGCAGGTCCAGTACAGGTAAGACCTGGGTGGAGCTGGCAGGGAGGCCAGTTTGTGGTCTCTTGCTCTGGCCCTAGACTTTCTGGAGCCTCAGTTTCAAATCCCATAAGCCCCCAAGCTGAGTCAACCTGGAGGCAGCTCAGCCTTCAGGCCATTTTCTACAACTGGCTCTGTCCCCAGTGACAGCAGAAGTGATACCAGTAAGCCCGGCTGAGTCAGGGTCAGAGTCAGTCATGCTCTCTCCGTCTGGATGGTGTCCTGACCCTGCCATGAGCCACTGGAGAGTCTCCTGGAAAATCCACTCCAGAACCTCAGCCTCCACTATTTGTATGTTATCAAAAAACGGTTTCTAGGCTGCCAGGGCAAGGCCCAAGAAGCCCTGAGGAAAGACAACATTTTTCTTAAGGTATGAGGGGAAGGAGCCATCCAGCCATTGGCCACAGTGTCCAGGCACAAAGGACACCTCTGCATTATCACACTTCTGGCACAACATGGACTGGACAGGAGGCTCCATAAGTAAAGTGTTTGTGTTGCAGACAGAGGACCTGAGTTCGATTCCTAGAACTCACCTAAAAGTACATATCTGTGTCGTTCCTCAAAGAATCAGACGGTGTCACCCAGGGTTAGAGATCCCAGAGGTGGGACTCAAAGGGACCCTGTCAAGCAAGACTTTTATCAGATTTAGAAAGGATGTTTGTTTGTAACTAGCTTTTCCTTCATTTGACGATTATAGGAATTGGGAAAGAGACTATGTTGCTAGAGTGCTTGCCTAGTGTTTTAGTTATTTTGTTGCTGTTTTTGTTTCTGTGATAAGACACTGTGACAAAAGACAACTTAAGGAAGGACATTTTGTTTTGTTTTGCTTGTTTTTGTTTTGTTTGAAGTTCCAGAGGGCTAAGAGTCCATCTTAGCAGGGTGTAGATCTGGTGTCTGGGGCAGGATGCTGTGAGATTATATCTTTAACTTCAAGCCAGAAGCAGAGAATCAATGGGAAGTGGGATGCGGCTTTAAAAGCTCAGAGCCCACCTTGGCAATATACTTTCTCATACAGCAAGACTGTACCTCTTTCTCACAACCTCTTCGAAGTGAGCCAATAACTAGACACCAAGTGTTCACATACCCGAGCCCATAGGGCATATTTCTCATTCAAAACGCCATACTTAGTGTGCACAAAACCTTGAGGTCAATTCTCAGAGTTGCATAAATTGTACACAGTGGCACCCACAATCCCAGCGCTAGGGTAACAGAGGCAGAAGGATCAGAATGTCAAGGTCATCCTCAACTACATAGCAAGATCTAAGCTAGCCTGAGGTACCCTGTCTCAAAAAAAAAAAAAAAAAACAGAAAAGAAAAAGAAAACATAATTATATATCAAGATTGTATCGGTGTCAGTCACGGTGTTTGAGGTCAACAGATACATCCCTGCCTTCACGAAGCTTATAATACAGGAGAAGGTGGACAGGACTAGAGGATCCTGTGGGTGAGTGTGTCCTCACTTCACCACTGGTACTGTGGGCCAAAAAGGCGTTACTCTCTGTGGGTATCAATGAAGAATACTGGGGAGAGTGTTAGTGTGAGCCCTGCCAGAGCCTGATGCCAACTCTACTTGCTTGGGACTGACAACTAAGCGTCAGCTCAGTGGGCCCCTGCCATGGCAGGGCTCGTCCGGGTTTCACTGGGCAAAGGAGGAAGGCTGGGTAGGTGTTAAAGCTGGAGCCCACCTTCTTGTTCAGAGTCATTTGAGCAAAGGATTCACCCTGCAGTCTCGCCCTTCAGATCTACCAAGAAGCAATAGCTCTGACTCTCTTCTTGCAGAGGGTCCGTGCAACGCTGAGAAATAGCCTGCATCTCACACAGGGGCATGTGACAGCATCAAATGTCAGAGCAGATAACACAGGGTCCCCCTTACTCCTTTTCTCTGGGTCTTGCAGTTTCTCCGACTGCAAAGCAATCTCAGCCAAGCCAAACTTAACTCACTCTTCACAGCATTTCTCCGAAGGCAAACAGATGTCTCAGTTCCTGGTTGATACCCTCCCTTCTACAACCTTTGACTCCCTAGACCTGTCTTTATGCCCAGCTCATACTTCCTCAGGAGGCAGGTGTCTCATGTATTCAACTGGGTATTCTGCATGCTCCCCAAATCCTTTTCCGACCCACCCCTCCCACCCAAGAAGCTTTCCACGATTTCCCTCCACCCGTAGGCTGTCCAGCGCCTGAACCACCAAATCCATTTACGGCACCAGGCTTGCCCCTTAAACTGAGAGCATCTCAATTTTACTGTCAGTATCACTTACAGTCCTTAAAATAGGCCGGAATGAGGCTGGGATCTTGTAGGCAACACACAGACACACACACACAGACACACACACACACACACACACACACACACACTTCGGCCAGTTATAGTCAAGAAATAGCAAGGCCTTCTGGAAAGGAAGTTCCAACTGGTCCCTGCTCTCCAATCCCAGGAGCCTGTGTGTGTGTGTGTGATTGTGTGTGGCTGTGTGTTAGGTGTGTGTGTGTGTGTGTGTATTTAGAGGAAGTGAAACTTTTTTTTTTTTAACGTTCCTGCCCCAAGCTAGACAGGGCCCTGAGGCGGGAATGTTAAACCCAGGCTTCCTGCCCTTGCCCTTGGCCAGCCGGGAGATTGGGGTACTTTCTTAGCTCTCTTCTCTGTCTAACTCTCATTTTTCTCATACCCTTTGGAGGAGATGCTTGCTGCAGCGTGGTGGGGCCTTGCTATGCAGCATGGCGGAGTATTCTTGCCACCAACGGTGGCTGTGCCTTTGCCTGACAGATGGGTGAGGTGCTCCTTGGACTCCCTGCTGACTCTATTGTGACTGCTGCTCCACTCAGGCTGTGCCTGTCATGACCCTTTGTTCTGCACACGGTAGGTGTGGCCAGCGGCTGTGTGAAAGCCATTCCTTTATCTTTAGCAGCATGTCCCCATGCTTTGGCGCAGACCAGTCATAGGCATCTGGGCCCTATTAATCCCCCCCCCACACTCCTGTTCCCTGGCCTGGAAGCTCCTCCTTGTGAATCCTCAGTTGGATTTACACTCCACCACTGCAACTCCCTCCACCCCCACCCCTCCCCCCTGTCCAGCCTCCTCCCATCCAGGTAGTCCCCAGTGTGACATGCTCTTTCAAGTCCAGCAGCTATTTTGACCCAGCTTGTCCCAAAACACACCTCTCAGACCTGGGTCACCCTGTGGTTTGCTGAGGGTTAACCCTGGATGACTGCAGTTTTCTCAAGTGCAATCTGAGCCCCCAGCTGTGGGGCTCAGGGGTGAGAGTGGTGCACTGGGTCCCTGGCACACTCTGGAGGACACTGTTTGGAAGAAGTCCCTTTCTTTCTTGCTTCTGTGACCTCAGTCAGCTCTTTCTCAGCCCTTTGGACTTGATCCCAGGCACAGGCACATGAGGTCCTCACCTTTCCAGGAAAGGCCTGACCCTCTTTGGTGTTTCCAGACAGAAGGGCCTTGCCTCACAGATGGCATGCTCTTTGGGGTGGCTGCTAGTAAACCCCACTTTAGGGACATGAGGGCTTCAGGTCTCAGATGCAGACTCCTGAGTGTGGTTCCTAGCCCTTCCCCCTTCCAATGGCTCTTCTCCCCCCTCTCCTTTACTTTGTGACTCTGAAGCTACAGGCCAGGCTATGCTCCAAACCTCAGGTCTGAGCTGTGACAGAATGACCGCGGTGTGCAGGGCTGAGCCTCGCTTGGTTATAACATCACCCTCCAAAGTCGTGCCCTTCCTTTGCCTCCGCTGGAAGGTTCACAGCCCTTAAGGCTTGGCTGCAAAGCTGCTGTCCTTACCGACTCCACATTTCTCTACAGGTGCTCCTGAGGCCTGCAGACTTTTAAAGAGGTCACCTGGGCTCAGGTCCCATCCATGGGAGGTCCCCGCCTCTCCACCCCAGCTCTGAGGCCAGCTGCAGCTGAGGGATCAAGAGAGTTCCAGGGGCTGAGGCCCCGGGATGCCTTTGGCTCATGGATGTGCTTCTGTGGAAATCCCTGCAACCGCTGAGCAAGTGTTTTTCAAATCCCCTTTAAATATGTTCAAGGTTTCAAAACATAGAAGGCAGCAGTGCAGCCCAGACACTCTCAGGCCCTTAGGAGGGAAGGAGCTGAGACTCCATGCTTCTCCAGCCTCCTCATCCAGGAGCCAGCTCCCTGTGCAGTACATCAACTAGTCCATGTGGTTTAGCTTCCTGGAATGAGGTCCCCGTCTTCAAGAGGGGACACAGAGGCCATCCTAGCCATGCGACATCTGTAATCTGGAACTACTTTTTAATTTGTGCATGTGTGCACTTGGTCATGTGTGCACATGTGCATAGGATGCATGTCTGTCTGTCTGTCTGTCTGTCTGTCTATCTGTCTCTGTCTCTCTGTCTCTGCCTCTCTCTCTCTCTCTCTCTCTCTCTCTCTCTCTCTCTCTCTCTCTCTCT
>NW_021604617.1:10190902-10214565 GCF_004785775.1 Grammomys surdaster
TCTCTCTCTCTCTCTCTCTCTCTCTCTCTCTCTCTCTCTCTCTCTCTGTGTGTGTGTGTGTGTGTGTGTGTGTGAAGGACAGAGGTGGCGTAAGATGTTCACCTTACTCTTTAAACACTTATTTGTTTTGTGTATGTGTGTGGGAACAGGTATGCCCCTAACAACTCTGTGGGGTGGGTTTTCTCCTGCCACCATGTGGGTCCCAAGGATCCAATTCGAGCCGGCAGGCTCAGCAGCAAGAACCTCTATCCTCTGAGCCATCTCCCTGGCCCTCTACCTGACTTTTTGAAACGAGATTTCTCATTGAACATGGAGCTTACCATTTCAGCTAGACACACTGCTCAGTGAGCCCCTGGGATCCTCCTGGCTGCACCTCTAGATTTCAGGCTTTTTCATGTGGGTGCTGAGGACGGTCCGTTTTCTACTGAGATGCTTCCTCAGCCTTGAAGTGTGACATCATGACAGTTCCACTCCAGATCCTTTCATCATCCTCTTCCTTCACTTGACTCCTTCACATCCTCTAGGCGTCTGGCCACAAAGCCTCTGTCTCCATGGCTAATCCTAAGATAGAGGATATGCTAACACAGTGGTTCTTCCATTGAGACCTGTCCCCTGCTGATCCTGGCCACATAGCTCTGAGGTCACTATGGCTTTGGACACATTCACAGCCCTGTCCCTGTTTTAAGTGCTAAGGGCTGGAAATGAACAGATCTCTAGCTGTTTGGTGACAGAATCCATTTTTTCCTCCTAGCTTCTTCCCCTGGGGACACTGACACAGACACAAGTAACTTGGTATTTAATGATATTGAGCAAAGAAGCATTGCAGGACAAGGTGGTCAGAGCTGCACACACTCCAGTCATTTTCAGAATGTCCACACCCTTTGGAAGCAACCCATAGCCTTTGCATCAAATTTATGGATCTGTGTCTCTCCCCTCGGAGAAGTGAGCCTCATGGCTAGCCCATTATAGGAGTACCTGTGGATATTCCCAGGCCTTCCACATACATAGATGCTATCTAGGTTGCTGGTTACTTATGATGACTACTGGTGATGCTTGACACCACCATTTTGGTCCCTATCCTTTCTCTAATACAGGGATAAAAGTCTGAGAACTACATTTCCCAGAATCCATTGCCAGTAAGCACCTGGTATGGATTCCTTACTGAAGACCCTCGTTGAGAATTAAACAGCAGATGGGGAACTCAGGCTGTGTTTTTACTCCAACAGCACTAGACAGACACATTGGTTTTGGTAGACATGTGGTGACTTTGCAGCCATCTCTGGCATTCCCCTGTGACTCATCTGCTCAGAAGCCTGCAATGCTTCTTTGCTCAATACTGTTAAATACAAAGTTACCTGGGTCTGTGCCAGAGTCCCCAGGGGAAGGATGGTTTCAACATTCTGATGTCCAGAACCTAGAGGTCAGTCTTGGGGCTGACCCTTCTTCTCTTCCTTTCCTTCCTTTAGCCCTTTGGCAATCTTGTGTATACTTAGTCCCCCAAATCAACTCCCTTTTTGCTTGAACTCCATAAAATGAGGCTTGTTTTTCTGAGTGATATATGTATATCCCATGTCTTCTTAGTTGTCTATCTGAATAGAATCCTATTTACCAGAACAGTTGGTTGTTCTGAATAAGGGTCCAAACGTTAGCATCCTGACTTACCAGGAGGTCATAAGCAAAAGGGGAAATCATTTTTCTCTTCTGATGTCCAAAAATGCCCATTCTTCCTCTGTACCTTTAAAAAAAATCATACGTTTTATTGACTGGAATTCAGATTTAAGAATTGGAAATCAGGCAGCCATGTTAAACCTCTGAGGTAAAGCGAAAAAAATAGTAGAGACCTCAGCCCTAAAAGCCTTGAGTTCCTGAATTAAAGAACTAATTTTCTAGGTTTGTAAGAAGTGAGCCTTCAGTTATGATAGTCAATGCATAGTCCCAGCTTGTCACTTTTATGTTTGTCACTTTTATTGGTTCAGCAGAGGTGCCTGCCCATCTTACCCTTCTGTGGATCACTGCTTCGTGGGACACATCAATCCAACCCAGTTCACTGAGATAGGCAACTAGTTGCCTATCTAACTCCCTTTTCTGTATGGAGAACTCTGTCTGGGGCTCCTTGGTATCTCTAAGCTATACGTGAATGCAGCTTGTGACACACACTTCTACCTGCTGAGCCATCCTGCCAGCCTTTGAATTTGCTTGTAGAGATCCTATTTTAATACATGGCACCCTGACAAAAATATAAAGTCTTTTTTAAAGAAAGCATTTAAAGCCGGATGGTGGTGGTGTGCGCCTTTAATCCCACCACTCAAGAGAGACAGAGGTGGGTGGATCCCTGAGTTCCAGGACAGCCAGGGCTACACAGAGAAACCGTGTCTCAAAAGAAAAATTTGGGGCGAGGTTAATTTGAGGACAATTCTGAGCATAAAAACTTATCTAGGAGAACTTATAGAAATCTGGGTTGGCCAAGGCTCACAGGGGCCCCGTGATGCTCAGCCAGCCAGCCAGCCAGACTTGGTTCCTCCTAGCTGTATCCAGAGGCCCCAGGAAGAAGGTGTTGGGCGTCAAAGCCATTGTCAGAGTGCCTACTGGTACTCGGCTTTCCTCTAGCACGGCTCTATTGATGTCTTCTACCTCGTAGGCAGTGGGGCTGCTTTAATGCCACTCTGCTGTGCTGTGCCCTGGGCACTGTGTTGCCCTTAACTATTTCCTACTCCCTGTACTTTGTAAAGAGCCCCTTTTATTCTCTACTTGGGGTGTCCCTTTAGTTATCTGCTGGGGCCCTGGATAATATATATCATCATTTGGGAAAGAAAATCTATGCCAATTACAAAAAGTACTTGATTATTTTTAAAAGAAGTATGCATTTATTAAAAACAAAAACATACACTGATTATTTATTTTCCCGAGTACTGAACCTGGAAACATGGCTAGGAGGTATTTCTTTTAAAGATAAATAAGAGTGTCTTACTCTGCCTTCTATTACTGTAATAAAACATCATGACCCAAAGCAACTTACCGCTTATCATCCGTTACAAAGGAAAGTCAGGGCAAGAACGCAGGACAGGGACCTGGAGGAGCACCGCTCACTGCCTTGCTCCCTGTGTTTATGATTCTGTTATGTCCCCAGATGTTATAACACCTGCCCAGGGGTGGTGCCATCCACAATGAGCTAATACTTCCACATCAATCACTAATCAAGAAAAATGCCCCCAAGGACTTGCCTACGGACCAGTCAGCTGAGAAATGGAGGTGTTTCTCAATTGGGGCTCCCTCTTCTCAGATGATCCTAGCTTGTGCCAAGTTGTTATAAATAAAAACCTAGCCAGCACGCATAGTGAATAAATTAAGGCTAATTGAGTATGTTAGTCCTCTAAATAAAGATGTATAATTCTTTCAGTTATAAAGATTTAGGTGATCAAACAAAATCAAAACCAGCATTGTTCTGTAGAATCCAGCTGTGTCACCGTCAGTTGGGCAGTCACCAAGAGAACACTGAAGACTCTAAGCAACAGGTACCTGTGCCAAGTTAAAGCCACTAAGTGGCTGCTGAGCTATGAGCAAAGTCTCCAGAAGTTGCCATAGTCCCACATAGTCCCGCCATTTAGAAACAACGAGCTACGTTGTCACTAGGCTAAGGGCACCTGCGTAAATGAGAGTATGAAGAAACAATCCACTTTATGACTGGAAGCCACAGATGGATCTGTGTTATTGCTTTATAACTTATAGTTTATACAGAAATAAAAGACAATGTAGTTTTCTATTTCTTAAATTAAAAAAGTATTTATATTTCTGCGTATATCCTTCCGTGTGTGTGTGTGTGTGTGTGTGTGTGTGTGTGTGTGTACCTGTGCCCACATGAGGGCATTGGATTCCCTGGGACTGGAGTTTCAAGAGGCTGTGATCCACTCTATGTGGACGATGGGGACCAGACTCAGATCCTGTACAAAGGTAAGTCCTTTTTCCTGTCAAGCCTGTTTTTCCAGCCCCAACAGGGCCTTAAGTGGGAAGTTTATACTTTGATCCATATTTTAAATTTGTCACGCTGCGCAATAGTTGTATGTTTGTGAGTGTGCATGTGTGTGTGTGTGTGTGTGTGTGTGTGTTCCTGTGAGTGCGGGTGTGCACTGGCACACGTGTGGGAATCAGATACTTTCTGATAGGATTTACTTGTTGGTTTTCTACTGCATATTCCCCAGGTGCTCTTCCCTAAGACTTACAGGAATTCTCCTGTCTGCCTGCCATCTTTCTCATGGGAGCTCTGTAAGTATCTTAAGCACAGGATATGGATCCAACTTTTAGGTAGGTCTTGGGTCCTCATGTCTATACAATAAGTGATTCTTATTGTATAGAATAAGTTATTCTATCCTCAGCCCCAACTTTCTCATGGTGACTAGACTATACACCACAAGAATAGATTCCCCCTCTATGAATTATGAGCAATGGCAGAGACCAATTTGAATAAGGGAGAATTTAAATGAAGAGAATATAAAATGGCCATTCTGAGTCTCTTTCTTGGACAGAACCACATTCCAGCTTCTTTGTCATTGTGTGGGCTTGAATCCTAACCCCAGAGCTTCTCACAGAACTAAGAAACTGGTTGAGAAAACAGAACCAGGGGCTTCTTTTAGGCTATCCCATTCCTGGGCACAGGAGGGCAAAGAGAGCAGCTGACTTCTTAGTTTACAGTTGGGAGAGAAGGACAGGATTCTACCTGCTCGTCCTACTGAAGTACAGTGAGCATATCAGGGTCATGGCGACCACAGAGGGCTGGGAGCACCCTGCCCTGCTCCCTTGGCTTCTAGAGAGAACATGATTGCAGATAGTTCTCCTCCCTTGGCGTTCCCGAGCAGCCCTGGCTACAGCTGTGGGAAGCCTGGGCTCTTTCATCGCCAGTCCATTTCTAACACTACCATGGATATGTGTAGGGCAGGAGAGAACATCCCCCAACCAACCATGGCGTTGGCACCTGGAGCATAACTCTGAAAAGCAGCCCTGCCTACCAGACAACCCTACTGTCCTGCTGTGTGAGTTCCATGGACATTAATCCCACGTGCTTATTGGAAACAGTGGCACCTCACTGAACACCTGCAGTGATTGTCCTGGAGGCTCCTCTGAGCCAGAGAGAGCTTCTGTCCTGTGGAAGCTGCTGACCCATCTAATGAGGGAGAGACAGGCCTTTGGAAGATATGAGGAGGTATGAGGCACTGAAAGACATCATTCAGGATTGTGGAGAAAAGTTGATAGCGTATGGTTCTGCCAGTTGGGCCCAGCTGGGCTGCCTGCAGGTCTTGACGTGGGCAGGGTGACAGAGAGCTACTCTACAGGGGTGCTCTCCTGACACAGGCTTTTTTACATCCCTGGTTCCATTCATGGTGAAGGATTTTTGAGAGGAAAGTTCTCCACAGGCAGGAGGAAGCAATGAGACGGTCTCTAAGGAGCCTTCCCTCACTGAGCCCTCCCATCCGCTGGAAGGCTCTCCTGGGAGGCAGGAGGAATGGGTTAGATATATTTAGGGGCTTAGATGCATGCACAGATCACACAGTCATGTATCCGTCATGCTCCAGTTTTGAAAATGTCATTTGCAAAAAAAAATTTTTTTTAATGTGGCTGCAATGATGACATCCTCGTACCCTGGAGGGAATCCTCTGGAAAGATGTGGCTAGAGGGGTAATGAGAGGCAGCAGATGGCCCTAAGCCTCCGGGTACACCCCCAGAGCCATGGGATAATTCATCAGCCATTGAGGAACCACAATGTCAGCCGTGGCTGCCCCGCGAGGAGGCTCAGAGACAGTTCGAACTGCAGAGCGAGGCTTGTGGTTTGCAGATGTCTCTCTGCTAAGCCAGCTGTCAGCGATCTACCCTGAGCGTCCAGCCACATTGGAAGGTGGGACCAGAGCTACAAATGGACTTCTCCAATTACTAACTCTAATCTCTCCTCAGGAGAGAAAGACAGGGCATGCTTCTGGAGGTCAGAGCTACCTGGTGTGAGTTATCTTTCAGGTAAGGCTAAGGTACGGGACTGGCCCAGAGAAGAAGAAAGTAACCATCTTTCCCAGTTGATTCCTCCCTGGCCTGGAAAGGACGGTCTTCTACTTTGGGACTATGAAGTCCTCTGAGTGTGTGTGTGTGTGTGTGTGTGTGTGTGTGTGTATGTTCTGCAAATCAAATTCAAGTGCGTGGCCATCTCCCAGGCCCAGCGCCTATTTCTATGGCATTAGCCACCATCTCTGTAATGAATCACAATTTCTGCATCTTTATGGGTGTGGCCTGTGAGTGACTTCTAAATGCTGTAGACCTAGGCTGGAGAGATGGCTCCAAAGTGGAGAGTGATTGCCGCTCTTATATAGGATTCCAGTTTCCGTTCCAACACCCACATTGGAAACCTCACAACTATGTATGTGTAGTTCCAGCTCCAGGAGGTTGGACGCCCTCTTCTGGCCTTCACTGGCACCTGCATGCACATACATGTGCACACACAGGATACACACATACACATCAATAAATGTGTTAAATAATTAGTGTAGCAGATCAGAGTGACTGACTGACCCCTCGACCTGTACCAATGTTGAAACCATGTTTTAACAGTGTTAAACAATGTTGCAATTGTAATCTTAGGAGATCTTTCCGGTCAAACACAGGCAGCTTGCAAACACGACCAGGCCTATTTAAACGTTTCCTTTCCTCCTGCTCCATCTTTTTCCCTCCTTCCCTCAATCTTTCTTAGACCAAAGGTGGGCTGACAATTTACAAACCACAGACCAGATTACTGTCACATACATGCCTTCCATGCCTTCCATGTCGGTGTCCCTGATTCCTGGCGTAGCCCCTGCTTGTTGCAGGAACTTGATAAATATTTGCTGAATGAATAAACAAGCGATCACTCTCCCTGCCCTCGGGGATCGTCAGCTGAAAGGGCAACTGGGGCAGAGACAGCTCACGAGGGTAGGGGATGGGTTCAGAAGCTCTGTGGATGGTCATGGAGTCAGATCAACTTTACTTGGGGTGATTCAAGGCTTACATAATTTGGGGGACTGAGGGTAGAAACATCCAGGGTGTACAAAAGTCATTGGATGAAGGCTTAGGGTACGAAATGCCTCATTTGCACGGGGAAGCATTTCAGGTCCTAGATGAATGGGTTCTTATCAGGAGACTGGAAGTTGAAGCTGTAATCTAACTAAGGCTATGTGATATTCTGCAGGTAAAGGTTTTTTGCATTCCCCAGACAAGGTCAGAGAAGGAAAAGCCCTGCTAACGAAGGGAGTCTTCCATTACGCGCCAAGTCCAGAGGCTATCCGGTCAGTGGTAGACTTCAACCTTAATTAGCAGAGTTTTCCCACATTACCAAACATCTCGTCATATTCTCTGTGAAAATAGATGGGAGCCGGATAAGTAGACAGATCCACAGAGAAGCAGATGATAGGAAGGCAGGTTGGGGCTCCCTGGGACTATAGCCATGAAACTCTGTTCTCCCTAGTAAGCCGTGAATAGAGCTGGACTGTGAACTTTCTCATCATTTGTTTAAGTGACAATGAGCTTTCTGCATCTACTCTGCCATGACCCCAGCAAGGAGGCATGCTGAGAAAATAACGCTCTAGATTCTAGAATTCTAAAGACGACAACAAGGTGAAGGAGCCTGTGTGTTGAATGGCCTGGGGACAGAGCCGTTGGCCTGAGCCCCTCACCTCCAGACCATTAGCCTGAGCCCCTCACCTCCAGACCATTAGCCTGAGCCCCTCACCTCCAGACCCTGCTGTGAAGAAGCAATGGATATCAGTTTTTAAATACGACCCAGGATACGGCACGAATACTACAGAAGGGGTGTACTCCCCCATTGTGTCACCTCAACAGGTGGCATATTCTGTTTAACATAGAGATTACTGCCAATTTCAATGCCAGCGTCAGGGTATGATATGTCTGATAGGTGGAAGCCAGGAGGGAACATTAATATACTCTCTCATGCAGAAGTTCAGAGTCACGTGGACAAGGGGATCACCACATGGGGAGACAGGAGGCAGAGGGACAGCGCTGTCAGGGATGCTGAGGAAAGACATCCAGGACCTTCCAGAACCCACAGCTTTGACCCTTCTCCCTCAGGCCACTTTTTTTTTTTTCTCGAAACAGGGTTACTCTGTACAAACCTGGCTCTCCTGGAACTCACTCTGTAGACCAGGCTGGCCTTGAACTCAGAAATCCACCTGCTTCTGCCTCCCAAGTGCTGGGATTAAAGGCGTGCGCCACCACCGACCGGCTAGGCCAATGTGTTATTAACTCAGCAGGGTGAAGCCAACCTCATATTCAAGACGTTCAGTCTGACCCAAACTTCCACGTCTTTCTTCTTCACTCAGTGCATGTGTGCATTTGTATGCAAATGTATAGATGTGTGCTGCTGTCTGCACATATGTGTATGTGTGTGTGTGTGTATATGAGCATTGATGTCTGTCCATATATGCATATGTGTGTACACATGTGTTGCACCTGTGTCCCGTCAGGACCTGGTAGAGACTGCTGAGGCCTAGAAAGTAAACAAGGCTCTCATTTGGATGCACGGGCTCTAAGCTCCTTTCTGTACACTGGACCAGCTGTCCAGTTGTGGTGGATTGGGACACTCAGACAGTCTGAGGTTTCAGGGCAGCCATTACCTAGTGACGTCTGCTAGGATGAGTGCCCCTGCCCTGCTCAGGCAGGCAGCTCCTTCTGGGCTCAGGTCTTCTGTCTTTTGTTCCCAGGTGCAAATGCCAGGAACCTGTATGAAGCACGGTTGGCCCACAGCTCCTCCGGGTTGCTCACTTCCGAGGGCCTTTTGATCTTGCTGCCGCTGACACAAAACCCCGGGATTCAGTTCTGGGGCTTTGATCTGCATAATAGAATCAGGCAGGGGGAGACTCATATATATGGAAAAGCCGTTTTGGCCACCTTGGGCTCAGGGATAAGGAAAGCACAGACTTGGATATTTCATGAGGGCAAATTCTGGAAAACTCGGGAAATAAAAACTGAAGGACGTAAAGACGGGAGAGATTATTGCTGAACTCTTGTCACTGTCTTACCAGCTTCTCTGGAGGGACAGACAGTGACTAAGACTGCCACGGGACTTGGCTGGAGAGGTGCCATTTGTAGTCGGGCCTGAATGAGTGAAACTCAAGGTTCCAAATCAGATTTATTTTTTTCCTGACACTGGTTTGTTGTTGTTGCTGTTTTATTTTCTTCCTCTGGCCCCTTCCCCAAAACTTGTTAGCAAGAGACTGGCAGAGGATGCCGGGGATCAAGGGAAGTGGGCTATCTCTCTCCCTCCTTCCTTCTCACCTGGAAGGACCTGGGTTGGTCTCAGCTCTTTCCCGAGCAGTCTCTTGAAGGATGTAGGTGGCTTTCTGCTTCTGCAGGCCCTGTCTCCTCAATAGGAGTGCTTTCCGGTTGTACTCTCTTGGGAGCAGGCCATGTAGAGCTGCCCACATCTTCGCTTCAAATGTGTGTCTGTCCTTGGTTGCTGATGCCTGACTAGGGTGCCCTGAAGACCCCAGGAGACCAGAGAATGCTGTGGAGATGTGGCAGCTTAACATTGGTGGCCTAGCGTGTTGTTACTCAGTGGGACTTCTCATACTGATGACTTCAGTCTTTTCCAACTTCTCTGCTGGGAAAAAGTCTGGACCTCCAGACTCTTCAGCATCTCTTTTGACTCTCAGGCTAATGGTGTGAGCTTTGTTGAGCTTTGTGACTCACCCATGGGGCACAAAGGGGTGTTTTTCTTTGTAGCCAGAAGGACCCTGCAGACTTTATTTCCAGTTCTTTCGACACTTCTACAGGTGAGCTGCAACTGTCTTCATTTGAATGGAGAACTGAGAACAGCTGAGTTAACCAAGGCTGTACTCTTCATCAAGGAGCCAGGATCTGAATCAGGTGGCCCCGAACCAGAGCCCATGTGCTTTGCTGCCGGCTGCTGTGGGAACCCGGTGACCCTCCTCACTTCCCTTGTTCTCTGAATCGGTGTGCACGCATAGTGGCTGGCTGGCTTGGGTCAATCATGAAGGATCGTGCCTCTGAATTAGTCATGTGATTCTGGCTATATCTGCCCAAGGGCTGAAGCAGCCCGCAGCTGGGGGTCCTCCTTGGAACAAGAAATAAATCCAAATCAGAGGACTTCACCCACAGGCTCGCTAAGTGAAAATGGAGGATGGCGGAGATGGGATTTGAAGTTTGGACGAAGACTGAGAAGGAATTATGGGCTTCCATCTGGAAGGAAAGAACCCACCCGACTAGAAAGGCACTATGGTAAAAATGGCTTACCACAGAATCTAATTCATGCAATCCTGTGCAATTTAATAACTATTTTATACACTTACTGTCTTGTTTTCAGAGTAAGTTCTCAGGCCAGCCTAACCATAGTGTACATAGGCACCCACTCACATGCCATGCCATACAACACATAAAACATAGGAAGGATCCAGGTCTGCCTGTGATGGAGATAGAGATAAACTGGGTTTGGCAAAGTCCAGAAAACCTAAGACTTGACCCTTTGTTATCAGAAACCCATTCATTCTAGAGTGCATCTGTCTTAGTCACTGTCCTATTGCTGTGAAGAGGCACCATGGCTAACCACAGCAACTCTTTTTTTTTGTTTTTTTGGTTTTTTGGTTTTTCGAAACAGGGTTTCTCTGTGTAGCCCTGGCTGTCCTGGAACTCACTCTGTAGACCAGGCTGGCCTCGAACTCAGAAATCTGCCTGTCTCTGTCTCCTGAGTGCTGGGATTAAAGGCGTGCGCCACCACTGCCCGGCTACCACAGCAACTCTTATAAAAAGAAAGTGATTAACTGGGGCTGGCTTACCGTTTTGGAGGTTTAGTCCATTATCATCATGGAGGGAAGCATGGCAGCATGCTGGCAGACATGGTGCTGGAGAAGGAGCTGAGAGTTCTACATCTCAGCAGGCAGCAGGAAGACAGAGGCACGAGGCCCGGCTTAGGCTTTTGAAACCTTGAAGCCCGCCTCTAATGACACACTTCTTCCAACCAGGCCACACCTCCTAATCCTTCTCAAGGAATGGGATTTCTTGATAAGTAAGCATTCAGATATATGACCCTGGGGAGGGGCATTCTTATTAAAATCATCACAGCCTCTTACATGTAAAGTTAAGCTATGGATTGAAAACATCCTCCTATGTCGTTAATGTGGATTCTCAAAGGTTTCCAATTGTGCTCACCTTCGTTTTGGTTTTTGTTTTGGGGCAGGATCTTACTATGTATGTATACAAGGCTATCCTTGAACTCACAATCCTTCTGCCTCAGCCCCCCAAGTGCTGGCATGACAGGACTGTGCCAATACCCCCAGCTCCTTTTATCTTTAAACAAAAATTTTTTAAAAGACAGTCTCATTCAGTTCAGGCTGACCTTGAACTCTTGAATCTCCAGCTCCCTAGTGCTGGGATTATAGACACATGTCACCATGACCACGCCCCTTTGTTAGTCTGAGTAAGTCTATTGTATGAACACTGAACGGGGCAGTTTTCTCCCTCTGGCAAGTTCTAGAACTTAGATTTGCATTCGGTTCAAATGCATCTTTAACGGAGTCAAAGTCAGTGCAGCTTTCCCGCCCTCTGTGGAGAGGGCGTATGTTCTCACATTTCCCAGAACATTTGTGAGAAAACCATACCGGACAAACGTGGGAACTCTGGTGCAGTGACTCATGGTTCTGGTCAGATGGAGGATGCACGGGCTGACACCCCAGGAGGGGGACCTGGACCATGGACTTGGCAGCTTCTGACCAGGGCAGGAAAGGAAAAATGAGGGATAAAGGCGTTAGTCAGGAAAGAGAAAAGCACAGAATCAGTAAAAAAGCTGGACAGGCAGATCCAGGCTGAGGCTTCGTTCCGATTAAGGGACTACTTTGATGACAGGATGTTGTGTCCATGGGATGTGGGTAACCAGTGACTTCTCTCAGTGGTCACTTCCCCTGGTCACTAAGCCCCATGCCACTGTCTGCGCTTGACCCCTCTCTCAGACTCCATGGTCTCCTTGAGAGGTGCTCAAACCCAAGGAGGCCGAGTCAGCAGGGCCAGGAAGCACCCAGAGAAACCCTTGGGGGAAATCCAAATCCCAGATCTTCTTATTCTGAGAACCTCCCACCACCGGAAGGAAGAGGAGACCATGAAACTCAGCATTTCCAGCCCCCATTCCTATCCACTGCGGTGGACAGCCAGGGTTGGCATGTCTGCGGCTATATTTACCCTCAGATTTCCGGGATGGCTGACTTATATGACACTACAGTCAACTCAACTCGCTCTGTAGCAATCACCAGGAAGCTAAGCCACAATCAAGCTCAGCACCCATCCCAACACACCAGCCCACAGCAACAAAACCAGCTCCAGGAGGTGTCTCCCTGGGGCTTTCTAGGGTCAGGCCGGATGTCCATCTTAGTAGCCACCACCTATGGAAGGGCTCCAAAGACCAGGGCTTCTGTGTCACTTCTTCTCCACGCCTCTGAGTTGCCTGTCCCTGTGGTCTGTGGTCAATTCAGTTCAGAACAGTGTTCCACAGCCACAAAGACCTACTGTGTTGAAGGCTGTCTTGCCCAACCCTGTTTGGTGAACACCAACTCAACACTTCTACCTGGGCGCCTCCAGAGACCCATCGTTGGATTTTTCCATCCACTTACAGTGTTCTTTCAGGAGGCTCGGAAGCTGTGTATTGAGAGCAATATAATTCCTTATAGTGCGGATAGAGAGATACTGTTAGCGCTGAGGAAAGTTTAATTCACCGTAGACTTTTTATTTCTCTCTTTCTGCCTGTGTCAAACAATCCTGTGAAATGCACAGCTCCACTCAAGGCTGCTGTGAAGGGTGTGTGTGTGTGGGGGGGTGGGTGTTAAAAAATGACAACATCCTGGAGCCGGGGAGGTAGCTCTGCATACTGCTCTTGCAGGAGACCTGAGTTCAGTTGCAGACACCCGTATTAGGCAGCTCACAATAACTCTAGCTCCAGGGCATCCAACATGTCTGGCTTCCACAGGCGCAGACACATATTTAAATATAAAATAAACCTTGTTTTAAAATGCTGAAAATTACTAGTGGTTTCTCTCGTGGGTGGTGAAGGGCTCTGCATTTGTCTGGGCTGCGAGGAAGGATCCCTTGCTTGCTAATGACTGGAATGATTACCGTATAAAGAGAATCCTGTTTACAGGCCATAGGCTAGCCCACTAGGTACCCTTTTCCCAAGCAAGAGGGCCTCCCTATGTACGGTGACCAATATACCTTCAACTGAAAGCAACCATCTATCCAGGCCACCATTTTCTTTTCTAGATGAAATGTTTTCAACACCCCTGAATGCCACTAAACCAGAAGCCCCATCCCCATGCCAATTTAGACTGGCCTCAGAAAATTAACTGGGATCAAGAAGGATTCGGTGTGAGTCGGATGCTAAATCTGCCTGGCTCAGGGGGCTCAGGGGTTGGCCTGCAGCCCTTGGTTCACAGGCTGGGGCTTCCGGTGACCGTTCATCCGGGATTTGTAGCTACAGGTATTCGTTTCCCTGATGGAGCGGTGACTCACACAGCTGAGGGAGCAGGGCCAGCCACAGGTAAGGGCATGGCAGGGTTCCGGGGGCTGGGGTGGGAGTGGCAGCGGGGGGGGGTGAGGTGAGGCAGGAAGAAGAGACAGAAAGAGACAGAAAAGAAAGCTACAAAAATAACAGACTCAAGGCGCACTATTTTCATCCTGCAATAGTCAAATATTAGACCCTATCCCAGAATAGCTCCCTTTGTGCTGGCTCCAAGAAACACGAAGCAAGAGGGAGCCGAACACAACGCCCCATTCACAAGAGCCTGGCGGATGCTAGCGGGTTCGCCACTCTATAATCCCTGACAGCCCTCACTAAATCATGGTGCTGCAGGTGCAAAGACTGCCGGGACCGTGGCCTGTGTCCTGCTCAGGCAGTACACTGTCCCCTCTCTGTAAGGCAGGGGAGCTTCCCAAGTACAGCAGGGTTTCTTAGAATAGCACCGAGTCCCAGATACCCACACACTGGCAAGCTGGGTAGAACTGACTCTCTTTCCACAAGAGAGTAGGGTCTGGCCTACTGTTTGCTGAGCACTTCAGTAAATCTCCCTCTGAAGCTGAGCAGGTGGGTGCAGTACCTCCGCTCTCCCCTTCCTCCCACGGGAGGAGGTGACACAGAGTGTGGCCACAGAGTGCTTTTCTGATTAGAAGTGGAGGACTTGCGGCGGGGGGGGGCCCCCCCCCCCCCCGGATGGGGGGGGGGGGGCAGATCTCCTCCGCCCCCACCCCCACCCCCCACTGCTGTAGTAGGATTTTAGAAGCTGTGAGGGTTTTTTTGTTTGGTTTTTTGTTTGTTTGTTGTTTCGTTTTGTTTTTTCTCTAATTCCTAAAGTCTCCCATTCCGTTCATTTTTCTTAATATCTTGCTTGGGTTTTTTTTTTTTTTTTTGATCAACATTATTTGTTGCTATAGTTTTTTAGTTTTTAAATTTTACTTATTTGTATGTGTATGAGTGATTTGCCTGCATGTACACCAAAGTGTGTGCCTGGTTCCTGTGGAGGCCAGAAGAGGGGATAGGGTGCCCTAGAACATGTCAGCTGCCATGTAGGTGCTGAGAACCAAATCCTGGGTCCTCTGGAAGAACAGACAGTGCTCTTAATTGCTGAGCCATCTCTCCAGCCCCTCAGTTTCGTTTTGTTGAGATTAGATCTCATTATTTAGCCCTGGACGGCCTGGAACTTATCTCATAGCCCAGGCTAGCCTCAAACTTGCAGGAAGCCTGACTCTTGGGTGCTGAAGTTAGAGGTGTGCACTACCATACTCAGCAATATCTTACTAAGGCACAAACTCCACTGAGAATCATAAGACACTGGCACCATCTCTGAGATGAAAAGGCACCAAGGGAAGACACCAAAAACCCCACAGCACTCAGGGGCTTCCCCTGGGACTCCATCAGCAAGTTTTTGATTGGCAGAGCATGGGCAAATGTAAAAACTTAAGGTGTAGGGGAGGGGAAACTGCAGCATTGATGTAATATATGAGGTAAAAAAATAAAAGTAAAATAAGGGGCTTACCTATGAGGTAGCGCTCAGCCTCCCCTGAGCACCTCAGTTTCTTTGTCTGTATAATGGAGAAGAGGAATATAAAGCAAAACACAACCACACGCAAGTCCACAAGATGGTTAGGAAGACGGAATGAAGTCTGGAAATCTGGTATGAGCATCTCAAATTTACTCGGAAGCTGACACTTCCTTGTTATGACTTTTGGCTGCAGACCACATACGTTAGGTGAAACTCTGTCAGGCGCTTCCAGGTAGTTTTGGTTGCTGACTCAGCCCTAGGTGTGGCGCTTCAGGGTCATGGCAGGTGCCCTAAGGCCTTGGCTCTGGGAGGTCCTAGTGTTAGCAGTGAGGAGAAAATGTTGGTGGCCTGGTCTCTTGGTACACAGTTTGTATTTGGACCTATGGTGAAGCCAGGTTTCCAACTTCCCTGAATCTATTCAAGTCTTCACGCATTGAAAAATACCTGTTTAATGGGGAAGTGCGTCACGAGGTCACCTAGATAGCAACCGGTATTTGAGGAGTCAGAAACGAAGACCCAGAAGTCGTTCAAAACCACTCAGACCACTGACGTTCAACCACCATGTTAACACACTTTGCAAGCAGACCGAAGGGGGAAAATATGCAGAACTGAAGCCATTTCTAATGGGTGTAGTTAAAATAAACGGAGAGGGGAAAATAACATTATTTCTCCCAACTAGAGGTTTTATAAGAGTAGAAAATAAAAATTCAAATGCTCTCCTTAAACTCTACAAAGCAAACAAAACTCTTCAAAAGTCCACGCAAAATGACAGGCACGCGGGTGGTTAGGTGTGAGTGGATTAGTAAGAAAGGTTTTTGGAAAACTCTGGAACAAGAAGCCAGGACAGAGATGTTTAGGACTGACACGAGTATGGTATTGGAAATAAAGCCTGGCGCTGCAAACTTGAACAAGGACTTCAATCTGAATCCATTCAGACCCCACCCTCCCCTCCCCTCTCTCCCCCTCCCCTCACAACACAATACTGCCCTCAGATCTTCAGGGAGCTTTCTTTCAGAAATAGAAGCCAAGGATTTTGGAGTTGTCCTAATTTCTCAGGGCCTTCCGTCTCTGTTTTGCAAACTGGTGGTCCTCCGTGTATTAGTCAGCCCCGGCTATCATGACAAAATGCCACAGACTGGGTGGCTTAAGCCACAGAAATTTATTTTCTCACATACCTCGAGGTTAGAAGTTCAGAATGAAGGTGTCAGCAGGGCAGGCCCGGCTTCTCCCACAGCCTCGCTCCTGCTTGAGAAGGGCCACCCTCATCAGCGTGAGGCGGTTCCTGCCCCGAGTATCCTCGGCACCTTTCTTTGTTGTCGGACACTGGTCAGAGCAGACAGGAGCCACCTTAACAGTCACTTTCACCAAGCCCATCACTCTGATGCTCCCACTGTGAATTCCTGAAACCAGGATTTTTACGTGGGGGCAGTGAGCGCACACGCCACCCGGGTCCCCATTCTTACTCTCTGCCCCTTCGCACTGGGGCTATCTCAGTGGTGCTCAGACTAGTGGTCCAAATGCCGTGGTGATTTGTGCTTTTTGACTTGTTGTTGCCTCAGTCTTTATGTTAGTCCTGTGTTCAGCTCTTTGGCCCCCAGCCTTCTCATCTTCCTGTCACACACATATGAAGTCAGTTCTGTGTATCCATTATAAGGGACGGCAACAAAGAAATGTCCTCTCTGGCCCCATGAAACCTTCATTTTAGAAGAAGACAGGGGAGATTTAGCCACGATACAAAGGCAGCTTGGCAGTCAACACCACTAGAGACAAGAGGTCAGAAGTAAACTCCAGCCTGAGGCCAAATCTGTCCCACCTCTTGATACTATAATGAAGTTTTACTGGAATGTTTCTGCAGATTTTCTCTATGGATGCTTTACACAACAGGAGAGTAGTGACAGAGACTGTACCCCACAGTATGAAAATGTCCCCCAAAGCTATTTTCTGCCTAGCCTTTGCTAGGGAAGGGCTTTCTGATTCTTGAATGGAAGTAAAAATTTATAGGATATGAAAGGCAACTAGCAGTGAATTTGGCTGTTGAATTTGGGAATATGTCACTGAGGAAACATAATTTAAGATGAGTTTTGAGGAATGAATGTACACACTTGGCTGTGTGGCGGTGACAGTTGGCTGCAGTTTGTGTGGCCGCCCTTCCACTGAAGAGTCGTGTTTCTGCTGTTGTTTTGTCTTGTTTTTGTTTTGTTTTTTTGTTTTGTTTTACATTTTATTTTTGCTTTTTGTGTATGGGGGTTTGCCTGCATATGTCCTGTGTACCACGTGCATGCAGTACCTATGGAAGCCAGAAGAGGGCGTCTGACATCCTGGAACTGGAGTTACGGATGGTCGTGAGTCACCAAGTGGGTGCTGGGAACAGAACCCAGATCCTCCTGGAGAGCAGCCAGTGCTTTTGAGTACTGAACAATTCCGGTTCCTTACTTTCCTCTTCGTAAAAGTTATTTTTATTATTATTATTAGTGTGTGTGTGTAAAATGTGTGTTGAGGGTGTGGACATGCTACAGTTCATATATGTAGGTTAAGACGATAATTTTGTGAAGTTAATTTTCTTCTATCTTTCTGTGGGTTCCAGGGATTGAGCCCAGGTCTCCAGTCTTGCATCTTCAGACAGAAAATGTCTTTATAACCAACTAGCCAACCCAAGAGCTGTTGTTAACACTGTGTATGTTTTTACCTTGTCATCAACCTAGAAGCCTGTTGAAGTCGAGAACTGCCCGAATTTAGGTGACGCAAGAGAAGGCATGAGGATGAAGCTAGCCTGGCTCTCCTAGTCTTCTGTGGAGTCCTGACAAGCCTTTTGGAGACGCCCAAGAGGCTTTCCTGTACTTAGAACCAGAGCAGGGGCCCTGGTACATCAAGGAGACAGCCGTGAGCAATAACCCTAGCAAGAAGAGCAGGTGCTGAGTGGGTCCTGACAAGCGGTGGGAGCAGCAGAGCCTCCTAGCTAACTCCCTTGGGTCCCAATGGCACGATGGAAAGCTGCTGCTCAGAGAGACTCTGAAGACACAGTGGCTTCAGTAGAAGAACTCAATACTTTTGGATCTCCACCCTCCCTACCACCTTGGGGTTCCCCACATACCACTAGGTCCCAAATAGCAAGCTGCAATTACAGTGGAGTTGCCGAAGTTACAAAGTTACGAAGTTACAAGTTGTCTGAAACACTCTGCAACAAAGCGCTCTTGGTGCAAAATCGCCCCCAGGCACTTACAAACCTTTCCCCTCCTCCTAAGTAGCATCCATACGGTTTGCATCCAAGAACGTGTTGTCTGTTTGAGGCCGGCCTTTATTCTTGCAGGCGGGTGCCAGTGGCATGCATCTCAAATGAGTGGTTGTCTGTGGCCCCAGCGTCTGTGGCTGAGGCATAGCTAATCAGGTTAAGCAGCTGTCATCCCAGCTGTCAGCTCCTGGGAAATCACAGCCTCATCTGGAACCGCACACAATCCACATGGAAGGTTGGCCCTCAGAGATCTGAATTTCCAACTCCCCCTGACCTTGCTGTGGTGGTCCCTGGTTTTTCTCTTTTCCTACGTGAGTCTATACAATGGTGGCAGAGCTATTTTAGGGATTAAAACAGCTAATTGCAGATTAACATCGTGGTCAAGGCTCTCTGTTACAGGTTTGCAGAGCAGGCTGGTGGGCTTGGCCTGTGGGGGGCGGTTTTGGTCGCACACCCTGTGAAGTCGCTCATCTACACCCTGAGCTCCACAAAGCTGTTAATTTGGGGCTCTTCCATGTGGGCCATGGGGTTCTGGGCAAGAGGAGTTCGGTGGAATTTAGTGTGAAGTAGAGTGTGATGTTTTCTAGGCCCCAAACTCCAGAAGGTCCTTTCAAAGTCATCTACTCTGCTTGCTTTCCTGGAGAGATGAAGCAAAGGAAATCAGGGCTCAGAGCGAGTGACAGAACTAAGCAGAGCAGAAGTGAGATGAAGCCACTTTGTTCTGACTGCCCTTCTGGGCCTCTCTCTCCCGATGTGTACATGTACATCAATTGTTGCTCTAAAAGCATAAAGGACGGCTAGGAGATTGCCAGGTCCATAAAATGCTTACACAAGGACTGGAGTTCTAGTCTCTGAATCAACACTTGTGAAAAAGGAGCCATGGTGGCACGTGCTTATAATCCCAGTGCTGACGAGGTGATCTGTGAGACCCAATGGCCAGGTAGCCTAGCCTACTTGTCGGGCTCCAGGTCAATGAGAGACTCTGTCTCAAAAGTTGGCACCTAGGAAGGAACATACAGCTAGGAAGGAACACATAACTAAGAAGGAGTTCAGGTCCTCTAACCAGCACACATATCTCACACACATTCTACATGCACTTGTGGAGACTAGAGAGGCAGGCCCAGGACACGTTATGGACCTTGGTGAGCTATTTAACTGTGCTGGCCTCTAGTTGATTCATTCATATTGTGAGAATTCTAAGACCTACCTATCAGGCAGGGTAAAGAATGATGTCATGACTTCAAACTCTCTGTTGTTCTGGCTCATTTTTATTGTCAGTTTGAGGGGGCCTCAGCTGAGGAATTGTCTCTATCAGATTTGCTTGTGGCCATGCCTATGAAAAACTGCCTTGACTGCATGGGAGGGTTCAGTCCACTGTGGGCAGCACCATCCCTTAGGCAGACGGGCCTAAGCAGTGTGTGTGTGAAAGCTACTGAGAGCAACCCAGAGAGTAAGGTAGTAAATAGCATTTCTCCATGATTTCTGCTCTGAGTTCCTGCCTTGATTTCCCTCAGTGATGGATTGCCACCAGGAAGGATAAGATAAAATAATTCCTTTCCTTTCCCCACCAAGTTGCTTTTGGTTATGGTATTTATCACAGCATCAGAAAGCAAATCTGAATGCTGTCCTTATGGTGCCTAGTGTTGAGTTCAGTGTTCCCTTTCTTACTGAAGGAGTTTTCCATATATCTCAGTGTGTTCTGATGCCCGGAACAAAGGTGCTATAGACCGGGTGGTGTGTAGACACCAAACACAGATTACCAACAGTTCTAGAGGTTGAAAAGTCTGCCATGAGGTTGCTGGAAGAACTGATGTCTAGCAAGGGCCCATTTGAGTGACTCACAGTGCCAG
This sequence comes from Grammomys surdaster, assembly GCF_004785775.1. Classification (NCBI taxonomy): domain Eukaryota; kingdom Metazoa; phylum Chordata; class Mammalia; order Rodentia; family Muridae; genus Grammomys; species Grammomys surdaster. Next base: position 10,211,041 of record NW_021604617.1, read on the forward strand.
AACCATCTTTGTGTCCTCCTATGTTGGGGGAGTCGAGGGAAAGGTCTGGGCTCTTTGTAAGGCACTGGCTGATTCACTTCATGAGGTCCCCACCTCAGGCTCTGCTCAACTCACAAAGACTTCTCCCAATATTCTCTTCTTGGGGCTTTTTCAGGATTTCAACAGATGAATTTTCAGAGATTATGAATACTGCAGGGCTCTGTGAATGCTGAGGGGAACAGTTCCTTATATGATGGACAGTCTCCAAATGTTTCATCAGTGGGGATAGGTTCTGGAAGTTGGTGTGTGGTGTAGTGTGGTGTGTGTGTGTGTGTGTGTGTGTGTTAACTGCATGTGCATGTGTATGTGTGTGTGGTGTGTCTGATGGTGTGTGAATGTGTGTGTGTGGTAAGTGTGTATGTGTGTGTGGTATGTCTGATGGTATGTGAATGTGTGTGTGGTGTGTCTGATGGTGTGTGAATGTGTGTGTGTGTAAGACTATGTTTGTATGTATGTGTGGTATAGTGTTCTTGTGTATGGTGGGTGTTTTTTGTGGTGTGCCTTGTGTGTGTGTATGTGTGTGTGTGGTGTGTATGTGTGTGGTAAGTCTTGTGTGTGGTTCGTAATCCTGTGTGAGTGTGTGTATGTGTGATGTGTCTTGTGTGATATGTGTGAGTATGCATATATGTGGTGTATCTTGTGGTGGTGTGTTCGTGTGTGTGTGTGTGTGTGTGTATGGGATGTGTCTTGAGGTATGTGTGTGTATGTGTGTGTGTGATGGAAGGAAGGAGGAGGAGAAAGAGAAGAAGAAGCGGAGGAAGGAGGGAAGGAGAGGAAGAAGTGGGGAGGTAGAGAGGGAAAAAGCAGAAGCACTCAAGCTGGCCTTGGTCACCTACATCTGTAATCTCAGCATTTGGAAGATGGGAGCAGAAGGATCAGAAGTTCTAGGCTATCCTCAGCTACATAGAAACTTCAAGGCCAGCCTGGGCTACATCAGACCCTGTCTCAAGATAAAAACAAACAAACAAACAAACAAATCACAACAATACCTGAAATTCCATTTCTGGGGAGATATTGACAAGAGGACCCCAGGAGCTTCGGACTCATCCGTCAGTCTAAATAACACGACAAACTCCAGATTTAGTGAGAGAACTTGTCCCCTCAATAGTGTGGAGTGATACAGGAAGACAGCACACATTGACCTCTGACCTCCATGTGTGCATATACACACAAGCACACATACAATCTGGCCCAAAGAATTGTTATTTTAAGATTTTTTTTTTCTAAAACTCTGAGCTCCTTTTCTTGTTTTAGGCTTGACACAGGGGTGTATGAAGAGGGTAGCATGGACCCAGCTATCCTGCTCACAGAGTCAGCCGAGAAGGTTTATGTGACCTTAGGGAGGGACCTTGTGAGTTTTAGAACTGAGACTTGTGAGCCCACTCCCCACTCCCCCGCCCAACCAGATCTTCCCGGTCCATCTAAAGCACCAGCTTATTCTATGACTGTGTACTAAAGACATTTGAACTTACCTGTGTGTAAGGAGAAGGTTTTCAACATTATTGTGTTGTGCAGGATTTGGGATACGCAGACAGACTCACTATTTTACAGAGAAAGGAATTTTATGCTGCGAACTTGCTTGTAAAATCACCGGCAAGGTCAGAAGGCCCTCAGCAGGACCACAGGAAATAACTCTCAGAATTGTATGGGAAGGGCATGTCCATCTCAAAAGCAGGAGAGACTGGACCTCAGGACGTCAACACAGGGGCCGTTACACTCATGAGCTGGCTCAGTCATCTACCCAAGAAGCCAGGCCAGCAAATTGTCGCTGACAAGATTGCTTTTAAAACCCAGAAAGCTATTGACAGGATACTCTCAGTCTCTTCATGTCCAGGAAAACAGAATTCTCTACCGTCATAAATTCTCTAGCCAGCAGTAAACAGTCAAAGGTGCCTAGAAGTCTTACTTCTGCACCCAACTGGAAGAGCTTGATTGTCATTCAGAACTCTGGTTGACAGGATGTCTGTAAATGTCGAACTCACCCCTCAGATGCTGTAGCATGGGGAAGCCCACTAAGACGATAGTTACGGATGGCCAACCCAGCACAGACGCAGTTTGACTTGAAACTCTAAGGTTGTTTTACTAAAAGTAAGAATGCCATAGAGCTAAGATCTAGAAGCCCACAGCCTGACATTCCTGCTTGAATAATACATCCTTATCCTCTAAAGGTCACCTGCAAGCAACTTACCAAAAATTTAAGATGTATATAGAAATCACCTTGAGTGGTGACCTAACTTGTAGAAACAAAACATTAAAACAAAACCAACCAACCAACCAAACAAACAAACAAACAAACAAAACCTGAAGCAAACTTTCCAGACAGGTTAAGCAGTAATTTAGATATAGCTAGAGGAGGGATTTGGAAATCGAGTTAAGGAAATTACTCAGACTGAAGCCCAGAGACACAAAGACATAGAAAACTAAAACAGATCAAGACTCATGGGGGCTGGGGCTGGGGCTGTGTCAGGACGGTGAGTGCTTGCCTGAGGGCATTCTTTCAATTGTTAATCCCACTAGTTAAGAATAACACCACTACCACAATCTTAATCCAAATTTGATGAAAGCTTTAATTAAATACAAGCCAGCAGGATGGGCTCTGGCCAAGTCCACCCCTGGGTTCCCAGAAAAATGACCAAGAGTTTCACTTAGCAGAAGCTTAAAAAGGCAATACCCAAAATTCACCACACCATCAGGTCCAATGGGAGCAAGCATGAATCTTGATGTATTTCCTGCCTATGTACCTCCTGCCAATCAAGGGCAAGCTTCCGTGAAGGGAGAGGCCATCCGAGAACCCAGAGTTAGAAAGAAATACAGCGCAGACAGTGAAGAAAAGAATTGGGAGATAACTGTCAAAATATTTGCAACATTTATTCAAGGTACATATACTCGAAGTTCCAAGCAGGCTAGAATAAGAATAAATCAACCTCACAACACCAGTGACAAAGAATTTACACTTTGGGGTAATGAAAACGTCGGTTGATTCCTAAAATTAAAGCTGGTGACAAACTTCCTGTCTACAACAGGAAAGGCTAGAAAACGTACAGTGCTATCCTATTGGATAGAGGGGGAAACAACTCTGTTCATCTGAACTTGTCTAGTTAAAGTACAGTTCAAGAGAATTGGATCTTACAGCAGTTCAAAGACTAGAGAGAATTTATAATTCACAGACCCTCACTCAAAGATCCAAAGCACTTTGAGTGGCTAGGGAAAGCAGGAAATGTAAGATAAAATGTTCAGTAAAGACAATATTGGTTAGTCAGAAATTATTACTGACTTTTAAAATACTGCTTTGGAGGGAAGGAACTAAGAAATATATTTACTTTTCCTTACATATGTGATCTATAAATATGTATAGTGTATACATACATATATATCATATATGTGTATGTATGTATATATGTGTATGTGTGAAAGTGAAATGTGTATATGTATTTGTTTGTATGTGTATGTATGTATATATGTGTATATGTGAAAGTGAACTGTGTA
>NW_021604617.1:10214575-10220790 GCF_004785775.1 Grammomys surdaster
TTGTTTATATGTGTATGTATGTATATATGTGTATATGTGAAAGTGAAATGTGTATTTGTATTTGTTTATATGTGTATGTATACATATATACTTATATACGCATTATTTATAGACATTAAATATTTATATACACACAATTTCTATGTGACGACATGACTACGTATATAACTGTAAACTATAAAATAGTAACAGATGAGGGTGGCCTTTAATCATCATCCTTTTCAAGACTTGCTTTGTTAGGAGGGAAGGGATATGCACTAGTTTCACACTTTGCTAGGCTTTGTATGGTATATTGCTTGCAAGTTAAGAATGGCTTAAAAAAAACTAATTGTAATGCTTCCCTATTCCTTTTCCCTTCCAAGCTCCCCCATGTACCCTCCCCACTGTCTTTCAAACTTCATGCCCCCTTTTTTTCTTTTCTTTTTCTTCCTTTTTAGTTAGTTAGTTAGTTAGTTAGTTAGTTAGTTAGTTAGTTAGTTAGTTTATTTTTTGGTTTTTCGAGACAGGGTTTCTCTGTGTAGCCCTGGCTGTCCTGAAACTCACTCTGTAGACCAGGCTGGCCTGGAACTCAGAAATCCACCTGCCTCTGCCTCCCAAGCACTGGGATTAAATGCGTGCGCCACCACTGCCCCCTTTTTTTTGTTTTTTTAAATGATAGAAGTGAAATTTTTATCTGGAAAACAAGGGAATCTTCACCTCTTATCTCTGAGGGAGGGGAAGAGATGGGTGGGGAAGGGCACCAGTCTGCATCTCAGAGTGGAGAATAAGAACAGCATGTTTAAAATAGAAATTGAGCAGGGTGATGGTGGCCCACGCCTTTAATCCCAGCACTTGGGAGGCAGAGGCAGGTGGATTTCTGAGTTCGAGAGTTTGAGGCTAGCCTGGTCTACAGAGTGAGTTCCAGGACAGCCAGGGCTACACAGAGAAACCCTGTCTTGAAAAACAAACAAACAAACAAACAAACAAACAAACAAACTAGAAATTGGGGCTGGAGAGAAGGCTTAGGGGTTACTAGTTCTTACCGATCTTGCAGGTCTGGGGTTCAGTTCCCAGCACCTGTATTGTGGCTCACAACCTCCTATAACTCCAGTTCCAGGGGATCCAACCCCCTCTTCTGGCCAAGAAGGGCACATGCAGGCATGTGCTGTACATATACTCTTGCAAGCACACATACACACATAAATAGACTGAGGGAAGATAGGTGTTTGGTCATTGCAGAGTACTTTGTAACTCAACCTTGGAGTGGCATCCCATTACTGGCTCTGATCTGAGTCTCCAGGGATTTGAGTTCCAGAGCAAAGAAACAGCAAGAGAGATGCTTATTAGGAAATGATAGATGGCTTGGTGGCTTCTCTTCCAGAGGACTGTGGTTCGATTCCAAGCTCAACAGCACCTCAAAACCGTCTGTAACTCTAGTTCCAGGGAAAAGGGCTTGGAGCTAAGGGCTCCCTAGGCTGTGGGCAAGCCCTTCAACTACGGCTATATTTCTTAGAGATGGTCTCCTGGGTTCTGGAAGGCCCCAGAAAGCTCTACCAGGTCTGAGCTCCTCAGACCTTTTCCAATCACACTGCAGAACTGCCAACATTTTCCACATTAAGGGCAAATCAAAAGAGATTTCTTCCCCCTCAGAAAGGGTGAGTTAGTGGACAGGAATGAGAGCCAATCAGATTGGTGCAAAAAAAAAATAGAGGAAATTAATTTTTAAAGATCCTAACCAAACACCCTGTAATTTCTAGTGATTTCCTTTCAGGGAACCTGTGACCGCTGTCACTATAAACAAAGCAGAGGATAAATAAATAAAAAGGGAAAGAAAGTTGTGTTTTCCTCCCTGCCTTCCTGATGGATGGTTTACAGAGGCCCCGGATACAAGTCAGCCTCTAATCACTCTCAGATGGCGCCTGCCAGGCCCCAGCGCTGGTGTTTCCCCCACACGCCTCTGCCAGAGGCGTTGACGGTGGCAGGGGCTGGACCCTCATCCCTGGGGTTTCGGCCACAGCCAGATGCAGCAAACAGTCAGGCTCGTTGACACAGGACCTTGTGACCACCATGGAAACGAGCCGCGGGAGCCAGCACCCTCTCGCTTTCACAGCATGGCTGGGTTCCTGGTGGTTGGCCCGGCCTCGCCCTGGGACCACCAAGGCATAAGTGCCTCCCTCCCAAGATAACTTTTGTCAGCAGTGCCCAGGGCCTTGCCCCTGAGGCTTGCTACTGAGGCTTGCTTTTCAAGGTGGTGAGGCCCTGGCTGGGCATATGCACTCCCAACTTGAGAGAAGCCTTTTGTCTTTCTGTTGCTATGCCGGTGAGCATCTGGAGCAGGAATGGAGCCTCAGGATCTTCCTGACTCGGGACAGGAAACCCACTCTGAAGCCACTATTTCAGATAGTTTTTGGAGGATAGGTTGAGTGACCCTAAGGATTGCCCTCAGCTGATATCATTGACCTATCTGCCAAGACTATCCTCAGCTGGTGTCGCCATACCTCGTGGCTCCAGATGACCACCTGGGAAGTGTCTTCTGTCTCCCTTCCCTAACAGAACGAAGCCCCGAGGTTCCACAGTGGAGATCGGGGAAGGGAGGTACCTGTTCTAACTGCGGTCGGGGCCGGGGGGAGGGAGAAGAGGTATAGATTCCAAAAAAACCCCCTCCTCTCCCAGCCTCCTCCTCCTTTTATGTAGAGTCTTGTGTATCCTAGGCTAGCCTCATATTCACTGCTAAGCTGAGGGTGACGCTGAACTTCCTGAGATCCTGAGCAGTGGGTTTACAGATGTGAGCGACCACACTAATGTATGCGGTGCTGTGGAATCAAACCCAGGGCTTCAGGGATGTTAGGCAGGCATTTATCTAGTGAGCTACATTCCCAGCCCCCCCCCGCCCCCAAATTCCAGTTTCCATCCCGACCATCTTAGCTTCTCATTTGACTAGCATTTGATTATTTTAGGTCCCTTTTCCAGCCTGGATGACCTGTCTGCTTGTACAAGAGGAGGCAGGAGCCTTTCTCTTTAAGGACCTTCAAGACAATTTTGTTCTCGTTGAATCTCTCTTTTACAAAACAAATATCATGATGAGGTGAACTAAATGAATCTGAAACAGATGGGTAAAATTTCCCTGAAATACACAGAATTTCAACCCAGAGAGGAAGGGTGGGGGCAGAAGGCATTTGGAGTTTTCTTTTGACTGATGGGGAGCAGTTCATCTGGGAGCCTCTAGGCCAACTCAGAGGAGCTGGACCGCCTCCGGGGACACAGTTATCGTGAGCATGGTGCTGCTATCAGGTTTCCAAAGCGCAGCTTCTGAAAGAAAACGAGCCATTCTAATTGACAGTGTATCTTCTCCTAACCACTCCCCTGGAGCACATGGCCCCGTGGAAGATGGAAATTATTTTGGAGGTAACCAGTTGCTGGCTTTGGCATCCACTCTGTAACAGCTTGATGTATGTGTGTGTGTGTGTGTGTGTGTGTGTGTGTGTGTGTGTGTGCAGAGGCTCTGATTGGTGGGGAGGGAGCGTGCTGAGCCCGGGAGGCAGACACATCAGTGGTTTCAACAAGAATGTGAAAATACAGTACTTTGTGACAAAGTTGCTTTGGGGCAGGCGTATCTCCCAAATACGTTACAGATTTCTCTGAAATATGCAGGACTTCCATGCAGACGAGAGCAGTGTGCATTCCAAATGCATATGGGACTTTGCTAGTCTCAAACTATGGAAACTGAGGAATTGGGGGTGGTGATAGGTTCCAGCAGTGGGCTCTGAAATAGTTCTTGCTTTCCCTCTGAACCTGTGGCCCCCGTACCACTCACACACATCAGCAGATGACTGTGAAGAGGTTTCCAGAGGAGTCTCTGCTTTCCTGTGTCCCAAGAATCCCCAAAGTGTCCATCTCAACTTTCACTCAGGACTTCTCTCCTTCAGGGCTTCCACTACAGCCATTAAAGTAAGAGTGTTTGGGGCTCACTGGTGTGCTTGTCCAACCTGTAAGCCACGGGTCATATGCTTTGCAGGATAGCTACAGATGTAATGTGGCCCTAACACATTTGCAAATGACAAATTGTGTCTGGATGCCCAAGGGTTGGACACCCCTGACTCAGTACGTCTTAAGTTTAATGCTACATGGTGATTTTCTAGGTCCTTTATTACAGACTCAACTATAGATTCCTATTAAAACAAATCTAGAGCATTAATTTATAGTGAACACATCTCAGAGGAGATCTGTAGTGATCAGTACCTTGTTCCTCTCATCTCAGCCCGGAGCATCTTATCCTCAGGATGCAAGTTTCCCATGTCTCCACTGGAAGTCCTGTATATCTAGAGGCCATCAGCAGCCAGGCAGCACCAGTACCATCAGTGTGAAAGCCTTTGTCATACCCTAGGTGTATAGATACTCCAGTATCTCACCTCACTATCCCTCCTGCCTTCCCACCACTCACCCCTTCACACAGCTTTTCTGGGGCTCAAGATGCAATTCAAATGATGTCATTGTCCGCTTCGGAGTGTTTAGTGGCCTCTTACAGTCACTAGAATTAAATCCACACTTCCCACTGTTGACCTCTCTCAGCTCCTTCTCAGTATCCTCTCTGGACCACTGTGTGACTTCCCCAGCACCCAGCTCTCTCTGACTACCTGCTGGACACCCAAGCCAGCCTCCAGCGTATCACAAATGTGCATCACCAAAATTTCCACCAGAAAAAAAAAATTATTAGATCCCTGGATAATAGGGAATTGGATCAGTGGACTTTCTGAACAGCTACCCGGGGCTTTTAAGTGAGAGAGAAATAAACATATTTGAATAGAATACACTTGATGTGTATTCCTTCAAGGCATCTGTTGTAATATTTAGGCTTGCTTTTGCAGTTTGCAAATGAGACAAAGAAACCCCAGCCTGCAGCTCTTTATAGCTCTGAGCCTTAACTAGCACACACACTGTGTCTTGTCCTCCCCAGATGCTCTTGGATTCCTGGATATCCACCACACTTCCCTTCGTCCACCTTGCCCTGTGGGATCCCTGTTTATCCTTGGGGGCAGGAAGTACAACTGATATTGCCCACACTTGGTGTGCAGACATTGGAGACCTCCCTGATAGTTTCTGTCAGAGGCTCTCCCTGCCAAAGATTTCAGACACCTCTTTCAAGCTGCCTCATTGGGGATGGGAGAGCTCATAGCTGCTGGAAGTAACTGGGAAGACCTGAATGGTATTCCTCAAGGTAAGAGCAAGGGAAAAGCAAAAATAAACAAAACACAAAAAACAAAAAAACAAAATGACCCACAGCCCACTTGATGCCTCCTTCCCAAAAAAGATGAATGGGGGTGTTAGGGCTGCAGACAGAAAGAACAGATGGGGCAGCAGTGGGCAGCACAGCTTGAAGACTCTAAGGTTTTCCAGGGGATGGGACATGGCCTTGCTCAAGGAGCTAAGAGATCTCTCCAAAGATCAAAGATGTCAATCCATCTAAACGTGTCATAATGTCATAAGGTGCCATTTCCTGGGCTTCCTAACATACAGATCCCAACCAGTGACTTGACAATAAAAATGCCATTCCACGGTTCTCACTCAGGGAAAGGTCCCTGAGTGCCCATGTTTCCAGTAAGGACCCTCTTGCCCCAAGTCAGACTACAAGCTGAAGTCTGTCTCACAAGCTGGCACTGTGCCACTGTCTGGAGTAGAGATACCACACAGGTGTCAAGTCTCAGTTCCTCTGACTATGCTTGAAAGGACAAGTTCCCTTTTCCCCTCCCTTAGTTCTCTCATCTGTAAAGTGAAGGGCACAGAGATAGAAATGTACCCAGAGGACCAAAAGTCACATGACTGGCTGGGGCATAACGACTCTTTTATTTATTTTTAAAGATTTCTTTATATGACTACACTGTCACTATCTTCAGACACACCAGTAGAGGGCATCAGATTCCATTCCAGATGGTTTCGAGCCACCATGTGGTGGCTGGGAATTGAACTCAGGACCTCCGGAAGAATAGTCAGTGCTCTTTACTGATGAGCACTCTCTCCAGCCTTGTAATGTAATCATTCTTGCAAACAGTGGATCCACTCAGGTTGAATCCTGCGCCTCAGACACAGACTAGAGTCTTCTATTTACCAGATACATGAACTAACACAGCCATCTGACATGGGGAGGGGAGGGGAAGGGAGGAGAGGGGAGGGGAGGGGAGGGGAATGGAGGAGAGGGGAGGGGACGAGAGGAGAGGGGGGGGGAGGGGAGGGGAGGAGGG
>NW_021604617.1:10221190-10263468 GCF_004785775.1 Grammomys surdaster
GAGGGGAGGGGAGGGGAGGGCTGGATGGTTTTTCTTCTTCCAGGTCCAGGTTTTCATTTCCATTACTTTTTTTTTCTCAATATTTTGTTTGCTGGGCTTTTGGAAAAACACCTTTGGTTTGGTGAATGGCAACCTTCAAAAAAAACCAAATAGCTTTTGGGTTTGTTTTGGCTCGTAGCTGAAGGGAGCAGCTTGGGCTGTGTCAGAGCTTATAGTCTGGCTCTGTTCAAAGCTGTGTCTTCTGTGTTGCTCACTGGGTTGTGCCACCGGCCCTCAGCCTACTTGCAGAGAGGGGCTTGGCCTTGGGCCCTACGCCAAAAAGTTACTTGAAAATGGTGGGCTGTAAGCATCCCAAAACATCGCACGATTTGAGTTCTATCTTATGCTGTAGGACGCTGTTCATGATTTTTTTTTGGTCATTTTTATATGGTTTGCAGATGTTATTAGATATTGTGCTTTATATGTAAGCAGTGTAACAGCTTTATCAGAAAGGCCACAAGCACAGAAGGCTGCAGCTGAACCACTTGAGAGTTTAGCACATGTCTGTTCTATGTTCACGTCCATGGAAGACTTTGTTTTTTTTTTTTTTTGTTTGCTTGTTTTTTTTTTTTTTTTTTTTTTGGCTTTTTTCGAGACAGGGCTTCTCTGTGTAGCCCTGGCTGTCCTGGAACTCACTCTGTAGACCAGGCTAGCCTCAAACTCTTGAACTCAGAAATCCGCCTGCCTCTGCCTCCCAAGTGCTGGGGTTAAAGGCATGTGCCACCACCGCCTGGCATGGAAGACTTTTTATTTCCAGCCTCCTGCTGTTTCAGAACTGTCGAGCATGCAGAGAATGCTGGCTTCGGCCACTGCAGTATTATGTCAGCTAATAAATACCACTTCAGAAAATGTAGCATTCACTCACTGGAGTATTACTTACAAATATCACTTGAGAATATGTTGGACTTACCCAACATCAGAAAACACTGGCCTCATCCACTCCAGGATTCCTTAACGTAGTATTACTTTAAAAAATGCTGGGCTCATTCACTACAATATTACTTGAGCCTTGTTAGCTCAACTATTGCAGACTAAGAGAGTATATACATTTCCCAGTCACCTGATGGAACCTTGAAGACTCTCTTGACTTCTGATGTCCCACTCCAAACTCCAGAACTCCTCCCACCATGATAGGTGGGCATACCATTTGATGACATCCCTAAAGTCCCTGTCAAACTAATGGAAACCCATCACTCAGACACTCTTTTTACCCAGATACCCCATTTAGCACCAGGGAAAGCCCCAATAATGGTAAGAACCCACAATTTTCTCATGTTCATGCTCCTGCTGACCCCCCCCCTCCACAACTGTTTCTTGGATTCGTCCCTGTGCATAGAACCCACAGCCCTGAGAGACATGGGTCCCCTTTCATATTTTCAGGCTGCTGAACAGTGGGCTCCTCCAAGTGGACTCTTCCAGATCTTGTTAGGTACGTATCTCTTCCCTCTTCTCTGTCTTTCCACTCTGTAGTCACAGGAATATATCTATACACACTTCCTAGCTGACAAGCCCCAGCAGGAGAGGTTCCAACACTATGCCCATTGTGACTACCTTCTGACCCTGGTGTGTGTCTTCTTGATTGGTTCACCCTGGTGTCACGTGCCTGCCTAGGTATCCCTCTGTCTGCAGCTTGGCCCTTCACCCACACATGCATCTGTGATACCCTCCACACGTGGATCTGACACACTCACACAAGCTCACATTCCAGATGAGGGATCCATTCTTTCTCTTCAGATAAACAGTGTTGCTGGATAGATGAGAATATTGTAACCTAAGCTTGATCCACTGATTTATGAGGAGATCTTAAGCCAGACACATTAAATACACAGGGACAAAGCACATTATCAACAAAGACTTCTGCAGTTGACAGACTGATTTGCCAGAAAAACAACAACAACAACAAAAACACCAAATCACCATTACATTATCTACCTGCTGCTGTTTCCAACTTAGCTGAAGTCTTAAATAGAAATTAGCCTGAGGTCAGTGGAGCTCCTGCCTGCTTCGGTCAGGGTTGAAAACCAACCAAACCTGTGTTCCTATTAACTGGGCACAGACAATGTTCACACAGCACGAGGAGACTTCCACGGCCATTGAGGGTTTTCTCATCTTCAGCTTTAGTTTTGTTGGGTCTGGCCTGAGATGGGACTCCCCAAACTCTGAGACACAGCGGTGTCTTCCTTTGTGTCTCTTCTTGCCACAAACTTGTCCCAGTATTCTGCCGTAGTAGAGTTGTTAGCAAGCCCTCCACGCTATCTCATGAAGCCTACTTGCACCAAATTGTGCAGGGGTAAGTCTAGACTGTCTTCAAAGGCGTAATTCTTCCCTTCCTGATGGACACTGAGAAGTCTCTCCTCTCTTAATGCAGGCTGACCTTGTAGAAAGTGAGATTCTGGAACTTCTGGGGCCACACTTCAGAGGGCTGGAAGCTTCACTGCTGTGGAGCCCTGAGATGTCCCATGTAAGTCAGACCACTCTACTGGAATTGTAAGTCCCCAAAGCTCCTGTCTGTTTCAGCCATAGCAGCCCAAAGATGAAGGGTTTGAATGAGACTTTAAAAACTACTCCACCTTGGTCCAACCTTCAGACTGTGGACTCGTGGACAAATAAGTGATCCTTGCTTTGTGCGACAATATTGTTACTCGGCCACAGATAACTGCTAAGCCATCAGCAGCAGGTACATCTCTCCGGTAGCTTGCACCATTGGCTTGAAACGAACTGGAAGATGTCAACAAACCTACATAAGGAACTCTGTAGTCTTTAGGAGAAATTAGAATGGAAACTCAATGCTTGCTTGTAAGGATGTCAAGAGGACATTAGGAGAAGTGCAAAGCCTAGGTTACAATCAACAGACCAGAAAGCACAGCGATCAGACTCGGGATCACTGAAGACCACGGAGCTTCCGATACAAAGGCAGGACTTCCTAATTTCCTACTGAGCTAGGAGAGCAGCAAAAGGAACCCTGTTTGGGTTCCTGAAACAAGAAAACAGAGGTAAAGGGAAGTGTGGACCACAAGAAAAACTTAATAGCCTGCAGCCTCAGGAAGTCTGCTCTGAAACAACCTGGGGTGGAGACACTTCAGCTCCTTCACGGAGAAGTCAGCTAACCGGGGTCTATTGACATCACCATTTCCATTTCTCTCTTTAAAAGCTGATATTTCATCTTGAGGAGATTAAGCAACAACACAATTGCCCCCAAATTGAACAATATCAGAAGCCATAAAAATATCTCCCTGCTTACGGGCAGCACTGTTCTCTTTTTTCAAGCCCATACGGTGTGTGGCAGAGCACAGGGAAATAATTTTTAGCAGATGAGGAAAATTGTCCTAGCATCTCCCACAATCTAGTGTTTGAAAACAACCCTTGCCCTCACCGAATATATGAATGGTTAAACTACTGCTTTTCCTGAGATACAAAGCCTCCAAAAGAAAATTGATTTCATTTTCTTTTTTTCTCGAAAATCAACAAATCAGAACACAAGTCCACCTTGCTGAACCTGAACTCCAAATGTGTGCTTAGGGGAAGCAGAGTTGACAGCCCAGAGACTTGAAGGTCCCATTAGCAGTCACCCAGACCCATTACCCTGTCTCTCTGGATTTCCTTCCATGACATTGCTCCAACACTCTTTGCAAAGAGAACTGACAGATGGATTCTGAAATTTGCATGCAGATCCTTCTTGATAGTCAAAATGTTTCAAGATGTGCCTGGGAGGCCTGGCTGGAAGATTTGTGGGATACTGAAGAGCCCGGGGAGTTTGGCCTCTTTTTGTTCCTCACCAAGGTGTGGTACCTGCAGGCAGGCCTGGTGTTAGTGACCCCACCCTCCTCTGAAGCAAGATTCCCAAAAAGGGACCATGGGAGATGACTCTCTGGAACATTCGGATGCCGAGGCCCTGAGGAGTGGAGCTAGAGAAAGTGTGGAGCACAGTGAGTTCGCTGGTCTTGTTCTGTGATTCATGATATGGCCGGACTTCATCTCATGACTAAGAAAGAGAATAAAGCAGAGACATTTGTTCATGGGGTCAATCTGCCTTATCATGGTCACACAGTGAGCTTGTCACCCTATCCTCTCTCCTCAGCAGTCTGTGAGGCCTTTCCTTTCATATTTCCCCCTGGAGACAACTCTCTAGCATAGAGGTGGTTTTTTTTGTTTTTTGTTTTTGTTTTTTTTTTTAATCCAAGGTGACGGTATCAGAGTTTCTATGAATTTAGCTGTAAATTTTTTATTTCTCATCTCAAGTTGAAATTTCACGTTCCTTTCATGTTCATGTGCCTGTGCCTGTAGAGGCCAGGAGAAGGTGCTAGATCCCTTGGGGCTGACGTTTATGAGCTCCCAACACAGATGTTGGCCACTGCACTCTGATCCTCCACTAGAACAGTAAGAAGTCTTAATGGCTGAGCCATCTCTCCAGTCCCTCAAGTGGCTTTATAATTTATGATACGGTGCAGATTTTACATTATATCTGCATATGTGAAATTACAAGTTACAGATACATTCGTTCATGCTGTAGGGGTATTGTATTAGCTACTTTTCTGTTGCTGTGATAAAATAGCATGACCAAAGGCAGCTTAAGGAAGAAAGGGTTTATATTAGCTTACGGTTTCAGAGGGAAGGAGTCCACAAAAGCAGAAAGATCACATTTCATTCACATACAGGATGGAGAGAAGAGAAGAGAAGGTGGAGGTGGAGGTGGAGGTGGAGGAGGAGGAGGAGGGAGAGACAGAGAGAGGGAGAGAGAGACACAGAGAGAGAGGAGAGAGAGAGAGAGAGAGAGAGAGAGAGAGAGAGAGAGAGAGAGAGGTATTGTTGAGTAATTCAATGGCAAAGATGAAGCTGATGGTGACACCTGGCACTTATAGTCTAAACTTAACACTGTCCAGGTGGAGACCACCCCACTCTCTTACAGTGACCTTGGAAGTAAGCCTCAAAATTCGCACATTTGGCCATAAGACAAAAGATCACCAAGAAATTCAGAACCACGACTTCCTGCTTCTCTCTCAGTGGCTCCTGTTCTTGGTGTCTCATGATGAACTGGTGTTGATTGGATGAAGCCACTCCAGTTCATCTGTTTGATCTGTAAACCCTCCATCCCTGCAATCTGTTTTTTTCTGGCATATGTCATACATGCTTGGAATTCCACCCAAGTGGAATGGCCCCCGAGAACTTGACAGGAAGTTTGTCTCCTTTAGGGTCAAGGCCACAGGGTTTCCGAGTGCCAGAACAATGCCACTTCCTTGGAGCAGCAGGTCTGGTCTTCCCGTGTGGAAAGCCAGCCTGGCCTGTTACTATTTGGTACTGTGGCAGATTGGTGATTTGTCTCATGACTGCAACAAAATATCTGACAGGAAGCAAGGTTAAAAAAGGACTGGTGTCTTGACTGCTTATGATACCAAACTACTGACGGTGTGGACTCCATCTCTTGAGTCACATATGCAGCAGCTTGAATGAGAAAAATCCCACACAGGCTACTGTGTTTGGACACTCGGTCCCTAGTTGTTGACACTGTTTGGGGAGGTTGCAGAACTGTTATGAGGTAGAGTCTTGCTGGAGTCTCTCTCTCTCTCTCTCTCTCTCTCTCTCTCTCTCTCTCTCTCTCTTTCTCTCTCTCTCTCTCTCTCTGGCTCTCTCTCTTTCCCTTTCTCCCTCTCCCTCTCCTTTTCCCTACCTCTCCCTCTCCTTCTCCTTTTCCCTCCTTTTCCCTCTCCCTCTTTTTTTCCTCCCTCTCCCTCTCCCTTCCCCCTCTCTGTGTGTGTGAATATGAAGGCCAGTGGACAGTCTTGAGTGTTATTCAGTAACTGTCCACATGCTTTGAAACAAGGTCTCTTGTTGACCTAGAGCTTGCCCAGTAGGCAAGTTTGTCCACTGACCCCAGGGAGCCATGTTTTCTGCCTTCTGGTGCCGGGGTTACAAGTACACACAACCACAACCAGGTTATTGCTTTTTCATGTACGTCTGGGGCTCTAATTCAGTTCCTCATGCTTGCAAAAGAGATACAAACTTCTCTATCTCCACAGCCTTCCAGAAGTTACCAATAACTTACATTCTCAATGTGTTGAAGCCTCTGGAAACAATCTCCAGAATATTGCAAAGAATTGATACTTTGGCCTATGACAACATTTCGAGAATCAAATCTCTGTGTAGGGGGCTGACTTTGATTGAAGTGAGGTAGGTCCCACTGTCAAGGAGGGAGGGGCTTTTTACCTATCTTAGAGATTCTCCCTTGAAGTAGGAATTTATGGTTTCTTTGGAGACTCAGTTGTGTTATGCGATGTTTTTCTGGAAGCTGTCTTATGAGAGGATGTTCTCCTGAAGCAGACACATGAGAAGATGTTTTGCTGAAGCAGACAGGTAGTACTTTTCTGGAAGTTGTCTGGAATAAGGATGTTGGTCCATATTCTCTTGGGGGGCAAAATGTGGGGAGTTTGATTTTGCTTATCCCACCCTGTGACACCAAGACTCTACTGGTGTGGGAAAGCACAGTCTGAGATGTGAGAAAGCAGAAGCTGGTATTTCCTGGCTTCTGGGACCCCAGTCACTGCTGGAGAACAGTGGGTGACACTCTGGCATTGGTTCACCTTGCTGGTTTTCACTGGGCTTCGCCTTGCTGGTCTTCACTGGTGATGCTATTGCATTAGTTTGCCTTCTTTTCTTCACTGATCTTTGCTTGTCATGACTTCATAGAGAGAAGTACACCAAAGAACTTCTGGTGGGGAGTCTCATGGTTTCTTCTGGATCAAGCTGCTGCTGCTGCTTCATATCTGATGTTTTGCTGACAATGAAGATTGGAATTGCCCCAAAGAACTGCTTCTAACTAGGTCCACATCCCCCTTGTCTTATTAGCCATCTTCCTCCCCTACCTTTGGTTAGGGCTACAGGGGAAGTTGAAGCATTAAAGAACCATAACTAAACTAGGTTTTGAAAAATCTAAGCCTACACCCCCTTTTCTAAAACAGCTGTCCAAAGCCTTCTAACATTTATGAACAGTCTTCTTTGATTGTGTCTATCTCTGATGCAAGTGCAAGTTATTTCTTAAGGCCAAAATGATAGTGATGGCTATAAAACATTGATTGATTGATTTGTGTTTGTCTGGAGGTTTGAATGAGGACTGTTCCCCATAGGTGTGGGTGTTTGAACACTTGGTTTCCAGTAGGTGGTGCTGTTTGGGAAAGTTTAGGTAGTGCAGCCTTCTGAAAGAAGAAGGCCACTGGGAACAGGCTTTAAAATTATATAGTCTCCCCCTATTTCTAATTCAAGGTATTTGTACCCAGCTTCCTGCTGCCAGGCCTACCCATTGTGATGGACTCATCTCTTTAGAACTGGAAGCCAAAATGTCCCTTTTTCCCCATAAGTTGCCTCTGCTCATGGTGTTTTATTACAGCAACACAAAACTAATGAAGTATGTGTGTGTGTGTGTGTGTGTGTGTGTGCTTTGTGTGCACACATGTCTTTCCCCATTGCTTTCCATCTTTTTTTTTCTTCTAAATACAGTCTTTCCACAAACTCCGGTGCTTCCTTCTGATTTAACTAGATCACCTGGCCAGCAAGGCCCTGGGGCCTCTTGTCTCTCCTCCTCCAACTTCAGTGCTGGGGTTCCAGGCATCTACCGTCCTTTACTTTAGTGTTGGGGATTTGAACTCAGGTCCAAATGCTTTCACAGCAAGCCATCTCTCAGCACACTCCTAGTGATGGAAAGTTCAACTGAGAAAAACTGAGAAAAACCCAGTTTGGTACCTTCAGAACTTGGTGGACATGAAAGTAACAGTGGTGCACACCTTTAATCCCAGCACTTGGGAGGCAGAGGCAGGCAGATTTCTGAGTTCGAGGCCAGCCTGGTCTACAGAGTGAGTTCCAGGACAGCCAGGGCTACACAGAGAATCTCTGTCTTGAAAAACCAACCAACCAAACAAAAAAGTAATGATAAACACTGGGTAGAGCCCTTTCCATTTTTGAAATAGCAAGTCCTTGAGAGATCCCCTTTGCAAGCGCTGAGTAGACAAGATAAAGCTATCACCATAGCTCTTCTCGAGGTATAGTAGAGCTCTCATTTTCCTGCATTACTTCCTGGATGTGGCTTTAAAAAGTTTATTATGTTAGCATTTGCTTAAATTCCTTATCCACCAGAAAATCTTGAAGGAAGAATGCTGCCAGTGGTAGTTTGAATATGCTTGGCCCAGGGAGTGGCTCTATTAGGTAGTGTGACCTTCTGGGAGGAGGTGTGGCCTTGTTGAAGGAAGTGTGTCACTGTCAGGGTGGGCTTTGAGACCCTCCTCACCTAGCCATGTGCGAGCCAGTCTTCTACAAGTCTTAAGGTGAAGATGTAGAACTCTCAGCTCTTCCTGCACCATGCCTGCCTGGATGCTGCCATGCTCCCACCTTGATGATAATGGACTGAACCTCTGAACCTGTAAACCAGCCCAATTAAATGTTGTCCTTATAAGAGTTGCCTTGGTCATGGTGTCTATTCACGGCAGTAAAACCCTAACTAAGACAGACGTTGGCACTAGGGAACTGGGGTATTGTTGTGATAGACCTGACCATGTTTTTGTTTGGAGGAATGTGGATTTTGTGAGTTTGTAAAGCAGTGGAGTGCTTTAAGTGGGTCTTAATGGGCCATCCTCGTAGAAGCATGGAAGACAGTGTTACTAGGTGTTTTGAAAGGTGGGGATCTCAAGAGGTTTCAGAGGAGAAGACTTTTAGTATGTGGCCTAGAGTTTGTTTTTGTGATATTTTGGTGAAGAATGTGGCTGCCTTCTGCAATTGTCAGAAGAGTCTGCCTGAGGCAAAGGTGAAGAGATTTAGATGAATTACTTTGACAAAGGAAGTCTCAAAATAGCCTGGTATAAATTCTGTCCTGTGGTTACTAAAGTTCACTCTTATGAAGGACATTTTAATGAAAAGTAGCAAGCATAGAAAGGAAAAAATGTAAAATGTATAGTTTAAAGAGTAAAGGGGCACCAGGACGTCGAACGAAGCTAAATCTTGTGCTCGAGGATATCCGTGGACTGGGGCAGGGTCCCCGGCTACATGGCTGCTTTTGCAGTCAAAGAAAGGATAGTTATATCTAAACATTATCATGACCTGGTTATTGTTTTCATTTGGACTTTTAGTCTGGAATGAAGTACAATCCAGAAATGTAAGGCACACCTGTGGTCCAGAGCTTAAGGCTGGAAGACACAGGCTTTGATCCAGATCTCGAGAAATTGAGGCCATGAAAAGCTTAGACTCAGGCATGGTGGTACATACCTTAATCCCAGTAGGCAGAAGCAAACAGGTCTCTGAGCTCAAGGCTAGCCTGGGCCCAGCAAGTTCCAAGGAGAAAAAAACTTAGGTCCAGGTGTGGTGGGTTCCACCTTTAATCCTAGAACTCAGGAGGCAGAGGCATGCAGGTATCTGAGTTCCAGGTCAATCTACAGAGCAAGTTCCAGGTCAATCTACAGAGCAAGTTCCAGGACAGCCAAGCTTAGGTAGAGAAGAAGTTGGAAAACAGAAAGCTAGTGATAGTGTAATAACAAGAGGCATGTTCTAGCCCAGTAAGCAGCAGAACTTGGCAGCTTCAGCCATGTGATTCTGGCTTTAGAGTAAAAAAAAAAAAATAGAAGAGATTATTGGGACAATTAACGCTGATTAGTTGGAGCTAAGAAATTAGCAGTGATTAAGAAGAGACTGGCATCACTGAGGTGAAATCTTCTAGAAAGTGTATTTTGAAAGCACAAAGAGGCTGTGTTCCAGAGATAACCAAGGTTGTACCTCATGCTACAGCTGGACTTGGTAATGTGTAAGAATCACTCAGGTGGTACTGGTTTTGAAGGCATGAAGGAGTCATAGAGAACAGCTGAGGCTTGGCACTGTGAGGGGCCAGGGAAGGCCATTGGTGAAGGTGCAGCCTCAGTTGCAGTTGATGACCCAGGACTGAAGGGGTCATGCAAAGAAGTTGAGGCTTGGTACCATGAAGAGAGCCTATGAGAGGTGAAGCTTAGTTGCAGGAAGACTTCAGTGAACTGGAGATGTCAGTACCCTGGGATGACCACCAAGAGCAGCAGCAGCAGTGGAGAGGAGTCAACCAGAGCCTAGAGCGCTACAGAGGGCAGAGTTGGAGAAGTGACTGAAGCCCTTTGGAGGAGCCCAGAAGATCATGTGTGAAACAAGAAGCTATAATATTGGAGTTTCCTTGGAGACCCCAGGATGTTTAAGAGGCCAGAGCCATGAGACACCTGCTGAGGAAAGCTGCTAACAGGGAGTGAAACCAGCCAAAGAGAATCGTGCTGCAGTCAACAAAGAAAGGAGTTGGACCTTAGACACGGAGAGGCTGAATTTGGAGATTTCCCAGCTGGCTTTTGGTTTTGGTTTGGTCCAGTATTCCCTCTCTCAGTTATTTTGAAATGGTAATGTATATCTTGTAATGTTGGAGTTATGTGATCTGCTTTTTGATTTTGATTTTATGAGGGATCAGAGTTAAGAGATTGCATAAATCTCAGAAAAGACTTTGTTTTTTATTTTTTGTTTGTTTGTTTGTTTTGGTTTTTCGAGACATGGTTTCTCTGTGTAGCCCTGGCTGTCCTGGAACTCACTCTGTAAACCAGGCTGGCCTCAAACTCAGAAATCCACCTGCCTCTGCCTCCCAAGTGCTGAGATTAAAGATGTGCGCAGCCACTGCCCGGTGCCAGAAGAGACTTTGAACTTTGGACTTTTAACATTTTTGAGATTGTTACAGACTATGGGAGTTTTGAAGTTGGTCTAAATGTATCCTGCTTTATGGTATGGCCCCTATAGACTCGTGTTTGAACAAACCTCAGGGGGGCCAGGGAGTGGAATGTGGTGGTTTGAATATGTTTGGCTCAGGAAGTGGCACTATTAGGAGGTGTGGCCTTGTTGGAGGAAGTGTGTCACTGTGGTGGTGGGCTTTGAGACCCTCCTCCTAGCTACCAAAGAGCAGTCTTCTCCTGGCTTCCTTTGGATGAAGATGTAGAACTCTCAGCTCCTCCTGCACCATGCCTGCTTGGAGGGTGCTGTGCTCCCACCTTGATGATAATGGACTGAACCTCTGAACCTGTAAGCCAGCCCAATTAAATGTTGTCCTTTATAAGACTTGCCTTGGTCATAGTGTTTGATCACAGCAGTAAAACCCTAACTAAGACACCCTCCATACAGTATTTCTACCCCAACCCCATTCACACCAGTCTTCCATAAGTGAAGGGACCAATCACAGCAGTCCTTCATTCAACTGTGAGTCTGTCTGTGTTTGTACCAGACAAGGGCCTTCTGCTAGGACAGCAGGGTATGTGCTCACCTCCAGCCTCAGCATAAAGAGCTGCAGGGTGTCTATAGTCCCCCAAGTGATGACATAGTTCTGTACAACTTTTTAGAATGGGCATGGGCTGGCCAGAGCCAGACTGTGTGTCAACAGCAAGCAGCTACGGTTGGTATACAGCTTCCTCAAGGTATATATGGAGTATTCAAAGCAGCCAGTGCTGGTATGAACCGCATAGGAGTGGATGCTTGCTTTGTTGATATTCTGTACTGGCTGGTTTTGTGTATCAACTTGACCCAAGCTGGAGTTATCACAGAAAAAGGAGCCTCCCTTGAGGAAATGCCTCCATGAGACTGTAATCCAGCTGTAAGGCATTTTCTTAATTAGTGATCAAAGGTGGGAGGGCCCATTGTGGGTTGTATCATCCCTGGGCTGGTAGTCTTGAGTTGTATTCAAAAGCAAGGTGAGCAAGGCAGGGGAAGCAAGCCAGTAAGTAACATCCCTCCATGGCCTCTGCATCAGCTCCTGCTTCCTGACCTGGTTGAGTTCCAGTCCTGACTTCCTTTGGTGATGAACAGCAATGTGGAAGTGTAAGCTGAATAAACCCTTTCCTCCCCCAACTTTCTTCTTGGTCATGATGTTTGTGTAGGAATAGAAACCCTGACTAAGACATATTCCCTCACTCAAGGCAGTTGGAATGCAGAAAGGACCTCAGAGTTATCAATTAGGGAGTGAAAGTGTCCTATCTCTCATCTTTATTTTTTTTAAAAAAGCATTAAGAGGAATGCTTTCAATAAAGACTCACAACTAACGTCTATAGTCAATTCACCTGGCTACAAGAGTCATCGTCAGTATAAATAGGCAGAGTTCCCCCGACCTCGCTCTCTTTTCTTCTTCCCCCCCCCCACATCTTCTGTCTCCCTCTCTCTCTCTCACCCTCCACCCTGAATAAACCCCCCTCCCGTGGAACCGATCAGTCTCGTGCTGCGCCTTAATCTTACATAAGCAGAACCACAAATCCCCACCCCCCCCCACAACTACCATGGTTGATTCTTATCATACCTTTCCACTATGACGAGAGAGGATTGTATCCTCTCCAACTGTGAGCCCAAATAAATCCTTCCTCCTTTAAGTTGCTCGGATGGGGCATTTGGTCAGAGCGGTGAGAGAAGTTATTAATATAAATAAACACACCATGTCTCAGAGCTTGTTGTGAATGACACCATGTCCTCTGGGTTCTCATGAAACACTGGGTGGGTTAGGGATGAGGGATTGCATGGGTGGAGCACCGCAACCTCCCTCCCACCCCCCCACCCCCCGGCTTGTTTCCACATCAGTTTCAAGGGCCTCGCTTTCTATGATGCAGGCGCTGTGTCTGAAAGTAGACTTCAGTGGGGACCAGCTCTGATACATCTGTGGCCTCCCGTTCTTAAAGTCGCCTCTATAAGACAGGAAGACCTCACCAGGGAGACAACATGGGCATGCGCCTTTGGGCATTCCTGACTGTGTACTATTGCCGCGTGTCTCAACAGCTCACACATCTTTGTCATCTTTCCTCCCCACTGCTTTCCCCTGTAACTCACAGTTCTAATTGTCTAGTCCCGTGTTCTACACTTTTCCTACTGGGTCTGGACAACTGTGTCCTATCTACTCCCCGGCTCCCCCTGGGGGAGGGCAGACAGAGAGCCCTCTGTCTTTTGTGGAATGTAGCAGCAATTCTGAGTATGGCGCTGGCCAAGAAGTCTGGTCCCCTATAAACTTTTTACAGTTCCGGAAAGTAAACACGTGGTTTAAGGTCTTTGCATAGGCAGTACCCACTGGTTTAGCTTGCTTTATAGAACTGAGAAAAAAAAATGTTGGTAGAGCTAATACCTTTGGGAGCCAGTCAAGGGGGCGTGACCAAGAATCCTCAGGGAGAGGTTGGTAACGTAGGAGATAAAAGAAGGAATCCTGTAGGAACTGACTTCTCATTCTTGCTCAGAGTCTGTCTGACCGGGTGATGGAGCCAGGCTTTCCCAGTTCAGGAAATCAGTCCCTACGTGGGACAGCCACAGAGTTTCCTAGCAACAAGGGCTTTTACAAGTGAGGAGAGTGGTCCCGGAAGCCAATTCGTATAGTCCGTTAGGGTAGGGAATCCATATACTGTTCAATTGAGCATCTCTCTAAGACTCTACTGTGTGCTGGCAGGCGAGGAGAAAGCTGGATAACCACTTGATGGATGTGTACGAAGCAACATGGCCGTGAGTGAGAGGGGTCCAAGGTCCGTTTCTAAAGTCTGCATGCTAGCAGAGACCTCGGACGGAGAGGGAATGACTGGGGTTCCCAATTAGAGCCCTAGTGTGTGGAGAATAAGCAGGAATAACCACAACCACCTAGTAGGTGAATTCACAGCCAGTGTTGAGCATTTGCTGTTCTTAAGTACAAGTTGTGGTTAGCTGATGATGAGGAAGAATTAGGCGGGGCTACATGTGAACGGCCTCGGGATAGACGGGCGGAGACCAGAGTCCAGCCATTGGAGCAGGGTACTTGGATGGGAGTGCCAGCTAGAGATGGGGTGAGCTAAGTCCTGGGGGTGGAGAAGCAGGAAGGGACATGGAAGGCACAGGTGGAAGTCAGTAGCTGCAGTCACAAAGAAGGTACCTGGACTCTCAGAGTGACTCTGGCTTTGATCCTGTGGAGAGGTCACAGTTGGGGGTCCTGTGCGCGCAGGGTGGGGGGGAAGATATTCATCACAGCCTTACTTACAAATTCCCCACAGTGAGAGCTGAGTTGGGATGGAGAGATGGCTCAGAGGTTAAGAACACTGTTCTTCCTGAGGTCCTGAGTTCAATTCTCAGCAACCACATGGTGGCTCACAGCCATCTGTAATGGGATCTGATGCATTCTTCTGGTGTGTCCGAAGAAGTGTACTCATATATATTAAATAATTAAATAATTCTTTTTTAAAAAGAGAGAGAGATGAGTCATACTGGGAAATGCAGACAGCAAAGTCACACTGGAGGTATAATGTCAAACCAATTGTTGTCACTAGAAGGTCACAGTATGGATAGGCAGGGACTTCTTTTGTAAAAGCAAAGAATGGATGTGTGTGTGTAGATTTTGGAGTAAATACTGTACCTGTCTTGGCACTTGGAATACTTTTGGTATTGTGGTATCTTGAAAGGGAGTTTATTTTATTTTTATATACTGCAAGTTGGTTTGCTATCTATTGCAAAGTTTATGTTAGTTTTGATATTTAAATAAACAAAATTCTTTTAAAATATTCATTTTATTTTTGTTTATTATATGTGTGCACATGTGTGCCCTGGTGTGTCTGTGGAGGCCAGAGGATAACTTGGGGACTCAGTTCTTACCTTCTGTCATATGGATCTCAGGGACTGAACTCAGGTTGACAGGCTTGGCAGCAAGTGCCCTTACCTACTGAGCCATCTTGCTGGCCCCCCCCAAAAGTTGTTTTTTTTTGTTTGTTTTTTAATCTAAGGAGTCACCATGAGTAACCCTAGCAAATGTTTGCCCAGTGCTTATTCTACGCCAGGTTCTGTTGCGAGTACGGATGAGGTGATAACCTTCTCAGAGAAACTTAGACAGTGGAAGCAAGCTCAAGAAGGCTGGCATGTGCTGTACCTGCAGAGCTGCTGTGTGGCAGCTGGGGTCTGAGGCCAAGCCACCTGCTTTTGGAGTCTGTACTCTTAAGTCACTGTGGGGCTGTGTGGCTCCCCTAGGAGGAAGGGCATTCTCTGTAGCTGAAGCACACACTTGTGTTTTTATAGCTGGTAGAAAGGGTTAACCCAACACCTATCCACATTTAGTGAATGAATGAATGAACTAAAGGGGAAATCTCTCCTTTGTCTTCAGGATCTGAAACAACTTCACTGTTTCCCAGGACAAGGTTGATGAATTGACTAATAGAACATCAGTGATTGGGTAGAGGTTGAAATGTTGCAAGTCCATAGCCACATTATCTTGGGTCATCTTTAGCTCTCTTACTAGCCACTGATAGCCCTTCCTCTGTACCTGACCCAACAGGTCTGTAGGCATTTGGGATGTCCAAACAGGACACCAGTTTTGTGGTTGTTTCCTTTGAAAGGCATTAACTCAGCAGACCACTAGCTTCCACCAACCCAAAAGTTAATGCCATCAGACAGCATGTAGCAGAGGTTTGCCCCACTTGGTTGTAAAGTTCTTCTCTGATGTTCCCACCAGAGTATTAGAAAAGCATATTGACTTAAGACTCTTCAGTCTGCAAAAACGTCACAGCTCTGCTTCTGTGTAGGAGCAACGTGTTTGGGTTAAACTGAACTCGGTCCCCAGGCATGGTCACTCTTTCTTGACTCTAGAATAAGTGTTTTCTTTGTTGTTGTTGTTGTTTGTTTTTCGTTTTTCGAGACAGGGTTTCTCTGTGTAGCCCTGGCTGTCCTGGAACTCACTCTGTAGACCAGGCTGGCCTCGAACTCAGAAATCCACCTGCCTCTGCCTCCCAAGTGCTGGGATTAAAGGCATGCACCCCCACTGCCCGGCGAATAAGTGATTTCTTAATCTCTCTGAGGTGAGAGCTCTGTTTTGGGTTGACACTATGAAGGGACTTGAGAAGTCTCCCCCAATCTCGACAGCAGGTGTCTTGACCTCCTCATCTCCTCTAGGAGATGGGGAAGAAGAACCGTTCCTCTGGGAGGTGCTATCTGCTGGGAAACCCGCCCTATCTTCTAGATCCCCAGGAGCGTGGAAGGTAGTCCAGGCTATCCTACCTCTTCTCCAGCAGCTATGATGGATAGTTGTGGCGTTCAATGAACCACAGCTCCCAGAATTCCCACTTCCTGTGGCCCCACCCACGTTGACTCGGATTGGATGCATAGTTTCCTTTAGCCAATGGGATGTTAGCAAGCCTGACACAAGCAGGATCTTGGTAAGTGCTTATAGGTTAGGCTTGTCTTAGAACCCACACATCAAGCTTGATCACTAGATAATGTGGGGCGCTGGAAGGAGGCGCTGAAGGAGTCTATTTTGGACATTTCTCCATTTTCAACCAAACTCCCAAATGGAGGGTAGCCGTAAAATGAGCCCAGCTACGCCACTCAGCGTAGCCCAGTCTCCTCGCAGATTCATGAGAAAGAACTCGTCTCTGTTTTGAGTCAGTGCGTTCTGGGTGGCTTACTTGGCAGACACAAGTCTGGACACAGGACGGCCACAGTGAAACTCAAGGGTGAGCATCCAGGCTGATCTGGACGTGATGCGTCTTCTCTGTCACTCTCCACCTTCTCGCTTTGGGACGGCATGTTTCAATGAACCCGAAGCTCAGCCTTTTGACTAGGATGACTGGCCAGTGAATGTTGAGGATCTGCCTGTGAGTTCAAAGCTGGGGTTCCAGGTACAAGCCTTCTGATGGGGACGGCAGGCTGGAGTGATGCAAGTGTGAACCCGAGGATCCAGCTACATCCAGTCTAAATGAGAGGTTTCAGCTCCCAGGGTTCCTCTATGATGCTAAGACCCTGACGTGAGAGCTAAATCAGCTGGGTGTTGGTTGGACGGTGGGACTGCAGCGGTGGTGGCAGTAGTGGAGGTGACAGCGAGGGGGTGGGGTGGGATGGGTGAAGTGGGGTGGGACCTCAGGGGCCTGGGCATCCTCCTTTAACGATCACCTCCTGAAATTACTTCCAAATGAGAAGGGACCTTGTCTCCAAACAAGGTAGAAGGTGAGGATTGACACTCAAGGTTGTCCTCTGACCTCCGCACATGCCATAGTGCATATACACCCATACTTCACACACACACACACACACACACACACACACATCTTACACACACAAAGATTTAAAATAAAAACTTAATATCCATTCCTGGCATCACATCTATGAAGAGGTGAATCACATCTTATGCATTTGTTTTATAAGTTCTGTCAGTCGTCCATGAACCAGTGTCTCTGCAGAAACTACACTCTCTCAGATCTAACACCCAGCTTCCCTCCTGGGCTTGTCATGAGCGATCTGACTGGTGGTGACAGCGTTTCCAGGAGAGCTGGTGGAACAGGGAGGAGATGGGACACAGAGAATGGAGGGTGCAAAAGGCACCCCAGTCATACTCCAGGGTAAGAATCCTGCCCCTTTTCCACAATTTTCAGTCTCAGACAGGAAGCCCCAAAGCAAAGAATTGTTTTCTGGGACGGCTGTGTGCAGGGGCTGGCCTGCTTTCTCTTGAGCGATGTAAGGAGTCTGCATGCCCTTCTTAGATTCTTATTTGTGTTTTCTATGACTTTGGGCTTTGGTTCAGATAAATAAGACCTCTCATTGTGGAAATGAACATGGAGAGTGATGCATGAAGCTAACCTCTGGCGGTTTGGGGGTAGAATCTAGTGGGCTGAGCTGTCAAAACATTTCAGGGCTGTGCAGACCCTGTGCTGTCTATCTCACAGTGGCCTTAAGAATGCTTTCTGTTTAGAGGGAGAGACCCCTGGGGTTTAGCGTTCTCTTAGCCTGTGAGAGCTGATGTCCTGGGAAAGGAGATTTGGACCCAGGGAGGAACAGCCAAGCGGGGAGAAAGAACAGTGTCAGCTGGGGCATGGTGGCTGTCAGGAGGAGGAATTCCTCACATGGGTAATCCACAAGCCACAAGGGCTCTGAGGTGAGAGAGGCTGAGAGCAAAGAAAGACAGCACCCACAGAGAGTGTGGTACAGTGCTGTTGGAGGACTGACAGAAGGTGCCTGCCCATCCCCCTTTCCCCGACTCTGCCCTTCTCGGGGCTGCCCCATCGCATATGGACCTAATCCGGGTAGAGTGAAATCTTGCATCTCTCTGGGTAAAAGTTACCTCGCTGGGTAATGAAATCTGTGTCATTGCAGATTCCGAAAGAAAGAAAGAAAGAAAGAGAGAGAAAGAAAGAAAGAAAGGAGAGAGAGAGAAACCAGCCCTTCAAATGGGACTTAAGAGCAGCGTGCTGACGGGGAATGCATTTCCCCACAGCAGAACTGGATGAAGCAATTTGTAAGTGAGGCTCTAGCAGCTGGTCTGGGACAGGGTGGCAACTTTGGGGTGTGTGTGTGTGTGTGTGTGTGTGTGTGTGTGTGTGTAGGGGGACTCCGGCAGAGGGATAAGCATCTAGTGGGCTGAGCTGTCAAAACATTTCAGGGCTGTGCAGACCATGTGCTTCTGCAGAGAATTCCACAATTATGCTATGAAATGTTCTTTTTTTTTTTTTTTCTACAAACCCCAAGCTTCACACCCACATAAAAGCTCCCGAAGTCATTTGACATGCACAGAGGAGCAGACAATCTGTCTGACCCCGAATCGCAGAAGCTTAACAAGCATTCGATTTTGTATTTCATCGATTCCCCCAGAGTCCCTGAAGAATAAAAGGAATAAATAGCCGAGTCCGTCTGATGGAAGAGATTGGCCAGGGGCCAGTGAAAGTGAACGCGGCAATTCGAATGAAGTCAGGAGCCGTTGGTCCCTGTCTGCTGTCTGGGCTCATCCTGAGGCCTCCATACTGTGCGTTCAACCGAGATTTCTTTCTACTTTGTGACAAGGCTTTGACCATGTGTCTTCCTCCTCTTCTTTCTCTTCCTCCTCCTCTTCTTTCTCTTCCTCCTCCTTAAATGAGTCTTTGTGGTTGGGGATATTTCTTTTTTTTTTTAAAATAAACAGATAATAAACAAATAATAATTGTATGTATATGGTAGTTTTGCCTACATGTATGTCTGTGTACCACAAGTATGCCTGGTACCCATGGAGGTCAGAAGAGGGCATGGGATTCCCTAGAACTGGAGTTGTAG
This sequence comes from Grammomys surdaster, assembly GCF_004785775.1. Lineage (NCBI taxonomy): Eukaryota > Metazoa > Chordata > Mammalia > Rodentia > Muridae > Grammomys > Grammomys surdaster. The sequence continues at coordinate 10,240,241 of NW_021604617.1, forward strand.
GTGCTTATAAGCTGACATGCCGGTGCTGGGAATCAAACCCTGGGCTTCTGGAAGAGAAGTCTTAACTGCGGAGCTGTCTCTTTAGTTCCTTACCTTGACATTTTCTTTCTTTCTTTCCTTCTTTCTTTCTTCCTTCCTTCCTTCCTTTCTTTCTTTCTTTTTTTTTTTTTTTTTGGTTTTTCGAGACAGGGTTTCTCTGTATAGCCCTGGCTGTCCTGGAACTCATTCTGTAGCCCAGGCTGGCCTTGAACTCAGAAATCCGCCTGTCTCTGCCTCCCAAGTGCTGGGATTAAAGGCGTGCGCCACCACCGCCCGGCACCTTGACATTTTCATAGGGCACAACTGTTTTTGTTTCCCTGTAGACTGACTACCCATGAGTGTGGGTGGGGAGTGACGGGCTGGAGGGGGTCGTGAGAGAGTAGTAGTAAATTCCAGAAGGAATTCTTGACCTCTTGGGGTAGGGTCAGAGCATGCTAAGGCAGTGTGATGGTTTGAATAAAAATGGCTTCCACAGTCCATAGAGAGTGGCACTATTAGGAGGTGTAGCCTTGTAGTGGGTGTGGCCTTCATGGAGGAAGTGTGCCTCTGGAGGATGGGTTTTTGAAGTTTCAGAAGCTCAAGCCAGGTCTGGTGGCTCACAGTCACTATCTGCTACCTGTGGATGCAGATGTAGAACCCTCAGCTCCTTCTCTGGCACCATGTCTGCCTGCATGCTACCACGCTTCTCACCATGACAGTAATGGATTAAACCTAGGGTTTTATTGCTGTGAAGAGACACCATGACCTTGACAATTCTTATAAAGAAAAGCATTTAATTGAGGCTGGCTTACAGTTCAGAAGTTTAATCCATTATTGTCATGACGGCAGGAAGCGTGGCGTCGCGCAGGCAGACTTGGTGCTGGAGAAGCCAAGAGGTCTACATCTTGACCTGAGGCAGCCAGGAGACTGTCTTCTGCAGGTGGCGTGGAGGAAACTCTGATTCCACACTGGGTGGAGCTTAAGCATAGGAAAACTCAAAGCCCACACACTCGCAGGGACACACTTCCTCCAACAAGGCCACACCCATTCCAAATGGGGCCACCCCTTCTAATTAGTCCTACTCCCTGGAGACCAAGCATTCCAACACATGACTCTATGGGGGCCAAACCTATTCAAACCACCGCAGAGACCCACCAGTGGATTAAGGTCTTTTGTGAACTACTAGCCGATGGCTGGCTAAGATACAGTGCCCCACAGAAGACAGATTTTCTTGGAGGACACATTCATAGACATCATCCCCACTGGAATCAGGGATGATGAACCCCAAGGGTCTTCTTCCCCTGGTCTGGCTCAAGGGTGTGATGCTGGCAACTAGCCCTTCTAAAGGATGTTAGGTGGGTGGACTTCTCATTGTAGAACTGAGGTGGCTCCTCTCTTTAAGCCCTCTGACAGCCTCTGAGGGCCAGACCTTACCTCCAAAACAAAGGGCAGGCAGGGCCTCCAGACCTGCCAGTTATCTGAGGGAGGGATCAGAGGTACCCAGAAATCCTCCTCCTCTTTGCGAGCCATGGCCCCTGGCTGTGGGGATGCAGCCAGTGTGGTATGGAAGACTGAGTGGGGTCCCAACTCTAGTAACCAACAAGACACTTGCCCCAGTGAGGCAGAGGGGGCTGTGTCAAGGAAGGGCTGTGGTGTCTGAGGGAAGGTGGAGTTTGTAGGACTAGGGGGGGGGAGCTTATGGAAGACCAAAGACATTTCCTGGATGCATAAAGAGGCTTCCATAGTGTTCAAAAATGAATCTGGCACTGACTGGAAAGAAGTGAAATTTATAGACATATCATTATAGTCCATTCTTTAATGACACACAGTCTGGGACAGGGGGTGGCTCAGTGCTTGCCAGGCAAGCAATAAGGCCCCAGAATGCATGTAAGGATGCAGGTGTGGGGCTGGGCATGGTGGCACATGTCTTTAATCCCAGCACTCTGGAGGCAGAGGCAGACAGACCTTTGTGAGTTTGAGGTCAGGCTAGGCTATACAGAGAGTCTCAGGACAGTCAGGGCTATGTAGTAGAAATTTTGACTCAGAAAGCAAACCAAAACTATACACACACACACACACACACACCACTCTCCCTACACTTTTAAACAATTAGAACATATATGTTATGTTCTGCTTCTGCGAACAGAGCCTAAGGCTGCTGGCAAGCAGCCATTTGAATCTTCCTTTGGAACAACAGGAAGAATTAGGCAGAATTAGCATAGTAATTGGCTACAGGTAAAAGACAGAGCCAGGAGTGTGAAAACCACTTGTTTTCCTAAGCGGATGATGAAGTATCCCAGACCCATCTCTCACCTCAGTCAGCACACTTCTTGCTGGCCCCTGGCCCAGTCGCTGTACCTGCGGAGTCTCCTCCAGCAGGAGCTTCAGGCTGTACTTAATAAGCGCCATGTTCTCAAGGCTGAGTTCTGTTCTTGCCCAGCACTGTCTTAAATCACAGACAGCTTATGTCATCGGCAGCAAACGCACCTATCTGAGGCTCCTTGTACTTGAATTTTTAGAAAATTTTAAATCATCGTTGTGTCTTTTAAGGGGAAAGCCTTTCTGTCTGGAGGGAGGGAGTGCTGTTCAATGCTGAGACACTGAGCAAGGGCTTCTGGAGAACTGGCTTACAAGCCTTCTCAAAGGTTCAAGGAGCCATCCTCCCATTGTTCCAGGTAAAGTCTTCTGTGGAGCCTCAATGTGCACCAGCCTTTAACTGTCTAGACCATTTGAAGTGACCCAAAGACTGCAGGGAGAGCCACTGAGGAATAACTAAGGCTAGAAGTTCTGTTAAGTAGAAATCTCCAGGTTCCTGCTCCTCTTAGTCTCTTAGGGTGCAGGCTGAGGGCGAAGATGACCATTTCCCAGCCTTCACTGTCCCAAAGCCAGAACAAAGGGATTCCTGGAATGGAGCAGGGGCAAAGGGAGGAGAAGAGCACCATACAGAGGATCCTGTGAGTACCCTGGTGATCAGGGTCAGTTCCCCAGTTCCCCAGCCCCCCAACACCCTCACCTCTGCCAGGGTGCTAACAGCTGCTCCAAGGGCAGCCGCCACCTGAGGGACTTGTTGGACTCTAAGATCCAAACGAGGGGACGCACTCCTGAAGAAACACTCATGGACAGAGGATTTGCTGCAAAAGCATGAGGTTTATTGATAATAACCAGTGCGCACTGGGGTTCCCTCACACACAGGCAAGAGGAGGAACCCTGAGCCAAAGCTAAGAGCAGTCTTTATACCATTTCCACAGAGTTTACGAGGGCAGTTCTACAATCATCTCTTTAAACAATAACCACAAAGGTTGACATCAACTGCCATTCCCAAGCCTGGTTTCTAGGTAACTCAGATTATCACATTATCTTTTTTTTTTTTTTTTTTTGGTTTTTCGAGACAGGGTTTCTCTGTGTAGCCCTGGCTGTCCTGGAACGCACTCTGTAGACCAGGCTAGCCTCGAACTCTCGAACTCAGAAATCCGCCTGCCTCTGCCTCCTAAGTGCTGGGATTAAAGGCGTGCGCCACCACCGCCCGGCCACATTATCTTTATAACAGTGAGTGTTAGCTAAGAGGCTTCTGTTTCCCCAGGTGTATTACGTTAAGGGCCCAGCTTCCTGATTACCTCTTATCTTGGGCCCTTCCTCTGAAATGTGTTAGTCGTTGGAATGTGCTTCTCCCAGGATGTGTCCTGGGACAGTTAATTTTTGAGTTTACCAAAACCTGAGATTTTTGAGACCTGAAATTCCTACAGACTCAGGCGGTACAAGGTCAGAGTAGGATCAACCGTTCCAGGTGGCTCAGAAAGGGTGCCATGATGGGTAAGGAAGGCATTCTTGTCAGAATGACCTAAGACAGGCTCAGTCTTGTTAATGAAATAAGAAAGGGGGAGATGTAGAGAGCCTTTGGGGCTGCTTGGCAGGAATTTCACATTGGCCAAGGACAAGGAAGTAGGCTTCAGAGAGGAATCTGACATTAGGCTAGAACAAAGAAGTAATTTCAGGTAGGAATCTAAATCTTAGGCTAGAACAAGGTAGTAGGCTTCAGACATGAAAATGACCTTGGACTAGGACAGGGAAGTAGGCTCAGATATCTTGATAAGCCCTTAGAAACAGTGATCAGGGGAGTGTTCATATACTTAGGTTTAATGCCTTGCTTTTTCTTTGACTAGTTGTGTTTATTGTCTTGCTTGTTCCTTGACTATTTGCATCTATTGTATTGCTAGACCCTCAACCTAGAACTGACCTTAATACATGCATGTAATTAAAATGGTATAAAAGCAAAAAGGAGGAGGGGGGATGGGGTGGGGGTCTTAGGGAGGGGGAATGGGGAAAGGGGATGATATCTGTATTGTAAATAAATAAAATATCCAATAAAAAAAATTCCTGCTTAAAAAAAAAAAGAAAAGAAAAAAGAAAAGAAAGGAAAAGAAAAGAAAAGAAAGGGTGTCCCGGATGCAGGGCTTGAAGTACTAAGACTGGAACAAGTACTCAGCCTCCATGGGGCAGAGAAAGAACAGAAGGTAAGCTTGCCTCTGGGTTTGCTCCATAAATCCTGGTTCTTAGGTCTTACTGGGTTGGGGCCCCAGGCAGAATAGAGGCTTTAAAAAGGCTAGAGTTTTGTGGCCTCTGTACCGTGCTTCAGACACACGATTCAGAGTCCTTCCTTCCTTCCTTCCTTCCTTCCTTCCTTCCTTCCTTCCTTCCTTCCTCCCTCCCTCCCTCCCTCCCTCCCTCCCTCCCTCCCTCCCTCTCTTCCTTCCTTCCTTCCTTCCTTCCTCCTTTCCTTCCTTCTTTTTTTCCTCTCCCTCCCTTCCTTCCCTCCCTCCCTCTTCCTCTTCCTCCGATGTTTGGACTTTGTAGGGGTAGGTCCCTGTAGTGGCTATTCCTGATTGTCAACTTGACTTTATCTGGGATGAACTAAAACCCAGAATTGGAAAGCTCACCAGTAATCCTGATCTTGTGGCTGGGAGATACAAGTTTCTGACCTGGATCTTGCATGGAGATCTTGAGGCATAGTGGCTACGAATCCCAGGCAAGGAGATCTCTGAATTCAAGGTCAGCCTGGGACAAAACAAGTCCCAGATCCAGGCGTGGCGGCACACACCTTTAATCTGGGCCACACCCTCTGCTGGAGACCTATATAAGGACGTTGGAAGAAGGAAGATTCTATCTGCTTTGCTTGCTTGCCTTGTAGGACTGAGGAACTGCTAGATCCTTGGACTTCTACTCACAACTGCCTATTAGTTGAACTACAGACTAAGCAGAGTTACTGTGATCAGCGAAACTCTGTGAGGACTAAGAGAACAGCTTTGTTTGTTGGTTGAACGGGAAGCAAAGATGTCAGAACGGAAAGTTTTAAACAAATACTACCCACCTGACTTTGACTCATCGAAGATCCCAAAACTTAAGCTACCCAACGACCGGCAATATGTGGTCCGGCTGATGGCCCCCTTCAACATGAGGTGTAAGACATGTGGAGAATACATCTACAAGGGGAAGAAGTTCAATGCACGGAAGGAAACAGTTCAGAACGAGACATACCTGGGCCTGCGAATCTTCCGATTCTACATCAAGTGCACGCGCTGCTTGGCTGAGATCACCTTCAAGACAGACCCAGAGAACACAGACTACACCATGGAGCACGGGGCCACGCGCAACTTCCAGGCTGAGAAGCTTCTGAAGGAGGAGGAGAAGCGCCTGCAGAAGGAGCGAGAGGACGAAGAACTGAACAACCCCATTAAGGTTCTAGAGAACCGTACAAAGATCTCTAAGCTAGAGATGGAAGTGTTGGAAAACCTGCAAGAACTAAAAGACCTGAACGAGCGGCAGGCACACGTGGACTTCGAGGCCATGTTGCTGCAACACCGCCTGTCTCAGGAACAGTGGCAACAGCAGCAGGAGGAGGAGGACAAGCGTGAGACCGCGGCCTTGCTGGAGGAGGCTTGCCATCGAAGGCTTCCAGAGTCCTCTGACTCAGAGGATGAGGCTCCACCTTCCCGACCACAGGCAGCTGCAAGACCCAACCCCACAGCCATCCTCGACAAGGTACCAAAGACCAAGAGGAAGGCAGAGGCCCTGTGCAGCAAATCACAGTTGGCAGGCTTGGTTGTACCAAAGAAGATGAAGACAAAGGCCAACGGGGGCTCAGAGCAGGTCCGGGGGTCTGAGAGCAGGAAGGTGGCCAACCCTACACCCCAGACACCTGATACTTCCTCCCTGAGCCAGCTGGGTGCATATGGGGACATTGAGGACAGTGACAGCTGAGCAACAGTGATGCCCACTGTGTCATCATAGATCCAAGAAATGAGATGGGATCAAGCAAACACCTTCAGCAAAGGCCTTGGGACCATTTCTGCCATGGGTCCTGGCAGGGTGTAGAGAAGCGATGTCCCCAGGCACCCAGGACAGACAGACTGGTCCACTCCTTCAGTCCTTGACTTGTATGGAGCCTGTTGGCCTGTCCCTTCCTGCCACAGATCTGAACACTGTCTGACATGGGACAGGGAGCAGGGACCCTGGACATCATCTCCCAACCATACTCAAGGCCTAAGGCTTCACCCCCATGCAACACAGTAGTACTGTAAAAATCAAGAAAGAATAGAAAAATCAATTGAAAAACAAAAAACAAAGAAGTAGTTACCCATTGTGATGGTTTGCATATGCTTGGCCCAGTGACACTATTAGCAGGTTTAGCTTGTTGGAGCGTGTGAGTGTGGGCTTAAGACCCTCACCCTAGCTGCCTGGAAGTCAGTCTTCCTCTAGAAGCCTTCAGATGAAGATGTAAGAACTCTTAGCTCTGCCTGCACCATGCCTGCCTGGACACCCCCATGCTCCCACCTTGATGATTCTATGAGGGATTAGAGTTAACAGATTGCATAAATCTCAGAAGAGACTTTGAACCTTGGACTTTTAACATTGCTGAGACTGTTACAGACTATGGGAGTTTTGAAGTTGGTCTAAATATATCCTGCTTTATGGTATGGCCCCCATAGACTCGTGTTTGAACAAACCTCAGGGGGCCAGGGAGTGGAATGTGGTGGTTTGAATATGTTTGGCTCAGGAAGTGGCACTATTAGGAGGTGTGGCCTTATTGGAGAAAGTATGTCACTGTGGTAGTGGGCTTTGAGACCCTCTTCCTAGCTGCTTGAGAATAGTCTGTTCCTGGTTTCCTTTGGATGAAGAGGTAGAACTCTCAGCTCCTCCTGCACCATGCCTGTTGGGACGCTGACCTGCTCCCACCTTCATGATGATGGACTGAACCTCTGACCCTATAAAATAACCCCAAATAAATGTCCTTTATAAGACTTGCCTTGGTCATGGTGTCTGTTCACAGCAGTAAAACCCTAACTAAGATAGTCCCTCCCCCCCCAAAAAAAAAAAAAAACACTACAAACAGAAAAAACAAGCCATGGTCTCACACTGTAGCTGTAGTTGGTGTAAAACTCACTACAGCGTAGGTTGTTGTTGAACTTACTGCAATCCTCTTGCCTCAGCCTCCTGGGTGCTGGGATAATCGATATAAGTCAGTCCTAGCTTACCTATTTTCTCTTTGGCAAGTTTTCAACCTTTCCTGACTGTACCATGGTGGAATGAGATCTGGTGGCCCAGTGGCTTCCTGAGCCTCTGACTTACCTTCGAGCCTCAGACTCACACATAGATGTTTGTGTCAAGGAACCCCTACATACTTTCCAGTAACCCCTACATGCTTTCCAAGGGCCAGGGCTGGGAGAGTCTCTGTCTCCAGTTTCCTTCCTCTCCAGGAATGTCCATATTCAGGTGCCCTCGCCTTTCTCTTGCCTCCTGCAATGTCAGAGTACCTCTGAGCCATCTCTCTCTCTTTTTTTTTTTTTTTTAGTCTGCCACTTCATTTATTGTTTTTATTTGCAGGAGGAGTTGAAACAAAAATTTAAGGGTGTTTTTTTTTCTCCCCTAAACATGAATCATTCAAGTAAACCCAACTTAACTATTGAAATTAGCAAAGTAAAGGAAAGTGTGCACAACCCAAGAGCAAAGGCTGAGGGAGGAGGGTGCAGTTGGCATCCGACAGGTCCACGGATGCAGTGGTTCACCTGCTGGGGACCGCCGCCCTGGAAGGCAAGCACAAGGACCCTTTAATGAGGATGATCCAACATCTGAAAATGTTTCAACTCAAAACATAAGGTTAAAAAAGAGAAAAGGATAAACCCAAAACCACACAACCCCACAGACCACCCAGCCATAACCACCGTCTTTAACCATAGGTGTTTCTTTTCATTTTATAAAAAGATTAATAAAAAATATTGAAAAGATTATTTTCTCATCTTATATTTGTAAAGATAATAGAATTCAGAAGTTTCTTAGAAAACCATCCAGAAACTGCCCTCCAGTTTCCACTCCTTTTGCTGAAGACCAGCAGGACTACAAAGTTTGGGATACTGGAGCTGCTGGTGGAGAATGGGAAGCCCAGCCCAGGAGAAATCAGACAAGAGCAGGGTGCATGGGGAGGCTGGAAGCAACTCCATGTGATACATGGCTGTGTAGAAAGGGGAACACGAGGTGGTCAGAAAGGCCGTAAACTCCTCCTTAACATACAAAACCAGTTTGTACAAAGATCCAAGCAGTTTGGTCCCAAACTGAGGTGAACACTTCAATTTTTATTCACATGCTTTGTTTTCTCGTGAGAATCAAAGTTGCCCAAATTAAAATCTTTATGCTAATATTACTACATATCCCTTAAAAAGGAAAGAAAAGAAAAGAAAAGGAAAGAAAAGAAAAATATAAGGATTTTTTAATTAAAACTCAGGACAGGAAGAGACTGATTGAAAATCATTGTTGCTGTTGTTACCAGAATGGTTTCCTCTGCCCCAACCTCTCCCTCTTGCTCAGAACTGAAAGGTTCCCCGAGCTCTGCCACCTCTTTCATTTGGACCCATGAAGTCTTTGGTCCCCAATCTGGATTTGTCAAAACCTGTGGCACTCTCCTCCCTCTCCTCTGCTTCCTCAGGGTGCTCCTCTGCTTTGTAGTGAGGTGACTGGGAAGAGGAGGAGGAGGACCTAGACCGGTCTCTTGCTCTGCGGGGCTTCTTCTGCTTCTCTGATCCTTTGTGGGGTTTCTCTGTCTTTTCAGTTGATCTTTCTCTTGAGTGGCTAGAGTCTCTGGAGTCCACCGACTCTCGATTTACCTCGCTTTAAGATCTCACTCCTTATGTTTTTTACGATGTTCAGTATCAAGACGAAGATCAACTGGATCATCTTTGTATTTCCCTTCAGCCTTGTAGCCAGGTTCTCGTGGACTTTTCAATTCCTCATGAGTCAAACTATGCTTTCTGAATGTACTGGGGGAAATGTCTATTCTCCTGTGTATCTCTGGGCTTTTCTTATTTTTAGCTGCTTCTTGTTCATTTCCTCTTTTTAGGTATTTAGTAAAGTGTTCATGCAATGTCATTCCAGAGGATCCAAAGTGATTCTCTTTAGCGTGATGAACAATGATCACTCTGTGCTGGGCAAACAGTTCTGACGGGCTACGCTGAGACTGCGCTGGCTGTGTGTGCTGGAATTGAGCGGAATTCCTGTTCCTTTTTGTTGCTATGGACTAGATCCCAACAAAGCTTTCGTTCCTGAGCCAGTAAGCCACTGGGTCGTGCAAGGTCCTCATCGAAGAGTCCATCTGGACATTGACCTGGGCCTCCCGAGTAATGGAAAAGGAAGACTTCCCTGAGGAAAAGTCTCCTTTGTTTCCCAGCTTGTCACGGCTCACCTCTGAGCCATCTTAAGTAAGCGTCTTGAGAAGACTGGCCTGACCCACCTACCCAGCAGGGTGATTATCCTTACCCTAGTTTCTCGTGTATGCTTCTAGGAATTTAATACACACCTATATATAAATATACTTTTAAAATTTCCTCTGGCTTTTGAAAATAGAACACTAGAGTAGTACATTTTTCTTTTTATTAATAATGTTTCACTTTTAAAAGATAGTGTTATAAAATGTCATACCTGATATTTGTAATTGGGCAACTCTTGCTATTTGGAACCATGCTGTAATAGGTGTTTCTGAACTGAGAAGGCTAGGCTGATTCTATGGCAGGCTTCAGATTGGCAGTTAAGAAGAGTTAAGTTCTGTTTCCAAGAACCGAAGTCCAGGCCTCAGACGCTGCCCTGCCACCAGGCCTGAGGCAACAACAATGGGTCAGCAGCAGATCCCAGACTTCCTCAGCTACTTCCTCAGTGAGAGTTCCCAGACCTCCCCAGCAAGCTTCTAGCCCATATATCCTGGTAATGGAATGTCCGTAGAGATGAACCCAACAGATTAACATAGAGGTCACCTACCCTAGAATTCCCTAATGTGCTTTAAGTCAGGCCTGTGAGCTCACCTGGGTGTCTCTCTATCTTGGTAGGTAATAGGGAGTCCCCAGCGTGCTGAACTTCTGCAGAATAAAGCATTCTTTGCATTTACATATATTTGAGTCTGGGGTGTCATTCTTCGGTGGATCATGGACCCTTACAAACACGTGCAATTTGGAAGGAGGAGGACCCAGTTACTGGGCCAAACGGTAACTCTGCTCATAACTTAATTAGATTTTTACTTTTTTTTTTTTTTGGTGCTTTCTTCAATTTTACCAATTTGTCAGTGACTAGAATCACCCTCTCAAGGACAGACAGGAAGCAAAGGAGGAAGGATGGAGTCCTACTTCCTCCCCTGCCTCCTGTCTCACAGCCTGTGTGGTCACCCCTAACTGGGAGAGCACAACAGAAGCGAGTGGCAAAGCTTAGGTTTGTCTAGAAGGGTCCAAATCAGAAGAGGAGGGTGGGCTGGAGTGAGAGTCAATCACTTAATAATTGGCCTGATAATGCACTTGAGTGTGTCATTAAACATTTGGAGTTTGGCTAGCTGGACAGTTGACATCTGAGAAACAAACAGCATCTTAGTGGGGGTTTGTCATGCATTCTTCAGATTGTGAAAGGAGGCCGGCCATTTTTTTATGTTTAGGCGACATTTCTATATATATTCTGCAAACTTGTTTGGGTTATTTTTTTCCCCTATGGTTGTTTGTATCTTTTCCAGAAATATCTTAATGAAAATAAGTGCGCACACACACACACATATACACACACACACACACACACGAAAAAGAAAAAGAAAAGAAAAAAGAAAAGAAAGAAGAAAAAGAGAGAAAAAAGAAAAATGAAACAAAACCACAATAAAAACACTCAAGGGGCCAACAAACCCAATCTAAACATTTCAAATAGCAAATGCAAAAGTACCCTAAGGTACATAAAAATTAAACAAAAGAAGTGTGAAGTGGCTGACAGGTTATACTTCCACCTCTGAGATACTCATGTTAAAAGATGGAGAGGCTGGGGAGATGGGTCAGGAGGCAAAAGCATTTGCTGGACAACTTCCATGCCCATTTCACAGGTGGGAAGACCTGAGGTGTCAGTGACTTACCTGGGTTATCTGAATATTGAGTTTTACCTTAGTCTTTTTGCCATACGGTTGTTGATCTTAAATGCAGTTTTTTTTCCCTTGAATACCTCTCTTCATTGTATATTGTTTTCTCATTTACCAACCTAAGATACCAGTGTCCCTACATTACAATATATTCTCTTATAACATGTGATGACTTGCCAGTTAATTTCCTCTCTGTGTTTCCAAAGGAGCAGTGTATGTTTAAGACAACGCCCTGGGCACATGGACATACACACACACACACACACACACACACACACACACACTATAGTAAACTACTGTTTGTGAATTTCTTGCTTGGGGGGCTGGGCAGATAGCCTGATCAGTAAAGACTTTGCCTTGTAAGCATAAGAACCCAAGTTCAACTGCAAGAACCCATAAAACATGGTAGCACAGGTTAGTAATCCCATCATTTAGGAAGATGAAGACTGGCAGATGCCTGGACTTACTGGGCAGCCTGGCTAGCCGAGAAGTAGTGATGCCAGGCCATTGTGAGCCCCCATCTCAAATATAAAATTGCTGAGAGCTGAGGAAATGGCTCAGTGGGTAAAGGGCTTGTTGTATGAGTGTGGGGTCCTGGGTTTGAATCTCCAGAGTCCACGAAAAGCTGAGTGTGGTTGAGTACATCTATAACCTCAGGGCTCCTATGCAGAGATAGGAGGCAGAGACAAGAGGATCCCAGAAAGCACAAAGGCCAGCTAGCCTGTGTGCATTGCAGCAAACCAGTGAGAGACCCTGTCTCAGACGAGGTGGGAGGGGAGGACCTGAGACTGTCCTGTCTTCCATGTGTGCAGAATGGCAATGTACACCTAAATTCAAATGTTGCGTGCGCGCGCACACACACACACACACACACACACACACCACATGCACGCATGCACGCTCAAAGAGTTTCAAGCTAGTAGTAATCCCTTCCTTCTCCAGCCTATCATGGGACCCTGTCTCATCAGATCATCATTGATGCTAGCTTTGTTATTTCAAAACATCTTGGCTGACTGACTCACCTTCCCCCACTCTGTGTAAGGCTGGACTTTGCTCAACAGAAATTTTGCGTCTCAGAGTCCTTAAGTCTACTGTCCTCAGACCTGTTTGTTGTTGGCTAGAATCTCTCTTTGGATCTTTTCTGAGTTTTGTACTGGTAATGAAACCACTACAGACACCCAAGACCCCTTCTGGGATCGACAGGAGACCCCAACACTCCTCACCATCAGGTTCCGGTGAGGGAAAGTCTCCCTAAATAGGACCGGTGGGAAACTGCTGTAGTGTTCCTTGGGTTCCCCCTTATATTATTTTCCTCTAATGTAAGGCAAAATAAATAACTGTTTCGGGGATGTAGGGGACACTCATGAGATCCTTTCCTAGAGCAAAGGAGAAGAAAATGAAAGAGAAAAGAAGAAAATGCTCTCGTTCCCTCTACACTATAAGGAGAGAGAGAATACAGAGAGACCAGCTCTGAGGAGAATCCCTCCCTCCCCGGGGCAGTCATTCATTTTTCTCCTCAGGACCTGGAATGTAGTTTAAGGGGTGGGGGTGGGGATGGAATTAGAGAAAAACCGGAAAACTTTAGAAGCAAGCGGCTTCTAAAGGAATCCAGACCCGGGGAATCCTGGACTCAGGCGCCCTAGGCAGTCCAGATGTGGGTAGCTACAGCAATGGCTGTCCCAGGGGCCCTGACTTCATGCTTCAGGCTCCTGCTGTTGGCATCACAGACAAAGCCGGTAGCGGATTTGCTGGCCCATGTGGTGGTGTTAACATTTGCCAGCTGGAAAGCAGGCGGTCTGGTGGCATGTGGGGGACAGGTTTCCCTGACTTCCACCTTCTCCGTGGACTGTTTGGTGTATATTTGAGTTTCATCAGTGACTCACGTGACTCTAGACCCTCACCGGAGGCCTGTGGCGGGTCAGTGGCCTAGGCCGTGAGCACTGGGAGCCCATCTGGTAGAGTGGGAATGAGTATACCCTCAGAGGCCCTGCCCCTATCACTGAGCCAACCATCTGGAAACAACCCAGCTATCTGCCAGTAGCTTCTAGGAAAGGGTGTTGACAAGACATTCTGCCTAGTTCTATTCTTGGCTCAACAGACAAGAGAGCATAGTAGTCAAAAAACCACCAGGCCACATCACCTACTATCCTGGAGACCTCCAGCAAATTATTTAAGCATTCCAAAAAAAAAAAAAAAAAAAAAAACCTCACTTTCCTCCCTGTAAAATACTGGTAATGTTTCCTAAGTCATTGCAGATGGTGGCCATCTTGGTTAACAGTGACTTTTCTCTCCAGTTTGTTCAGGTCGAAACCAAGTTGTTCTGGCTGGACTGTAACTCAGTAGTATAGCACTTATCTTCCATGGGCTAGTCCCTAGGTTCAATTCCCCAGCATGCCACAAAACAAGTTCATACAATATTTGGATCAAGGGACTTTGGTATAGTTCGGTCAATAAGGTGCAGGCCTTGTAAGCCCAGACACCTGAGTGCACAGTCCCAGCTCTCAGGCAGAGAGCCAGGCATGGTCCCGTGCGCCAGAAATCCTAGAATCTGCTGGCAAGCTGGTCTTGCCAAATTCCTAAGCTCAGTGGGAAGTCCTGTGTCAAAAAATAAGGGGATAGGGGAAAGACTGAAGAAGATAAGGACATCAACCCTTGGCCTCTACATGGATGCAACAGACACATACACATCCATATACCATGCACCGTACACATCCATGTACCATACACGCATCTTTGGTTTCATAAAATATAGATTAGATTTCTTTTCAACGTTACACTCCTTGGCTTTTCTGAGAGAAAATAAATACTGTCTTTATCAGCATATCTTTCTAGCTGTTGTCTTCAAAATATCAATGCATATCCACAATTCCAACATTTCTCTGGACTTTTGCTGTTTTCTCTCTGGTCTAAGGCTCCATCATCTGGTGCCTACAATTTTCTGTTTCTTTCTTTCTTTCTTTTTTTTTTTAACATGACAACCAGAATAATCCTGATAGAATATAACATTAGGTCCTTTTTATCACATTCTCCAAGGACATCACCGTGTCTGATGATGCTCAACTCAGCCTGTGGGCAGTGAGCCATCTGTGTGGGTGAGCCATCCTCTCCCCTGGTCAAGCCTTCTTATGACATTAGCCTAAGGTGACTTCCCAATGACTCTGCAAGAGACCTTGGGTCAATCTCTCAGCCGAGATCGAACTTTCAAAATTGGTAAGTGCTCAGGGATAAATTATTACAAACACCTAACAAATGCACAGGTTTTGTTTTTGCCATCTTACCTGACAAATACCTCCAAATATAGAGATGTAACCCAAGCTCCAGTGTAAGAACCTCAATGCTAGCAGGCCTAACAAACCAGGCTTAACCACCTGTCCCAGTGTACCATGCCGACAATGAAACACACAGAGAGGAGACATAATCATTTGGCTTCTTCATTTGGGAGAAGAATAAAGAAAGGGGGATCCAATAATCTCTAATTCACCTTTGGGGTGCTGATGTGAGTTTTAAGAAGAGGAATAATTGGGACCAGGGCAAGCGGTATTAAGTGGTCTTTGTCAAGCTCTGGCCCCATCTTTTATGGTCTAATTCACAGTACTGTGTGGTGGTCCCATAAATTATTACTTTACTCATTACTGACATTGTCTTTCCGAGGGAACTAATGGGTTTCCTGCAAGATGAGCTGTTTCAGTGTGTAGCCACTCACCATATATGATTACCCTCACTCAAGGCAGGATGGCCTGTCCTGCAGGACTTGATGCTTCTGGACTCCAAGGTGTGGGACAGTGACTTATTTTTGTCCCTTCAGCCTTGAAGGGAAATGAGGCAGGTCAGGTGGACGGACTCCTTGGAGATAAGCATGCAGAATCAAGCAGAAGGTTGTGCCAAGGTCAAGGAGACAGCACAGAGGAGAGGCAGAGATGCTGGGCCTTCATCCTGCTCTAACTCTGTGGGCTCAACAGAATTTTTTTTTTTTTGTACAAGTGACATCCTCCTAGAGTTTGATACAAGAGTAGCTTTGGCTGTGGAAAGTATGTAGCAGCTAAAAAGACACTTGCGGTGTTACAGAACGTTTGAGCAGTCTTGAGTCGTCTGCATGAGGCTAGACGAGACGCTTAGTGAGAAATAACATGTTCTTGGAAGCGGATCAAGGGAATCCTGGAGTGCGTTGGCAGAAAGTTTGGCCTCAGGGTCACCTGTAGTTCTATGGAAAGGGAAAGTACCTGAAGAGCTACATGAGTTTGCCAGCTGAGCGTGCTCAAAGCTCCCCCCAGCTCTTCATACCCACACCAGAATGCATCAGGAGGGACTCAAGGTAAAGGAAAAACCATTAAATACACAGAGGAGCCAAACCTGCTGATCCAGACATTTCTCTAGATCGGCAGATGCCACAGGACGGTGACATTAAGCTCTTGCTAGGAAAAGGTGCTTCAAAATGAAACTGAGGGCGTGGTGATCATGCCCTTGGTTAAAACCAGAAAAAGTCCCAATGGAGAGCCTTAGAGAGCTATTCGGTTAGACAAAAGATGATGAAATGTTTGAGAATTTGTCTCATGGGTCTCACAGCCATACAATAGGGTTTCTGAGGAGTGTTGGTAAGTGTCCCCCATTGCAGAAAACGCCCAAGACAAAGACTTATCTCAAGAACATCTGTGTGTGTAGCTTTTGTCTAATGGACAAGATGCCAATAACACTCACAGGAAAACCACACAGTTCTAAAGATGATGATATAACAGAAATATTTTTAGCTTGGGTTGAAAGGGACAGAGGCAGGACAAAATGAATAGTTGGATCTGCATTTCCAAAATTCTGCTGACAGGACAGGATGGGAAGCAGAACAGAGCAGGACTCACAGTATAACAGCCTGGCTGAAATGACATTGCTCTAAAGAGACACTTGTGTCTTTCAGTCTGGCTATCAGACTATGAAACAGTGGATCCCAAAGAAATGGGAATTTTCCCAGGAATCTCATACAAAGACAACCTCCAGATGTCTCAGAAAGGTATTTCATACAGTTCTAATGACTTTCAGACCACCTCACATGAAAAAACTCAACCCCAGAAAACAATAGATCAGTGATGAGAGACCTGACCAGGACCACTTGGATATACAGATCTTGGGGGGAGCCAGAGGACAGACTATGAAAACCAGCCTCAAAGATGTCCCCTTATTCAGAGTCCTCTCACTGAGAAATGCCCAGGATGTTCTATTTACCTTGGACGTGAGCTGAAGGACCCCTGATGGACACAGAGACCGGTGCTTAGTCTCCCCGATAGACATGGCACTTGTTCTTGGTGTCATTTCAAACTCCAGACTCCCTGTGGGATGAGACTGAGGCAATAGGCTTCTTCCCCTTCCCATCCCTCACTCAGTAAGACCCTCACACTCAAGCCTTGTCGCAGATCTGCCTGTAAGAAACGCAGCTGAAAACACCCATTAGCTATAAAGTGGTGATATGTGTGTGTGTGTGTGTGTGTGTGTGTGTGTGTGTGTGTATATATATATATATATATTAATTTCATTTAGGTGTACTGTGTTTACATTATGTCTTTTCTCCTCTTCCAACTCTTCCCCATGCTTCCTCTCAAATTCACAGTCTCTTTTTCTTTAGTTATTATTGTTGCATATATTGAAATAGAACTGTCTGAGCCTATTGGGTGATACTCTTCCGTGCATGTTTTAGGACTGATCACGTCATACTGGATATTTAATTAAGGGGCTTATCCCTGGGAGAGACTAATTTTCTCTCTCAGCCGTCAGAACTGCCTGTGGCTCTTTATGCAGGGATAGAAGCTAGTGAGATTTCCCCTGACCGAGTTGGCATGCCAACTGGTGGTATCGTTGTTAGGATCTTGTTTAGGCAGCCATATGGAGATTTCATGGGTGCAGCTTCCCTGCACCCATGAAGAGAGAATCTTGCGGCAGACGCCCTGGTCTTCTGGGTCTTACAGTCTTTCCATCATCTCTTCTGAAATGTTCCCGGAGCCTTAGGTGTAGGGTTTGTGTTGTAGATGTATCAGCTGGAACTGGGTATCCCGTGGTCAGTTGTTCTCTGCAATTTGACTGGTTGTCGCTTTCTGTAACGACCTCTGTCTGCTACACAAAGAAATTTCTTTGATCCATTCAGTGGACTGTATTGGGCACAGAATGAGCCCCCTCAGTTAGCCTGATGTGCTCCAGGTAGAAGAAAGTCAGGTGTGATTAACCAGGCTGGCCAACACAGAATGTGATTCTTTGCTCTTTCTAAGACACCTTCATTCAGGCTGGCCAAGAACTAGTCATACACCTTTATTTCAACTCAGGAGTTCACGACTGAGGGAACACAGATGACTTTCATTTTTCCTAGAAAGTGTGACAGAATAATGGTCACTGAATTTCTCAGCTCACAGTCCATCTCTACCCCAGCCTGGGCGCCCTCCCCCCGCCCCGGGCTGACTCTCTTCCTCTTCTCTCTGCCCTGCATTCAATTGGAACTGATTCTTGTGTACCAGGTGAACATCCCTATGCTACGGACATCTAAGCCCTTGTATTCAAGCTAATTAGGTCTAATAAATTAACCAGGTCTCTTTGTATCTCTCTGTGTACGTTTATGATGTTATCTACAGAGGACTCAGAACTCTGGCAGACTTATCTCTGGATGTATGTTGTTTGTCCTATAAGTGGCATTTAAGAACTAAGCTGTTTAGCTGATTGCTCTTGGTGTACAGAAAGGGAGTCATCTCTTATACTTTGAAATCTGTCGCATTAATGATAAAATATAACTAATTTGGATTATTTTGGGCTTTCAGCAGAAATCCCCAAATCATCTGCAAATAATGAAAAACAGTGTTCCTGCTCAACTCTGACCTCCTATTTCTCTTCTTGTCCATGGGAGATTCACAGGGCAGCAACAGCCAGCCATGGGAGCTGTGTATCCACAGGCTTTAGATTCCAGGGAAGACATCTACTGCAGAGCGGCTGCTGGGTCTCTTTTGAACATTCCAGCAGATTCCTGAACATCCTTCCTGTCTTGTTCTGCAAACACCTTTTGCCTTCCCAATTTAGAATTTAAAAATTTTTGTCACTGTTTTGCCCTTTTATGTATTTTGAATCTATTTGTTGTTGTTGTTTGACAGTTTCATGTATTTGTTTGATGAATTTTGGTGAATTTTGGTCATCTCTCCTCTCCCACCCCTGCTTCTGATTCTCCTTTCTCATCCTCATCTCTCTCCCATGGACACCCTTCTTCTCAGGCCTCTCTCCTACTTGCATGTCCTTGGTTTTGTGTGTGGCCCCCTGAGTTCACTATGAATTACTTGCTTAAGCTTGGGTGGGAGATTACAGCTTGAAGCAAAGGGCAGCTTGTCTCTGGCTATATTGCTGAAGAACAAACCCCCAACTCCGCCCCAGCAACATTTAATGGTCAGTAGTCCCTCTGAGAGAGCTCTGGTCTACCCAGTGGATTTTAAGTAATTTGTTACTTTCAGAAGCAATGAAATGATCATAACAGGTTTTCTTCTCTACTTGGTTCATAAGATCATGTGACTAAGAGCTTCCCACTTGGTAGAATGTGTTGTGTTCTTAAGGTTGTTTCTAATGAGAAATCTGTGGTAGTTTGAGTAGAAGTGCCCCCATGGACTCATGGGTGTGAATGCTTGGCCCACAGTGGGTGGGACTATTAAGAGGTGTGACCTTGTTGGAGGAAGCATCTCACTATGGAGGCAGGCTTTGAGTCTCCTATGCTTAAGCTATGTCCAGTATAGCACACAGTCTCTTTATGCACTCTGTGGACCAAGGAGTAGAACTCTCAGCAACTTCTCCAGCACCATGTCTGCCTGCATGCTGCCATGCTTCCTGTTATAATGATAATGGACTAAACCTCGGAAACTGTAAAGCCAGCCCCAATTAAATGCTTTCCTTTATAAGAATTGCTGTGATCATGGTGTCTCTTCACAGCAATAGAAGCCATAAGACAATATATATTTACCTGTTGTTCAGACTCTAGGCATTTATACTTAGAGATGAGGCTGGCCTCGAAGTCTCTTCCTTAGTGCCTATCTGGCTTTGGATTGTTTTTCTATTGTTTTGCAGACACCATGACCAAGGCAACTTATAAAAGGAAGAGTGTATTGGGGGATTACAGTTTCAGAGGGTTAGAGTTCATGACCATCATGATAGAGAACATGGCAGCAGGCAGGTGTTGGGGCAGTACCTGAGAGTTCACATCTTCATTCACAAGCAGAAGACAGAGAGAGAGAGAGAGAGAGAGAGAGAGAGAGAGAGAGAGAGAGAGAGAGAGAGAAAATGAATGAGAGAGAGAAAAGCATAAACCTTTTGCAATCTCAAAGCCTAGTGACACATCTCCTCCAACTAGGCCACACCTCCTAATCCTTCCTAAACAGTTCTATCAGCTGGGAACCAAGTGATCAAATATATAAATATATGGGACCATTCTCATTCAGACCACCAAAGTGACTTCTTTTGTCTCCATGGAGACATGGAGAGAAGTTAATACTCCCTTTCATCTTATTTCTTGGTTTATACTAGAATTCTCACCAGTTTAACACTCTCTCTCTCTCTCTCTCTCTCTCTCTCTCTCTCTCTCTGTCTCTCTCTCTGTCTTCTCTCATCCCATGTAGCCCAGGCTATGCTCAATCTCTTTATGTCACTGAGGCTGGTCCTCTGCATCTATCTCCTGGATGCTGGGACCATTGGTACCTGCCACCATGCCCAGCTGCTGTAAAGCCCCCTGGGTGGTGGCGTTTCCTTTTACTATCTGACTGACGATACAGCTCAATCATTATGTCAGGACCTAGATGCTCTGTGCTTGTGGTACTTGTGGAAGTTGTGCTTTCCTTAGAATGTGGCATTTTCATTTCTCTGTTCTGAAGTGTGTCAATATAGGGTTGTCCATGATATCATCTGTCTCCACAGTGGACAGTTTCCCATTCTTCACTACGTTCTCCACGGCTCACACAACTTTCCCTCTCCAAAGGACTGGCTTTTCTCTCTAAGTCTAGTAACTAATTTCTGCCCTTAGTCTTATTATTTTTTTCCTTTTCCTTGCTTTGGGTTTATTATTCTTCAACTTAAAGTAATTGAATTACTGTTTCAACCTCTCAAGTGCTGGGATACGTTGGGTGTGTTGCTGAGCATAGCTTCTTTTCTAACATTTTTTTTCATAGTGTACTTACTGGTGTGTGTGTGTCTGTGTGTGTGTGTTCATGTGTGTGCACCTACATATGAAGATCAGGGGCTGACACTGAGTGTTTCCCTCAACCATACTTTACCTTGTCTTTTGAAACAGGGTCTCTCTCTGAACCTATCTTCACTGATTGGCTCACTGCTGGCTAGCTAGCAAGCTCCAGGAATCAGCATGTAACCCTACCTCCACCATGTTGTGGTCACAGGACCATCTGGCCATGCCCATCCTTCTGTGTAAGTTTTGGGGACCCAAATGCAGTTCATTGTGCTTGCCCTGGAGGTGCTTTTCCATCTTTGCCTTCGCCTCTGTCCTCTAGCTTTTTAAGCTGAATGACTGTCTCATTTGTTTCAACAGTTTCTCCTCTTCTGAAGTAAACATGCAAAGCCCTCCAGACCCTCCAGTTGCCTCTCAGCTGCACCTCATGAGGTCTGTGTAGGAAGCATTGCCCGCATTTGGGGGAACCCATGCTAGGCTCCCTTTAAATAGTGCTGGCTGAGTTTTGCTGGGGTTATACCAGTTCACATCCTCTCCAGCAGTCCTCCACACACCTGAACAAGACCAGGTGAGCAGTGGCAATGGTAGACCTCCCGGCTCCTCTTGTGGTTTCAGGTTGAACTGGCATCAGGAGAGAAAGCCCAAGCCCCAGACTCACTGCAGAGCTGACTGCCAACCTGTGTCAGGGTGTGTGAAGAAGAGAAGGAAGAAAGGTCTTGGCTATGCCTGCTGCCATTGAAGAGCTTTGAGTCTTGGGTATAATGACCCGAGTGTCCTTCCCTAGCCTCGATTGTGGAGGACAGGTTCCAGGGACAGAGCTAGCTGGGACCCTAGGCTCCTTTCCCTTGTCTTGTGGTACCCAAATCCTGAAGAGCTCTGTCTCTCCCATCCCACAACTCCCCCTCATATATTAACGACACTAGACTATGGTCTCTTATGTTCCCGCCCTCCCAACCTCCTCAGGCTTCTTCGCTACTTTCGATGACAACACAGATGTGCGTGCCACTTGAGGTCCCACTAGCAGACAGGGGACCACTCCACGACAGGATTGCCCTAGGGGCAGCTTCCTGGAAGATACTTTAAAGACAGCCCACACCCAGAGCTCAGAGTCTTGTAATCTTAATTTGTGGCTTTGTCTGCTGGGACCTGCTTCCCTTTGCAGCGTCCTCGGGCTGTTTATTTGGGGAAAGGATAGTCCCTGCCTTTCATGTCTGAGTGGTTTCCTCCTGCGAGTTGCCTGTGAGGTCTTCAGTAGACCCTGGCTCCAACATGAGGGGTGGGCTCTTTTGGGAAGCAAGCCCTCCCTCAGTATAAGGAGTCCCATGGACTCTTGTCTTGAAGCTCTCCATGGGGACCATCTCAGCTATGGCGGTGGGCAACCACTCCGGATCTGGTTGAGAGCCTCAGCAGATCTCTTTGGACTTGGGCTAATAAGATTTTTTTTTCTTTAAAAGGAACTTTCCATTGTTTGTTTAAAAAGTGAAATGAGCAATTTTTCCAACCGCAGGGGCGATGCTGGAAGAGGCTGTAATTTCTAGGATCCAAGTCAGAACTTAAAAAACACGAAGGAGAAAATGGAGGGGGAAAGCCTTCCAATTAAAACAGGCCTCTTTATACCTCCCTCCAGGCTGTCTTTGGGCAGTCTTCATTGAGGGGCGTCAGCAGGATCCTTCTGTTTTTTTTCCTTCTGCCCCAACCTTTAATAAGCAAATTCTTCCATTCTTTTTCACCAATAATGAGATACCTACAGCTAATTAGACACCAGGGGCTGCGTAGGATACTAAGGTGCAGGTAGAGTTTCAGGGCTGACCAGTCTAGTCCACACATACTGTGTAGCATTCACCAACCACTGAGCCCTTGAACACAGCATGGCGTTTGTCCCAGGAACACGCAGCCTAGCCTGGAGACAGCCAGGGAACCACCATCCCTTATGGCCTGCTAAGGGAGAGAGGGGGTTGGACGGCGTACCACCTCAACCCCTGGAACTGTTGCTGAGTGGCTGTTTGTTTGCCTTTCTTCCTCCCGGAATCAAACAGAGGGTGCACACCAGGTACCAAGGCAAGGAAGATGGAATCCCTTGTTCTGGTGACCCTGGTCCATGGCTAGAGCCACTTGCAAGTCTGGATCCAGGCCGGCAGACTAAGAACTGTGGCGCAGGGGTGACCATGTCATAGGCTCAAAAGAAGCAAGGAAAGAAGGATTTCAGACTAGAAGTATCCTCTGAAATAAAATCCCAGGAGAAGACTCCATGGAGTCTGGGGCAGGTCTGTGCCACAGCGCTTTGGTAGACGAGAGTCATCTGTGTGGTAAAGAGGGGGAACTTGGGAGGGGGACGAGGGTCACCAGTCACTGTTCAGACCTGAGACGGTGCTGCCTGAGCACTCTGGTTCATTACCAGTCCTGATTCTACCTGCCAGAGCTCGTAACCCTTGACTGGAAGGTTTATGAGAGCTGGCTTATTCTCTGGTGTCTTGGCACTTTCCTTCATGTCCTGATTGGAACCAGGGAGGATGTAAGTGCAAACTTTTCTTTTCTTTCTTTCTTTCTTTCCTCCTTTCTTTCCTCCTTTCTTTCTTTCTTTCTTTCTTTCTTTCTTTCTTTCTTTCTTTCTTTCTT
>NW_021604617.1:10263478-10265802 GCF_004785775.1 Grammomys surdaster
CTTTCTTTCTTTCTTTCTTTCTTTCTTTCTTTCTTTCTTTCTTTCTTCCTTTCTCTTTTTTTTTTTTGTACCTTGGAGTAAATTATCCCTGCGTTCCTGGAGAAGGCTGTGGTGA
The DNA here is from genome assembly GCF_004785775.1 of Grammomys surdaster. Taxonomy (NCBI): domain Eukaryota; kingdom Metazoa; phylum Chordata; class Mammalia; order Rodentia; family Muridae; genus Grammomys; species Grammomys surdaster. The sequence goes on from NW_021604617.1 coordinate 10,263,594, forward strand.
AAGTGTCTCTTGTTTCCAGTGGCCGTTCTCTCCCCTCAGGAGACCCGAATTCCAAGCCGGCGCTACTATAAAGTTGATGAATGCGTGCCAGGCCCTAATCCAATATGCAATCACCCTTCCCTCTCCTCTCCTTTCTGCAGGGGGAAAGGAAGCTGGAGTTTTTAATAAGGTAATAGCGCCTCTTTTATATTTTCCTTTCATAAATTATAAGGAATTGAGAGCAGAATGCAGCAGCAGCTTGGCATGGCGGGACGGTTGCCGAGCCGGACGGGAGTGTAAATTGGTGCAGGCACTTTCATAGAGCAGATTGGCAATGTCAAGTAAAGCTGCAGCCTAGGTATATCCCATCCCCAGGCCAGCTCAGCAGAGATGCTAGAAGACACAGGAGCCTTGTCAGAGACAGCAACGCACTGGGGGGTGGGGGGTGGGGCGAAAATAAGCCCATTGATGAGGAAAGGAGGAGGCTGTGTCCCCCAAATCCTTCAGTGCTGTGACAGTGAAAACCACGGAGAGAAAAGCAGCCACTGGTGAAGAGAAATGAATTGTGGGATCTGAAATGTCACAGTGAATGAACCAAACTGGCACATACCAACGGGGTACAGCCTCAAGAATGCAACAGCAACTTGCAGGGCCAGGATGATGCAATGGTGTTTACATCCAGTTTGAGAAACCAGATGATTCGACACACTGTTTCTAGATGCACACATGTACTGTAACAGTGTAAAACTATGAAGATGGTGTAATGGGTAAAGGTACTTGCTGTCAAGCCTGATGTGGCTTTGAACCCAGGACTCACATGGTGGAAGGAGAGAAACCTACTTCCAGGAGATGTCCTCTGATCTCTATAAACACATGTGCACGTGTGCACAAACACACAATAAAAATAAAAAATCATATATATATGATATGAGAGCCCCTACTTGCTCCTCCAGAAGAGCAGAGCTTGGATTTCTGCACCCACACTGTGCTCATAATTGCTGGTAACTCAAGCTTGGGGAGATCTGCTGCCCTTTTCTGGCCTCCATGGTCACCTGCACACACACACACACACACACACACACAGCGTTTTTATGTAGAGATACAAACTCACAGTGGTGGTCCTCTCAAAGAATATGAAGAGACATTCATAGGGGCCTGGGAGAATTTGGGGGACATCCAACTGGGTCACACATATTTTATGTAGCAGAAGTATGACCAATGTCTCACAAATAGTGAAGCAAAAAAAAAAAAAATAACAGCCTATATTTGCAAACTGCTGAAGTCTGGTTGAGCCGGCATGCTGGCACAGGGCAGGTCTGCAATCCCAGCCCTGGGGAGTGGAGGCTGCAGAGGCTGTAAGTCAAGTTCATCTTGGTACACTGCATGTTTGAGGCCGACTTGGGCTCCATTCGAACCTGCCTCAAGCTAATGTGTGAACACACCAGGTTAAGATGCAGAATGTTATTATTAGTATGTTTCCTAAGCAGATTTTCTTCTCCATCCAGTTCTGTGCCTCCTTCCTTCCTATAAACCACGTTTTCTATAGGAATAAAGGCACTCCTCCAGCTATGCCTATGTGTGTGTTTTAATCATGCATTTCTGAATTCCCGATGCTGTGGTAGGTGTTGAGGGACACAGAAGTCCCATTCCTATAGTTTATATTCTGCTAGGACATGGCAGAGAAAGATAAATTAGCTAATAAGAGAATTTAAAATTCTGCACAATGAGGGAGATAGTCCAATGGGTCGGCAGAGGAGGATGACTGGATGCAGGAAGCCCTCTCTGAGGAAGTGAGGAACCAGCAACAGGAAGGAGCTATGCTCTGAAGAGTGGCGGGTGGAGCTGCAGGGAGCTCATGAGGTGATTTCAGGAGCTCAGCTCACCAGTCTTGGGTTGAAGGACAGCTGTAACGATGCAGAGGTGAGTAGGCTGCCATTTCTGCTTGACGTATTGGAGTAGAGTTTAGGAGCAAGGCTGACTACGGATGAATCCTTACATTCTAAAAATTATTTTTTGCAGTATAATGATATAGTTTCCTTTTCTCCTCAAACCATCCTATAGCCCTCTCTTTTCTGTCTCTTAAACTCAGGGACTCTTTTAACTGTTGTTATATTCATATATCTATGTGGATTACAATACATTCATATATATAACATATAATATATAATAAATAAATATATAATATATAATAAATAAATATATAATATATAATAAATATATAATGTAATAT
>NW_021604617.1:10266202-10288166 GCF_004785775.1 Grammomys surdaster
GTGTTACATTGAAGTATATTTCCAGGCTGACCATTTAGTATTGGATAACCAACTGGTGTGCTCTTCCCAGGGAAGACTGTTTCCCCTGCTCTCAACATTCCTTAGCTGCTTGTAGCTCTCTGTACAGCATCGAGACCTCATGGCCCTTCCATCATCCACTTTGTCATGTTCATTGTTGTCCTTGTTCAGAGCATGTTTATGTGGCCACATTGGTGAGACTTTCTGGGTGTAGCTTCTTGTATTACTAGAAGGCAAAGTCTCACAGCAAAGCCATTGGTCTTTTGGCTTTTACAGCCTTTCTGACCCCTTTCTGCTGCGTTTCCAAGCCTTGGGTTCGGGAATTGTTTTGTGGGTGTATCCACTGGGACTGGGTTCTGCAACTCTGCATTTGATTGGTTGCGGTATTCTGTAATAGTCTCTGTCTGTTGAAAGAGGATGTTTTCTTGATGAGGGGTGAAGGCTACACTTATTTGTGGGCATGAGGACAAATATTTACAATGTAGTTAGGGATTATGCTCTTTTAGTAAAGTGGGTGGTGAAGATTCTTCTCCAAGATCTATGACTTCACTAGCCCTTGGTAGTTGGCCACCAGGCTGCCAGCTTCGGATATGGCTTCCCTCTTGTTGGTTGGCTCTAAGTCCAATTAGAGAGCTAATGGTTACTGTCATGATATGTGTGCCACTACTGCATCCTGAGGGTTATCATGCCATTCTGGCCATCGTTGGTGTTGATAGTTGTCATAGCTAGGTAAGGCTGTTGGTTGCTTCCCTCTTTGGAATCTTGCATGGCACCTTCAGGTACCACAAGAGCTAGTTCTCAGGGAAGGAGCGTTCAGATCTGGGCACTGTGTCAGAAGAGCATAGCTCTCTTCAGCAATAGGGACTTACATTCCACCTCTGGAGGGAATCCAAGGGCAACAGCAATAGTCTGTACTGTTTGGGGAGTCTCTTGGATAGCCATCACCAACAACTCAACCAAGGGTTTCTCATGCCTAGTATTGGGGTTTTTGTTAGAAAGTCTTTGGCCCCTTGGAGGGAGCACAGTCAGCCTAGGTGCTCTACCATTTTGAGTTCCAACACTTGTGTGAATGTTGGGTCTTTCATTTACTGCACTTGGGAGGAAAAGTATATGGCAGAAGAGGAAGTTGTCTTCTGGCTATGTGGTGTTTGGATTAGATGTAGAAATGCAACTGTCATGGAAACAACTGGATTTATCAGTGTGACACTGTTGACGTAAGGATTTGTAGATGTTCCTTTGAGAGTTCCAGTAGGAAAGACCTAGAACTAAGTTTGAACTTTCTTCTTAGTCAGGGTTTCTATTCCTGCACAAAACATCATGACCAAGAAGCAAATTGGGGAGGAAAGGGTTTATTCAGCTTACACTTCCATGTTGCTGTTCATCACCAAAGGAAATCAGGACTGGAACTCAAGCAGGTCAGGAAGCAGGAGCTGATGCAGAGGCCATGGAGGGATGTTACTTACTGGCTTGCTTCCCCTGGCTTGCTCAGCTTGCTTTCTTATAGAACCCAGGACTACCAGCCCAGGGATGGCACCTCCCACAATGGGCCCTCCCACCCTTGATCACTAATTGAGAAAATGCCTTACAGCTGGATCTCATGGAGGCATTTCCTCAAGGGTGGCTCCTTTCCCTGTGATAACTCCAGCCTGTGTCAAGTTGACACACAAAACCAGCCAGTACAAACTTCAATATTAAATGCTTGCTCGGAGGAAGGAAAGCAACAAGAGATGGAAGAGTGTGTGGGAAAGTCGGTCAGTCAAGGGTGATGTTGCAGGACTGGAGCTTGAAGGAAGAGGCGGGTCAGCTGTGCCAAGGGCTGCTGTGAAGCTGAGGGAAGAGGCAGAAGTGGCAGTCATATTTGGCAGTGGGTGGAATTAGAGCACTTGTCCCATAATCCTTAGGGAGGAGGCCACATGGCTCTACTCCGCCACATATGAAGGCACAAGAGCCTCCTCCATTTGAGCCAAGCTGTCTGGTCAGTGTCTCCGAGGCTGCTTTGTGCTGAATATCAGTGGGCAGGGATACTCATTACTTTTCTCATTACTGTAACAAAATATCCAATAAACACCAGTTAAGGAGGGAAGAAATGGTTTGTTTTGGCTCAGCTTGAGAACAGAGCCCACAGTGGCAGGGGAGGCGCGGCGACAGAAGCTTTAGGTGGCCGGTCACTTTCATCTGCAGTCCTGTAACAGAGGAGAACACTTCACTCAGCTTTCTCTCTTTCATTGTCTGGGATCTGACCCCACGGAATTGGGCCGCCCAGGTCAGGGTGGGTAGTCCACCCCAGCTAACCCAAATCTACAAAGCCTTTCCTAGGCATGCCCAGGGTCTTGTCTCCTAGGTGATTCTAGAGTCTAGTTTTATTGGCAACCAATAGTAGCCATAACAACCACTTCCTTCATTCCTAGGTAAAGGCAGGTGCTGGGGTTGGGGATGGGCACTATCTTCCACACTGCTTCCTGTTCTGTGTTCTGATTCTGCTGTGTGTGTGTGTGTGTGTGTGTGTGTGTGTGTGTGTGTGTGTCGGGAGGCGTGTGGTTGTCTCATATCTCTGCAGTGGATGTAGTACCTTGAAGTATCACTCCAGCTGTGGCAATCACCAGGGTGTGTGTGGGTTGCTGCCTTAGTTGACCTGCAATGAGATTTCCAACTGGGGTACAGTGACACATGGGGCTCAGGAGGCTGACTTAGCCAGCTCCAGGGAGCATTGCTGCCTCCATCCTTGGGCCATGTTGGTCCCCGTGTGAGACTCTCTCTGTGCCATCTGTTCCCCAGCCTATGAAATCACTGATTTGGGGGCACTGGAGGTCTCTTTCCTCTTCTCCATGTCCGAGGACCCTGTCATGAAGGCTGTCAGGTGTTTGTCTTTGCTGTTTCCCTAGCTGGTTCTAGGAACTCAGTGGCCTATTTGCCTCCACACAGCTTGACTGTTGTGACTTTGGAGTCTTGTGGTTTTGCTGTTAGTGTCAGAGTGTGCATGATAATTTCTTTCCGATTCTCTTCCCTTATTAGGGAGAGGGAGACAGATGGATTCCCTGGGCTTGCTGGCCAGTCAGCCTGGCCTATTCAGCGAGCTCCAGGGTAGCAAAGAGACCTTGTCTCACAAACTGAAGTGGGCGATGCCTGAGGAATGTCTCTCAAAAGTTGTCTTCTGGCCGCCACATGTGTGTATACATACACATATGCCCACCCACAGGAATGCCCACACGTGTATACATACATACACACACACTAAAAATGGGAAAATATAATCACACATTTAATAATGGATCTCTGCAGCTGAGCTCTTCCTCAGGTGAGGGAGCACCTCAGGCGAGGGAGCACCTCAGGTGAGGGAGCACAGAGCGCCTGCCTCTGCCCTGTGCTCTTCTGCAGACTGAGACTGTCAGCCACAGGAAGAGGAAAGCCCATTTCAAAACCTGTCATGTGTGAGGCTCAGGGAAGCGGCAGGGTTGCCATGACTCCTTAAGAACCTTGGGAGCCTTGCCAGGCGGTGGTGGCACACGCCTTTAATCCCAGCACTTGGGAGGCAGAGACAGGCAGATCTCTGAGTTCGAGGCCAGCCTGGTCTACAGAGTGAGTTCCAGGACAGCCAGAACTACACAGAGAAACCCTGTCTCGAAAAACCAAAAAGAAAAAGAAAAAAAAAAAAAAGAACCTTGGGAGCCAGATCTGGGGTCAGCGGTTCCATGGCCTTGGAATCTGAAAACAATTCAGAGTTTCAGAGAAAAGAGACCTCCCAGGCAAGTCTGCTAAGAGCTGCCTGGGACCCAAGGCTTGGCAGCACAGCAGCAAAAGCTGCCATTTTGTCTCATCTCTTCCTAGAACAAATGCTGACTTCCCTAGGTGCTTCCGTCTGCTTGTCTCAGCGCTGGACCAACAGTGTGGGAAGGCTTGTTCCAGGTTTGGTTTCAGCACCTATTTATGGCATACATACTGTCAAGCCTACATCACAAGCCTGTAGAGTTGACCATTGAGGACGTCTCATCTTCTCGAGAAGTATCTAGAACTTCACCACTGAAGACCTCCACAGAGGGGAGACCCTCACTCAAGTCTCAGAAAGTCGCGACCTCCCAGTAATCTGCTCGAGACACCCACCGTGTACCGGAGCAATAGCGAGGTTTATTAGGGTGTGTGACAGCTAGCTGTCGGTCAATTCGTATGCCCACGCAGGAGCTGAATTGACCCCGACAGCCAGTTTGAGAAGGGTTTTTAAGGGGAAAAACCACAAACCAAGGAATGGGGAGGGTGTGAGAGGTTGTTGAGGTGGCATAACATAAAAACAGTGGAACATTCCAAAGGAACCCAACCTACATGAGTCAGGATCAGGTGAAAACTCTCTGTACGCTTATCTTTCTCAAGAATGTGGTCCTGCCCTGTCACTGCGGTTCTCAGCTTGGTTCCCAGCTTGGTTCCACCTAGTTCACTTGCATTCTTTCCTTTCTCTTTGCAGATAAGCCAGTTCCAGTAATGGTGACTGGTCTTTCCACATTCCTAACTTGATTCATGGCTCAGTTTCTCCATGTCTTTATAAAGAAAGCCTAAAGAATATTTTATATGTCTAAAAAGAATTCTATATACCCAGTATCTATAATTTTTCACTCTACAACCATCTTCTAGTATTTGCTTATCTTGTCATGGCAAAGTAGACAGAAGTTACTGTGCGTTTGTGTGTGCCTGTGTCTCTGTGTTCCTGGAGGGTGCTCGTATGGGAGTATGTGCTTGTGTGGTTGCACTTGTATGCGTACATGGAGGTCAAGGGACAATCTTGGTGTCATTTCTCAGACACCATTTCCTTTTATGGAACAGGATTTCTTTTTCTTTTCTTTTCTTTTTTTTTTTTTTTTTTTTTTTGAGACAGGGTTTCTCTGTGTAGTCCTGGCTGTCCTGGAACTCACTCTGTAGAACAGGCTGGCCTTGAACTCAGAAATCTGCCTGCCTCTGCCTCCCAAGTGCTGGGATTAAAGGCGTGTGCCACCACTGCCCGGCTGGAACAGGATTTCTTGCTGGCTTGGAACCTGTTAAGTAGGCTAGGTTGTCCTGCCAATGAACCCCAAGGATTCTTGCATCTCCACTTTTCCAGTGATAAGATTATAAGGTATGTCACCACATCTGGCCATTATGTATGTGTGCTGGGCATGGAATTCAGGTCCTCTGGCCTACATGGCAAGCACTTTACCCAGTGAGCTATCTATACAGTTCCAGGGGATTGGTTTTTAACCATGTACCATTGCTTCTAAATATGTCCCACTTCTGTCTAGAACCCATGGAACTCAGCTGCTCAGCTGCCGAGGCTGCAGCAAAGATTGAAGGAACTGTAAATACATATGCATATTTTATATGTATGAACGTAAGTCATCTTAAACACCCACTCCTTTCCCTTTTTTTCACTACAGAAGGTTTTAGCCCGTTTTCTGGTTTCCTTCGCCGTTCCGTCATCATAGTGACAGGAGACAGCCAGAACCAGGAACTTTTAATCCCTTGCATCTTAACACAATGAGGAAAAGCATTTTCCTCTGGCTTGGGAGAAAGTAACAAGAGGATGATGAATGTAAACTGTCAGGGTTTAATTATAACGTATAATTATGTATTTATGACATATTAATACTGTTGTTACTTTTATTTTGCCCTAGAGAGGTATAAATGACCTAATTCTCTTTCCATTCTTTCTCTGGTTGGAGTTTTCGCTGCCTTGACTTCCCAGCTCATTTTCTGTCTTGTAAAACATCTCAGGTGATGAAACCTTGGAGTCGAGTGAACCACCTGAGGAAATTCCGGGCCTTCTGTGGAAAACAGTTGCTAGGGCGGCTGCAGACTGTATTTGTTTAACATCCATATTCCCGCCTCGTGGAGCCCAGCGGCGTGTTATTTCCACTGGGCCCGAGCCAGCGCCTCGCTCCTCCCCACTGAGTCGAGCCTTGAACATTTCTCTGTGATTATGTTTCGCCTGAGGATTAGCAAAATGCAGAGGGGGGGAAAAACCAGAGAAGGTGTTTGGCGCAGGGCTCGGTGCTATATTCCCATAATCTGTCACTGAGCTAGGCTGATTGGCGGTCAGGCCAGGGGCTCAAGAGAGCAGGCTAGCTCTTCATCTTGGGGCTCAGGAACTATCCAGGTCCAGTAGGTCCCGGCTTGTTTGTTTCTAAGCCCCAAGCAAACACCAAACCAACAAGTGGTTCTCATGCCTCACCAAGCTGTTAGAGAGCCTGGGACCAGAGTGTGAGAAGCTGCAGTTCCTTTTCAGAACCAGTAAGGCCTATTGCCTGACCATCTTGAATAAGTATCAAAGGTGCACTTTTTTTTTTCCTCACATGGAGAGAGAGACATTACCTCAGCTGCTAGAAGCAGAAGACAATTATATCGAGTGCAGGTTGATAAAACTGTCTTACCTAAGCCAGCTTTGGGAAGAAAAGATGGCAAGAGGAAGTTCTGAGTCAGCTTTTCTCTGTCTGCCACCACCCTAGGGACTTCAGCTTGGAGGCTGGCTGTGTATAGCCAGGGGTGAGGCACTGGCTCAGGACAACTTTGGAGCCCACAGGTCACTGCTTCTCTCCATATCTGGGCCTTTCTGTCCCCAATTCAGTAAACTCTTGCAGAGGGTTTTTCTTAAGAGAGTGTTTTTAGCCAGGGTTGGCCCCAAACTTCAAATTTACCTAGTATCTAAGAATAGCACAGACTTCTGATGCTTCTGACTCCACTTCCTAAATTAAGGGATTACAGGTAGAGGCACCATGCCCAGTCTATGCGGTGGTGGGGATTGATATTTTTTTCTCCCTTGTCTATTCGTTCATTTATTGTGTGTGTGTGTATGTGTGTGCACACTATGGTGTGCATGCCAAGTTCGGAGGACAACTTTCGGGAGTTGACTCTCTCCCTCCACCATGCTGAGTCCAGGGCGTGGGTTCTGGTCATCAACCATGGCAGCAGCTGTCACTGTCTCCCGTGGGGTCATTTTCCAGGCTACCCCCAGACCCCGGGTCCTTCTGTGAGGCCACGGGGATGCCACACTTTAGCAGGCGTGGAGAAGCCACTGAACCACTATGGAAGCAGCAACTCTAGGGTCAAGTTTCTTGAGGAAAAACCTCCAGGCTGCCGGCTGCCTTAACTGTTCTGCAGCAGAGTCAGGAGGGTGTGAGGTTCCCATCTGGTTTTGTAAAAACTGGCTGATGGAAGAACCCCTAGCAACCTGAGATGTCTGGAAGCCACCGGGAGGAGGGAGACACGGATCCAAAACTCAAGTCTCTGACTGAGACTGGGATATGTACCCGGAGGCTGAAGCAGGACTCTGCTTCTGCTCAGACAGAAGGTTGGAGATGGGGCTGTGTCGGGGACCAGACTTTCTGAGAAGCTATGGTGTAGGACAAGGGTCTGAGGGTGTTAGTGAACAGTGTCTACTTGACCACAGTGTGTATGTGGTGTTTAGCACTGTGCCAAGGGGATGAGATAGAGAGAAGTGGGGATCCCGTTCTGTTAGGATCATTTGGAGGTCCACCCCTGCCCCTACCACGAAGTACTTCCTCCCTCTTCTGGGAAAAACCGTATTTATATTAATTTCTTGAGATTTTCATACATGCATAGAATATGTTATAGTCACATTCACTCTCACTCCTCCCCCTAACTCCTCTCAGATCCTCTGTACTCCCCCTCCTTCAAGTCCTCCTCTGCTCCCTCTCCCAGCCTGCTCATTTCAGCTTGTGCTGCCTATATACTCATGGGTGTGGGGTCATCTGCTAGAGATAGGTGACCGACATGGGGCCATACCCTTAGGGAAAACTGACTCCCTTCCCCCAGAAACTTTCAGGAGCCAAGAGCTCCCCAGGGAGGGGTGGGGGCTCCCCAGGGAGGAGTAGGGGCTCATGAGCTCTTCCCCATTCCGTAAGGGAATGTTGACCGGCCTGGTCCTGCACGGGTGTCTGCTGTGGGTTCCTGAGAGCATCTGTCTTGTCATTTCAGGTACAGCCTGTCTCACTTACAGCAAAATCATCTTAAAGAGCCAGCATCGGCCCCCAGGGGATCACCCAAGCACAGAAGACCCTCATCACAATCCTGATGCTATTTTATCACTAGCTCTTGGGCAGCATTGGATTTCCTTACCTGGAAAGCAAGTGGGATTTGAATATTGTGAAAAATAATATAAGACCTATTAATAGTGTCCCTGTGGTTAATTTACACCAGCTTTCTCACCTCTTAACTCTGGGAAGGCCCCTGGTTTGTCCGGACTGTGACAGTGTGGCAGAAGTGACATTGTATCTGCAGAGGTCTGCTTCACCTTCCCTCACTTCCCCTTCTCCGTGAAATCTTGCCAACAGGTTTTTACAAACAAGCCCAGGTTTAACAAACACCGGGCTGGAAAGAGCGTGAGTGTCTAAGCCGAAGTCACCCTAAGCCAGACGGAGCCACATGAACTCGAAACTGATAAGCCTGTCCAAGGCCAGTAGATCTCTGTGTTCCCCCAAAGAGTGAGCCTCTCTCTGTGCTTTGAGCTACAGAGTCTTGAATGGTTGTTAAGTGGTAACAGCTAATTGGCACAGACTTGGCATAGGAATTTAGCAAGGATCAATCAGAATTAATCGTTAAGGGCAAAGTCCCGGCTTAGCCTTAGGTTATGGCAATAGCACATATAGTCAGGCACAGTGAGGAAGGCAGGCAGGATCTGCTTTTGGCCAGGCTTTTTTAGCAGGAAGATGGGACAGTGCAGCTAAACAGCATGCTGGTTATGTCTTAGGAATATGTCTAAGGTTATGACTCGGAATTCAGAACTATACTCTGTTAGTGCATGACAGTTATAAGGAAGCAGTGTTTATCATAATTTATTGCAACAATAAGTTAATTTACCCCCAGTTTGGGGTCTGTTAAAGCAATGGCTCTCAACCTTCCTAATGCTGCTACCCCCTAACACAGTGCCTCATGTTGTGGTGACTCCAACTATGAGATTGTTTTTGTTGCTACTTCATAACTATAGTTTTGCTAACTGTTATGAATTTTAATGTAACTATCTGATATACAGGATATCTATAGGATGGATACATCTCAGACAGTTCTCCCCAGTGGAGAGAGAAATTAGAAAACAGATCTACTGGTGCTCCCACGTCAGGACACAAGGTTTGGGAAGTAGGGCGTATGCTGGAAGTTTGCCCTGCTGTGTATGACCCATGCTCCCAGTCACCGGTCTGCACAGCCTGCCTGCTCCAGACAGCCCCACACTCTTGAAGAATAGTAGCCAGACTAGGCGGCAAGGGGCTGGGGGAGTGAGACCACGGGGATAGTCAATGGTGTCTTTCAACTGCTTGCCACTTGCCAGAGAAAGAGGGGACCTAGTGAGTCAGAGGAGTGCTTTCTCTAGAAGCTGAACAAGGGGCTCTTTCCTCTCAGAAGCAAGAAAGGGGGAGCTGGCAGATACAGAGTGTAACTAACATTAACTAACATGCCGTACAGAGTTAAAACAAAACAGACGAAATCAAGAAACTACGCAAACAGGCTCTTCTATAAAGTAGGCTCACAGAGAAGACAGGAGATTGTGTGCCCCGCCCAGAGGCATGTGTAACCTTCTGAGCTCCAGGTAAGGCCCAGCTCGAAGCCGCCGAGCTCCAGACAGCTTGGTGTCTGCTTGTCTCAGTTTTCCTTTCCCTCTGCACAGCTCCAGAGCCAGCTGACAAGCCAGTGATTCTCTTGTGTCTCTCTGTTCTGCGCCTGTGACATCACTGTCTCCTAAGTCAGAAAATCACATTTCAAAGATTCATTCAGCATTCTCATTATGTTTGTATGGGCATTTCCTTCCTCAGTAACAGCCTTGCTAAAACAATGTTACTAGCAGGCCTGGTAATATTTTTCCCATTTGTAGGCAGACATGAATGGTGAACTGTGTGCTTGTCCTACAGGCACACAGAACTTTAGAAGTAGGCTCTGAATGTTACACAGTGATAGACAGTATATTTGCCAAAATAATTTTTTTCCCCAATGAAATGGACATCAAGTTTTGGGTTTGGTTTACTTCCGGATAGCAAAACCTGTTAGCTACTTCATTTTCTTACAAGGAAGTGGTTGTATCAGTGTATCACAAATTTGGGGATAAAAATATGTGGTCAAAAAGTTTTCAAAAGCAGTTATATTTGGCTACTTTTTACTCACGCCAGCTTAGGGGTAAATCGTTAGGACCCACCCGCATGCCTGAATTCTGGCTCTTGAAGTCTAGAACTATTTCAAAGACGATCAGCAAGCTATACTGGTCTGGGCCTGCCCAGCTTGGAAAAGGGACACACAGCGTTTGGCTAAATGGTTGGCTATGATCAGAGCAGTTCCCCACCACTCTCTTCACACATATACATGCAGAAAAAATATATGGAGTTTGGCAGCCTGAAATTCTCTGCGAGTTTGGTCCATAGCAACTGAGACTCTGAGCTCAAATGCAGCTGTGACGATTACGTCTATGTAGTACCAGAAAGTCACCTAAGGACGTATCCTTAGTGTGCCCTGATAGAAACCAGTGTCTTCCAACAACAACAATACCACTACCTTCACCACCGCCACTGCTGCCGTCATCAGCACTGGCTGCTCTATTAGACTCTATGGGTCATTGTTAGGTCCTCCGGCCCTTTTGGAAACATATAACATGTAAATGAACATTTAAACATATAACATTGTAAATGTTATATGTTTAAATATGTTATATGAAACATATAACATTGTAAATGAAGACAGCAGTATTTCCTTTGTTCCTTGTTCTACTTAAAAAATATTTATTTTATTATTTTTAGCCTCTGTCTCTGTCTCTCTGTCTCTCTGTCTTTCTGTCTCTCTGTCTCTGTCTCTCTCTCTCTCTCTGTCTCTCTCTCTCTGTCTCTCTCTGTCTCTGTCTCTCTCTCTCTCTCTCTGTGTGTGTGTGTGTGAACACTCGTGGACATGAATGAAATGCCCATAGAGACCAGAGGAGGGCATCAGATCCAGCAGAGCTGGAGTTGCAGATGGCTGTGAGACCAGCCCACACAGGGAAGAACTCAGGTCTTCAGGAAGAGCAAACTCTGAGACTGCTTCTTATTGCTGAGCCATCTCTCCGGTCCTGTGCCCCCTCCCCCGTTCCAGCTCCCTCTTCTTGTTAATAGCTGGAACTGGCCAAACGAAGATAAAGAACTGATGGCTTTATACATTCAGCTTTTGAGTGTGACACTTGTAACTCCCGAGTCACCTTGCTTGGAACTTTTTAACCTGTAAAAGTACATCACTCAACACATATTTGTCTCTGGAGGCTGAGGCAGTCAGGTAGATAGGGATTAAGTCTCTACTTCCCCCAGGCCTGAAAAAATTATTTTGACCCAAATGCTTAAGTCATAGGTTTCATGTAGACACAGCTTAACTGAGTCATTAAGAATTTTATTGGCTAAAGTAGGTATATATTTTTCCTAGTAGACGTCATGACATAACCGTAATAAAAATGTAATATCCAAGTAATCACTGTAATGTAATTACAGTTTGGTCATAAAGTAAGATTAGAGGTCTGAGACGACTGTTTGTGCATGTTAATGTCTGACTGCTGTTTGTGCTTGTCCAGTTCATCACAAAACCAGGTGGCCAGAAGCCCAGCTGAGCCAGCATTATCTGGGTGCCCTCTTTAGTCCATCTGCCCTCTCCGACTCTGTCATCCCGCCTGCCTTAGACGCCTAAGTGTCATTTGGTGGATTCCACAGTGGATACTTTCTCCTTCATGGTGTCACAACTCTCAGCCGTCTTCTGATAGAAGTACCTGTCTCTGTGTCCCTTTGTGACTACAATGTGCTACAGCGTTAGCCTATTCTAGCTTTTGGAGGGAAGAACATTCCCAAACAATAACAACAAAATTGTTTTATGCATTAGACCTAAATGTTACTTTAAAAAAAAATCAGAGTTTGCCATCATTGGAAACAGTCTTTGAACTATAATAAATGAGATTCTACTATCTGTTGTTTCTTAGTGGCATGGATCACAAAAAGGTGAAATAGAAGCAAAAACAAAACAAAACAAACAAACAAAACACCTCAAAACAAAGACAAACAAACAAATAATCCTTTGAGTCCAAATAAAGAAGACAGTGGCTGGGTGTGTTTATCCAGCTTTACTTTCCATAATGTCTTTTCCTCATTGTTAACAAGGCTTGAAATACACTAACTGGAAAATTCTAGAAAGAGATACTTTCTAAGTTTTAAAGTGTATACAATTCTGAGTAACATGTTCCCCCCCTCTCCCAGGACTCATTGCTATGCACCATCACTTTTCCAGTGTGACCATGCTGGTGGACACCTGCTCCTTGGCCACTGGAGGCTGTCTTGATTGTCAACTCCACTCTCAGGGTCACAGCTGTGTCTTTTCAAGTAACCCATGTTTACTCCGTGACGGCGACTTTATGACAGTATGCTGCCATCGTTCTATTTTATTACGTCACTCACCTCTCCCTGTACCTGATTTAGAGAAATTAACTAAGCCGTAGGTGCGTGTCCCAGTTCTGCTTGAGGTGTTGTGCTAAACCACTGTGTAGTAAATCTGCCTTTGAAGAAAGGGTTTGCTCATCTTACAATTCCAACCTACAGTCTGCCAAATTCAAAGCAGAAACTTAAAGGTGCTGGTCAAAGGCAGAAAGAGGTGGATGTGCGTGTGCCTACTGCTTGGCTTGATCTCTCAACTCTTCCAAAATCCAGGACCCCAAAAGGGACTGGTACCCATATTCAGCATGGGTCACCTCAACTCAGTTAACCCAGTTAAGAAAAGTTCTTCACAGGTGTGTCCAGACAGCAACCTCATCTGGTAACCCCTCACTTGAGATTCTTTGAAGGTGTGTGAATTGTGTCAAGCTGGTAACAATTAAAATCAACCATGACAGCATGTATATGCAGGGAGAATGCTGAGCTTGAGGATGTATGGGGGAGCCTTTATGTGCATGGAAGACCACTGACGCCAACCTGATGTATGGTATCAGGAAGGAGGAGCTTTGGAATAGGCTGCTCTGGGTTGCTGGCTTTTACTTGGCTTTCACTCTTGGGCTGCTGAAGAAATGTTATTTTTTCCTTAAACTTCGTTCTCATTAATCTTGTGTTAAGAAGGGTCTAACCCTGTTGGGCACGCCGGTCGTTTCGGTTCCAATTAGCATATATTTCCGGAGGTGTTGAGTGGGTGAAGGGAAGGGAGCCCCAACGTCTCTAAACTGCTGACCTTGAGGGACTTGTAGGAAGGGTGTCTCTGACATGCACATAATACAACTGACTCTGAGAAAGCTGTAGTAAATGGGAAGTTATGGTTGGCTCTGGTGATTTATGCTAAACAGAATAAACCGTGATGGAAGCATAAAGTATTACTAAGCTTACACTTCGCTCAATCCGTACAGATGAAACTCAATCTTTTTACTTCAAAAGCAGACATTTAGAGTCTCTATAGGAAACTGGGTGTGTGCTGTCTCCTGCTTGCTCTGGGGACCCTGGTTAGGACCTGAAACAGCCTGAGGTCTCAGGTCAAAGTTTGCCTTGTGATCTCCCTGTGTAAAGAGCACCTGACCAGAACACTAAGGGGCTCTCTTGTTCCTGAGAAGCTGAGCATGAATGTCAGAGATGATCTTCAGGAGCCAAACTGATCTATTGACCCGGCATCAGCAGTCTGGCTGCCTAACCGCACGTGGAGGATTAAAGCAAGAAGCTTATTTTGGGAGCCGATGAGTCACCACCTATACCTGTGACAAGGACAGAAACAAGAACTATTGTATTGGCTTCGTTTTCTCCAACAGGCACAGAGAAATAAAACCTGTGTTTACCAACTGGAAAAGCACAGAGTTGACAGGGAAAGGGGGCAGGCGGAGGATGGGGGAAGGGGAGGGGCTATTTTCAAGCTTCTGAAAACATATAACAACACAAAGTTTCAAAACTATAATTAAAAACTATTTTAAAAAAGTTTTGATTGGGGCTTCCTTCAAAAACAAGGCACCGAGGAGGGCTATATAAATCCCTTATAGTCCTGACTTACATTCATGGCTTCCTCTCAATCCATATCTGAAAGTGTCCCCTTTAGCAATATCAACAGTGGGCAATGTGTCTTAAGGCCACCAAGTAGGTCATGAGTGCTTCAGCTTAGTGGATGGGGGAATCCAAGGCCCAAAGATAAAGTTACCACACAGCTATCTGGGGTAGGGACAGGACATATGGCTGGATTGAATTTGTATGTGTGCCTGTGTGTATGCACACTTTTAGGTCAAGGTCAGAGGTTGACATCAAATAACCTCAGTTTTCCCCACTTTATTTTGAGACAGTTTCTCTCACTGAACCCAACGCTTGCCAACTTGATAGACTGGCCAGTGATTTCCAGGAATTTGCCCGGCTCCCTTCCATCCCTGGTTAGTGTTATAGGGACAACTGATCAAGCTTTGATTTTTATATGGGTGCTAGAAATTCAATCTCAGGTCTTTGTGCTTGCATGGAAGACTCTTAACTAAGTGAGCCAACTCCCCAGTTTCTTAGCTTGAATTTTGTAGAGTCAGATCCAAAAAAGTCCCAGACCTTGTAAAGTAGCCAACTGCACTGTCCGTACAGAGCTGACCTAGAGGTTTGCCCGAGCATCTCTGTGAGCATCAGCATCCATGTACCTGAGTCTTCTTCTGTTAGTGTCAGTGGCCTCCCCTGAAGAATGAAGTCACCTGCAGTTTCAAACACTGAGGGCAAACATCGAAAAAGGTGATATGATCTAGAGGAATCAAGAATACATGAGTGGAAAAAATGGATAATTTATTCTGGACCAACATAATTCATAATATTTTTAAAAAACAGGAATAATTCATAATATTTAAAAACCTGTCAGGGTTGTCTGAGGTCAATTAAACTTTAATGACCCAGATTTCATAAGAACATCAACATTCAAACAAGGGACAATCCAAGAGGAGAACGGGCAAAGCCCGTGATTAAGCAATTCAGAAAGGAACATGGACTCCAGGCCAATGAACACATGAGACATGGTCTACTTCGGTGGTATTCAAAAATACAAATGAATACAGTGGGCAGGCTTCTGCACTGAACTGGAAATGATCAAAAGGCCAACAACATCAAGAACTGGTAAAGGCGCAGAGGGGCTGATTTCCAAACATTACTTATTAACATGCAGAGTCATAAGATCTGAAGAGAGCTACTTGGATACCCAGGACATAGCACTTCCAAACCCGAGAATTAAAGCTCCAAACCCAGAGGAACATTTCTTGTTCTTTTGTTAGTGTGACAAACACCATGACCAGTGAAGGATTTATTTCTGCTTACAGGTCATAGTTCAAGGTGAGAGAAGTCAAGGCAGGAACCCACAGCAGGAACTTTAAGGGAGGCCTGCTTGCTATTCTACCCAGCTTTGTCTCTAATGAAGGAATGAATTCACAGCCAGAGAAAAGCAGCATGAACTGTGGAGGAAACCTGCTTGCTAGCCAAGGGCTGGCTGCTTATCCTTAACTAGCTTTCTTATATATTCCAGGACCACCTGTATAGGGAATGGTGTTGCCCACAATGGGCTGGGCCCTCTGGTATTAATTAACAGTCAATTCCCCACAGACTTGTCCACAGGCCAATCTGATCAGCACAATCCCTCAATGAAGACTCTTTGTAGCTGACTCTAGGCTGTATCAAGTTAATAGTTAAAACTAGTTTGGACAGGAAACTCAGATTTCTATAGCTCACGATGTGAATCAAAGACGGTTGCAAACTCTGCTGTCTGCCTCATTCACAGCTTCTTTTTTTCTATTCTCCTTAATCTGGACTGGCTTCTGACTAGAGGTTGTGGGGCACCCGAGACAAGTCTAAAGAGGCATGGCAGTTTCTGGTTCCTCTTCTTGGAAGGCAGTTGAATTTGAAGTCAATCATTTTGAGTTCACTATACCAAGAGGAAGCCAAGCTTGGCATAAGCAAGGAGAAAGGTCATGTTGAGGGAGCCATCAAGGTGCCCCTTAAATGAGCAAAGTCTTTGGAGCTTTTTGGTCCACCTAGGCTGTCTGCTAGTTGCGTCATTACCCAATGAAGGCAAGTGGAGCAGAGCGATCTAGTCAAGTCCTGTAGGAATCCTGACTCCAGAATT
Source organism: Grammomys surdaster (assembly GCF_004785775.1). Classification (NCBI taxonomy): domain Eukaryota; kingdom Metazoa; phylum Chordata; class Mammalia; order Rodentia; family Muridae; genus Grammomys; species Grammomys surdaster. The sequence goes on from NW_021604617.1 coordinate 10,282,277, forward strand.
ATGAGAGGTAGTGAATCATGTGTTAACTCAGTAAATTCTGGGGGGTAGTTTCCTTGAAAGATTTGTTTTATTTTCATCTGAGTGTGTGTGTGTGTATGTGGTGTGTGTGTGTGTATGCGTGTACATACAGTGCCAAGTGTCTTACTTAGTCTGGGTTTCTATTGCTGAGACAAAACACCATGAACGAAAAGCAATTTGGAGAGGAGAGGGTTTATTTGGCTTACACTTTCACATTGCTGTTGATCACCAAAGGAAGCCACCACAGAAACTCAAACAGGAACCTGGAGGCAGGAGCTGATACAGAGGCCATGGAGGAGTGCTGCTTACTGGCTTGCTTCTCATGGTTTGCTCAGCTTGCTTTCTTATAGGACCGAGGACTACTGACCAAGGGATGGGACCACCTACAACGGCCTAGGCCCTCTCTCATCAATCACTAATTAAGAAAATGCCTTACAGCAGGATCTTATGGAGACATTTTCTCAACTGAGCTTCCCTCCCTTCAGCTAACTCTAGTTTGTGTGTCAGGCTAACAGAAGACTACCCAGCACACCAAGGGAGTCAGAAGAGGGTGTTAGATACCCTAAATCTGGAGCTTTAGGCAGTCGTAAGCCACTGGACATGAGTGCTAGGAGTTGAAGGGAATTGAACTCAGCAAGCATCCTTAATTGCTGAGCCATCTCTCCATCCCTGGGGTGGTTTCTTAACCAGGAAAAGGATACTCATTGTAAAAGCTAACTAAAGTATACACAGGCAGGTTCACCCCCCAGGCAAGGAACCACAGTATCCAAGTATTTATGGAAGGCAAAGGCAATCTGGATTGGCTTATGGGCTGATCAGTACTAGTGATGGCCATTGGACCAATCAATGGTTGCTGGTGGGTGATTTTCTCCCCTTTCCCATTTCTTTACTGTTAACATGAGTTAATTAATAATAGCCAGCCATGTGTATCATTATTGGTTATAGGGTATTACAGGGGGAGTGAAATTCGGAGAAAAGATCAAAGTATTGTCCAGATAGATTTTTTCATTAAGTTTTACAACAGTTTTATATTTATTGAAAACTGTAGTCAATGTACAATTTCCATACAACCTAAACCGTTCTTCTCTGTGATCTACATTTTCACCGTATCAGCCACTTTCAATGGACCAGTGCGGTTATCACTTATTGGCAGTGATTCAACCATCGCAGATGCTTACTAACTTTTCTCTAATTCCTTTCTTCCTGGGTCACACCCAGGACACCACATCACACTCCTGCTGTGTTTCTTTCGGTTATTCTTGGCTCTGATGGTTCCTTAGACTGTGTCCCCATCTCTCCTCATTACTGTTTATTTATATGAGTTCAGGTGTCATGACCCGGTTGGAGGTCAGCGAGTGAGCTCAGGCGTTGAGCCTCTCTTTCCACCTTGTGTGTTGGTTGCTGATGTGTATGTCAGGAAAATGGGCCAGCAAGCTTCTGGGGTTTCTTCTGTCCTCGTCCCTCATGTATGCTGTAGGAACACTGAGACTGCAGATGTGTGCCACTGTGCCCAGCTTTCCATGGGTTCTGGGGATAGAGACTCAGATCTCCATTATGGCACCGGTGCTCTATCCATTGAGTAAAGGGTTTAATTGAGATTATAGATAATAGTTCATCATTGGGAGAAGTCAGGGCAGGCACCCACGGCAGGAACTTGAAGGGAGGTCTGCTTGCTATTGCACCTAGCATCACCTCTGATCAAGGAACCCACTTCACAGCCAAAGTACAGCATAAATCATAGCAGAGCACCGCTTGCTGGCCAAGGGCTGCTGTAACCTCAGCTGGCTTTCTTATATATCCACACAAAGATCTGTCTACCTCAGCTATCACAACGTCCATCCCAATAACAAAAAGCCAGACGCAATATGAACGTCTGCTCATGAGTGAACAGAAATTCAGGTAGCAGGGCATCCAGATGATGGGATATTAGCTGTCCAAAGCAAGGTACACGAGGCGGGGGTAAAGCCTCGAGAGCACCGTGCTAAGTATAACTAGTCCAACGTCTTGAACGCCAACCTCATATGGAATCGATGTTTGGTCTCTCTCTCTCTTTTTTTTTTTTTTTTGGTGCCATTCTGGAAATGATAAAAACCCACTGAGACAGAAAACAGGAGCGGTTGCCAGGAGCAAGTGACAGGATAGCAGATCAATTACAAAAAGACTGCCGAGAGAAGATTTTTGGAATCTCTCTCTTGATTGTGGTGGTGATTATACCACTGCATTCATTTGTTAAAAGTCATGGAATGTACTTTTCATCTGAAAGTGTTTACTGCTATGTGTAAACTATACTACTTTGAACTGATTCTCTTTCAGAATGTATTCTTGATGTCTCATCTAAAAAAATCTTTGCAGCCTGTGACTTGACAAGTGCTAGCCTGACACTGTCATAAGGTGAAAATGCAAATAAGCAGCAAGATAGAGTATGGCTATAAAGTTTGATGTACCGTTGTTGGAAACCCAACCGCACCATAACTAATTGCACCGGCCTTCTTACAGTTGGACATGCAATGTGAATTATGAAGCATCAAAATTGTTAGGGTTTCATTTATTAATCTACATTTTATAAAGTTTTTCGATTTTACATGAGTGTATAACTGCTTCTCTGTATGCACCGTGGGCACGCAGGTTCCTGAGGAGGCCAGAGAGGGCATCAGATCCCCCACAATGAGAGTTTAGGGTGACTGAGTTCTGTGGATGCTTGAGAATTGAAGCTGGATCCTGTGCAAGAACAGCAGATGCTCTTAAGTGCCGAGCCCTCTTTCCAGCCCCTCAATGTAAAACTTAAAACAAAAAACCCATGTAATGATTATTGTGCATGTCTGTGTTGTGTGTGAGTATGGTCCCTCATGTGTATGGAAATTGAGGACAAGTGTCGGGAGTCTGTTCTCCCCTCTTGGGAGTCTGGGGATCGAACACAGATTGTTATGCTTTTGTGACACCTGGTTTTTTCTACCAAGCCATTTGGGTTCCAAAACTTAATTTGTTTTTTTAAAAGTCATCTTGACAAACACAGTTGAAGGTCAGGGGGGTTAGAGGAGGGTTCCTGTTGGGAGTTAAGGCAGAAATAAGTCCTGAACATTTTCTCATTTGTTTAGCCAATGTTGGCCAGACACCTACTATGGTGCCAGATACAGTTCTGCGTAGCTGGATACAGCGATGGACGGAGTGGACTTTGGCTGCTAGTTGCAGAGTCTACATTTTAGATGAAGGAGACTGGAAAATAAACTGGTGGAAATGGTTTGTTAGAAGATAGTAAGGGTTAGCATGCAGAAGGAACCGGGATGGGGAATGTGGCATTCTGGGCCAGAGGCTGGCATCTTGGTATTTTAAAGGGTGGCCAGAGAGGACTTTTGGAAGAAGTGTTCCTTGGTTAAAACTTGAAGCTGAGGGAGTCATGAGGGAGCTTTTAAGGGCGAATGCTTTCAAACCACGAAGATTCGTGGTGTGCTAACATCATCTGGTTTGTTGGGATTCATTTTGCTTCCCAATGATGATGTAAGAATGCCATTGACTAGGATAACTGGTTATGACAGATCATAAAAACGATTTATAGAATAAATATAATCTTCATTTCAACTGAACAAGAAAAACTGAGACTCATCAGGAAGAAAACCACACACCTCAGCTTGTTTTTGCCCTAACCCTCTTCTCTTTCCCCCTCTGCCCTTCCATTTCCACTGTCTGCGATTCTCGGAAAGCTGTTACTAATAAATTTTTAGTATCATAAGCTGGGAAGAGTGGGTTAGAAAATTCAGGAGGAAATAGCCTGTTCATATGAAAACAATAATCACATAATATTTATTGTCTGGGATTTAAATGTTTCAAACATGCAAAGTAATAAAATATCAGGAAAAGCAAAACTTCCTAAAGTTAAAAATGTCATAAATTTCTTCCAAAATAAGACATGAAAAAAGTTCAGGTGATACTTTATGTCAATAGAAAAAGAAATTACTCTTGCATCTAAGTTAAGGTAGTCCAATGCTGTTGGAAGACAAACACTAGTTAGTATTACTGGAGAGCTGAAGAGACACTGGCAGGTACCCCAGAGACTTAAAGGAAATGGTTCCGTTCACTGCGCATTGGGGAACCATTTATTTAGGAATTGCTTGGCTCACGTCTCCTCTTTCTCAGACTTGGCCATATGTAGCCCAGGGTTGCCTAGAATGCATAGAGTGTGTTCAGGATTGGAGTTGCCCACATGCCCCAGGACAACCCAGGGTGTTCTCGCCTTCCACCATATACAAAGTAGGGGATCTTGTTTGCCACTGTGTGCCAGGCTAGCTGGCCCACATGCTATGGGGAATTCTGTCTCTGTCTCCCTATTCCCGTAGAAGCACAGGGAGCACAGTTCTGTTACTACATCTGGCTTTAAAAAATATTATTTTATGTGTATGAGAATTTTGGCTGCATATGTATCTGTGCATCACGGGCATGCCTGATACCCATGGAGGGCAGACGAGATCATGAACTCCTCTCAAACTAGAGTTACAGATGGTGATGAGCCACCATGTGTGTTCTGCAAACTGAGATTTTTAAAGAAGGCTTTTGCGGGGGGACTCAAACCCAAGTCATCAGGTTTGCAGATTGAACACTTTTCCACTGAGCCAGCTCTTCAACTCACATCTTTGGTCTTTACTCAGCCTCTTGAGTGCTGGGATCTGGGGCATGTACTGTACCACCACACCGCGGGGCCTGGAAGCGTTAGCATTGTTCATGTACTGTTACCAATGAGGTGATCACCCACCTCACAATGACCTTTAAATAAATGTACATTACATAAAGCACAATGGCACATATGGCTTTATTTAAAATAAGACGGTCTGTCTGGACAAAACACGTTTTTATTTACTCTATAGAGACGTTGATCTAAGTGGTATTATGACTCTGATTCTACAATTCCGCACGTCCTGGACTTCTAGTTTAAAGTAATACTCCATATTGTTTGGCTTGCATGGGTGCTAAAGAGTTTTTGAATGACTGACTGACTGACTGAATGTAGACACTTTAATAGCAAGTTACTCTTTAGTGGGAAACTGTTGCTTCTGGTCTCAAAAAATTTCACTTTAAGCTCTACATTTGAAGATTGGGTTAAGTTAGTAAATGAAATATCATCCTAAAATACCCATTGTCTTTATAGTAAATTATCGGGAGAAGTGAGGCACTTATCAAAGTGCATCATCTATAAATGAAGAAAGTCTTAGCAGTGTGCAACTCTAAGCATGGGCAGATTCAGATAGTAAAACAAAGTCCCCCAGCCTGCAGCAGTGCAATGTGTGTGAGGCTTACCCTCAGCAAGCAAGATTCAAGTTACAGGGACCTACTCACAAAGGCCATGAGAAACATGATGCATGGGACCTGGACTCGTTCATCTTCATTCTGACTGGACTTAGAATCACCTAGGAGACAAGAATCCACTGTGCTGGCTAATTTTATGTCATCATGACACAAGCTAGAGTCATTGGAGGAAGACTCAGTTGAGAAAATGCATCCATAAGGAGGCAAGCCTGTAGGGCATTTTCTTAATTAGTGATTGATGGAGGAGGGCCAGGTCATTGTGGGTGGGGCCACCCCTGGGCAGGTGGTCCTGGGTTCTATATGAAAGCAGGGTGAGCCAGTCATAAGGAGATAGCCAGGAAGCAGCACTCCTCTGTCACTTCTGTATCAGCTCCTGTCTTCAGGTTCCTATCTTTCCTGAGATCCTGTCTTACCTTCCTTTAGTAGTGATGAACAGTGCTATGGAAGTGTAAGCCAAATAGAAGACCCCTTTCCTCCCCAGGTTGTTTTTGGTTGTGGTATTTCACTGCAGCAATAGAAACCTCAGGGCATATCTATCTATCTATCTATCTATCTATCTATCTATCTATCTATCTAT
>NW_021604617.1:10288176-10290188 GCF_004785775.1 Grammomys surdaster
TATCTATCTATCTATCTATCTATCTATCTATCTATCTATCTATCTATCTATCTGTAAAGCTGTTTTCAGAGGGGTTCTGTCACTAGTGGTTGGGGTCTGGGGCAGGTGTTTCTAGGTTCTTGGCTTCTTATTCATAAGACTGAAATAAGAGCTCACATGGACTCACAGAAGCAGCATAAAGTTAACTTTATTCCCTGCAGATAGACTGTACACATCAGAAATACTGTCAAGAGTGACAGCAGGCCACATGAGTGAGCATACTCTAGGATACTGATTATCATTTGGAGTGTCCTTTTATGGGGATCAAGAAAGGAGCTGCTTGGTTGCTAAGGGATAGAGATAGGTTGGATGGTTCTCTATTTTGACTGGCAGTTTTTGAGTTATATAACCATCTCTGTACTATATATATCCTGTCCCATAATGTACTTAATCATATGCATACCAATTATGTATAGGCATAAAATGGGAAATATATCCTTCCAAAAGGCACTCAGAGGACAGTTTACTATATTATGCATGCACCCAAACTAGTTCATGTTGGATTGTCCTACCCTTCACCCAGTATATTTGGAATAGAGTTGAATATAAACCATCCTGCCTCATTAAGGGGAAGAGACATTCAATTATTTAAAGGGAGGAGTTGTGTGCATCTCAAGGCAGGTAGAGGTCCTAGGTTGCTAACAGGTTGTTAGGTGCAGTGTCCAGGGAGAGATAAGCACACAGTACATGAAGATAAGACTCCTAGGCTGCCAAGTGAACTGTTAGAAGAGGGGTTTGTGTACAGCCCAAGCCAAGGGGAGTCCCAGGTCACTACACTATTCCCTACTTGAGGAAGATACACCATGAATGTGTGCTCCAATACTCCACAGGGCTGGAGTCCCTGACTAAATAAGAAAGAAGAAAACAGAGAAATCCAGCTGAGAACTGGCATTCATCTCTCTGCTTTCTGACTTTGGACGGTGTGACCAGCTGCTTCACAATGCTGTCCCGGTGCATTCCGGACATGATGGTGAACTAAGATCATTCCTTCTTTCCTTCAGTTGTCTTTTCAGGTGCTGTGTTACAGCAGCAAGACAGTAAGGAGGCCAGGGCACTTTGGTCTTTGATGCCCTGGATTTGTCTTTAAGAAAAAAGAAGTGTGATCTTCTGAAGTTCACGAGATTTCTGGCAACTAAGGAAGCAGTAACAGTAGATTAAGTGAATCTTTTTTCAAAGGCTTCTAAGCGCAGTGTAAGTGAACTTATATCAGCAAACAACAGATGTTTATTAAATGTGTAATCTGTGCACGCAATAGTTTAAGATTTGCCCACAAGAAATTAGTTATCGGGTGCAGGCTAAAGGCATGTGGAGAGCTGACTGGTAACACTACCCAGAGGCTGGGAAAGAAACAGGTTCAAAGAGTTTGTGGAAACAGAAGATGCCTTTGCCAAGCCTGGGATGAAATAAGGGGCAGAGCAAGGAAGGAGAGCAGGGCATCACATTGACAGCCCAGGGAAGAAGAGACAGGTAGAATTCCCTGCTCCTCTCCCATACACACAGAGAACTTTTGAGACTTTGCTCACCTCCATACCTAGTGTGGAGGAGAGGCTCACCTGGAGCCCATGAAACTGAAAACACTGGCACTCCAGCCTGGCCCGAGAGGCTGCCACAGACTGTGTGATCCATTTCACCTTTCTGAGCCTTTTTATTTTTTTTTAATTTCTGGTTAGCATCACAATGATGGGATACGGTAGAGTATTTTCTGTCATAGGTACTATTGTGCTTGACTTGTATTTGCTCCCTCTCCTTTGCATACACATAAGTGTGTGTATGTGTGTGTGTGTGTGTGTGTGTGTGTATTTTGTATATAAAGGAAGAGGTGATATTTTATCTTTCTTCCTATCACCCTATCTTGCCCTTCCCTTTCTCTTTAGATCACTTTCCTTTATAGTACCTCCTGTACTCTGTCTATCTATCTGTCTATCTATCTATCTATCTATCTATCTATCTATCTATCATCTATCTATCATCTA
>NW_021604617.1:10290198-10315485 GCF_004785775.1 Grammomys surdaster
ATCTATCTATCTATCTATCTATCTATCTATCATCTATCTATCATCTATCTATCTATCTATCTATCTATCTATCATCTATCTATCATCTATCTATCTATCTATCTATCTATCATCTATCTATCATCTATCTATCTATCTATCTATCATCTATCTATCTATCTATCTATCATCTATCTATCTATCTATCATCTATCTATCTATCTATCATCTATCTATCTATCTATCTATCTATCGTCTATCTATCATCTATCTATCTATCTATCTATCAATCATCTATCTATCTATCATCTATCTATCTATCATCTATCTATCTATCATCTATCTATCTATCTATCTATCTATCTTCTATCTATGTACTTGCTATTTTGAACATGGCTTATTTTGCTTATGATGATCTTTGTTTCCACCCAGTTTCCTGCAAATGTCAGAATTTCACTGTCCTCACAGCTTAGTAAAATCTCACCGTGTGCTTATCTTCTCTGACCGTTCGTTTGTTGATGGGTGTATACGATGGTCCCATAGCTTGGCTTCTGTGAATAATGTATCTTGAAGCTGGACTGTGCAAGCATCTCTGTGCTAGGCTGCCTTGTTTCATTTGGGATATTACCAGCTAGGTCATGCTGTAGTATCATTTTAGTTTTTTTTTTTTTTTAAATCTCTATATTGACTTCCACAGTGGGGCCCAGGACTTTCTATGGCCCTTTGTGTGTGGATACAAACTATTTGGCTATAGTTTAGAGTTGTTTCCTAACTCCTTGACACAAAGTCCTCCCCACCCCCACCCCCTCAGGTCTTCCGTCTCTGGCCCCTCAGCCTTGGCATATTCCTGTGGTATCATGAATGTGGATATCGACAGCCACATGGATCCTGTTCATGCTGTGATCAGAGGCAACAGGGCTCTTTGACTCTTTACAGGTCTTGTGGAGTCATCACGAGCCAAATCAACATCAGGAGCATTTACTGCTGTTTGGGGACTTCCTGGGTGAGAGGGCACATACAGGCCAGTGGGGAGTGATATAGTCAGTGGACACACAGGAAGTTTGACATAACCCTTGAAAAGGAAGTGGCTGCAAGAAGTCAAAGGCCTCTTTGCCTGCATGGGTATCTGTGCATCATCTGCATGCTTCTTGTCCGTGGAGGCCAGGAGAGGGCACTGGACATCCTGGAACAGGAATAACAGATGGCTGTGAGCCACCATGTGGGTGCTGGGAAACAAACCCAGTTCCTCTGGAAGATCAGTTGATGTTAAGCCCCGAGCCACTTCTTCAGCCCCTAGGGTTGAATTTTAAAAGTTGCTAAGTATAGTTGAGAGCTGGAAAAAAAAAATTGTACTGCAGATTGCACTCAGCCACTTTCTTTCCATTTCCGTTTGTCGCTGTACCTTAAATCCTTCAAACATGCACATACACACTTAAGAGAAGCTAGGCCCATCACAGTTATAATTAAGGAACAAATACTTCAAAACCATTTCATGCATGCTCTGAACGCTGCCATCTGAACCCTGGCATTGACCCCTGCCTGGAAGCAAATGTGAACAACATGGAGCTTATTCTGGGACATGGATAATTTGTGTGAAAGCATACAATAGTAGCCTTGACGATCAGTCTTCTGGACACAGCCAGCATTTAGAAGATGTATATGTGCAGGCATGTGTGCCTGTGGAGGGTGGTGGTCAGAGGATGGCCCTGGGCATACTGCTCTATCATTCTCTGCCTTATTAAGGTGATCTCTCTTGGCTTGGCTGGCAGTCAGGAAAGCTCAGGATTCTTTCTGCCTCCACCCTTCACTCCTGGTTATTGGGGTGACAGGCAGGTATCCACCTTTTTCTTAAGGTGTTGGAGGTCTGAATGTAGATCCTTTTGTTTGTCCAGCAAGGTCTTACCCATTGAGCCAATGCCTCAGCACCCATGGCCCCACTTCTGCTAGACCCTTAATACATATTACACTAGTCATAGTATTTACCCTAAGGTTTACAACACTAAAGGGGAGTTGGCATTCTCTATAATTATATTGTTATACACTTTGTTTTATATTGCTTACATAATGCATAAAAAAGACCGTTGGAGCTGCAATGACATTTTCTTCTAATCAAATATTTCTGGTATGAGAAAGGTTTTTCTCTTTATTGTGTTCCTAGAAGTTTCTAGTATATTCCATACTGCTTAACAGTGGGATCACAGCACTGGGTACAAACGTCAGTCCCACTTTAGATGACTGTTTGCAAAGCACTTAACTTGCCAAGTTCCTGCGTCTCCTTTCTTGCCTGTGGTCACACTGTGTGCTCTTCACAGAGTGTGGCAGACCTTCAAGGAGGGGCTCATGAAGCCCTCACTGCTCACAGGGGCTTCCTCTGATTATTATGCCTCACTGATGAACCCGCTGACATAGTGTTTTCAGATTTCAATGTAATGTTTTTATTGTTTACATGTTTGTGTGCCTCTGCATGAGTGTATTTGTATGTGTGCTTTGGTATGAGTGTGTGCATGTGTGTGTTTGGGTGTCCACAGAGGCCACAAGAGGGCACAGGATCCCTTGCAGCTGGAGTTACAGGCATCTGAGAGCCACCCCACTGGGGTCCTCCTGATAAACAGGCCATTTCTTTCCATGCCCACATATTATAGCGTTTGATAGCAAGTAGATATGTACGGCTGGGCTTGGTCCTTTCCACTTACTCCTCCTATGTCTTTTCCTATTTTTACTTCTCAGTGTCACTGAGAATAGTGACAGCTGGGTGTTTAGGAGCAAGAACACAGGCTCTCCATAGAGCCGCAGCAGTTCACACATGGCGTTCTTGTCCCCTTGTATGACCTGACCATTTTAAATTATGCTTCCATTCCAAAATTTCCAAGACTTAGGGCAGCTTGAAGGCTTGATACTTTGTTTCATACTTGAAATCCACGCCCTGCCCACCATGGTATTGCTGTCCCATTCACAACACTTGAGACTCACTTTAAAAGATATGACTTTTTGATATTTGTGTTTCCCAGGCATCTGGCCCTATTTAACCATCACATCTCTATCTGCTCCCCCACAACATGGCTTTGTTGCTTAAGCTTGGGCAGAGCGCTGTGTAGAGAGCCTTTCCTTTAATGAACACAACTCCATGGAAACTGCGGAGTCCCTGTTTCTCACCGCTGAACTTGGATTCCAGAAAAGATAGAACATTGCTGGGGATCAGGATTCTTGGAGGGGCACTTCTTTGACACACTCCACTCGCTGCCCTTACACTATTTGTGGAAGTGTTTATATACTATGAAATGCTCAGCCAGAGAATACAGGAAACTGTAAAAGATTTTATGGGGCGTATACATGGTTGATGGGAGAAATTGAATGTGACCTGGGAAGGTTCTATCTGAGTTGCAGGAGGCAGACAAGAGTGCACATGCCCCGTGTTGCTTTACTGTCTCATAAGGGGTTATGTGAGCAATGCCTAATTTGGGTGTTACATTGAAAAAAATTATGTAAGTTTGAACTTTATAATTTCTAGACAAATAAACTTGTTTTCTTTCAGAGCACAGATTTCCAGTTATGTTTACTTATCTTCCATGTGGTAAAATATTGAATTTGGTTTACCATTTTTTTATAAATCATTTTAATTTATTTATTTCATATATGTGAGTTTGCTGTCATCAGACACACCAGAAGAGGGCATCAGATCTCATTACAGATGGTTGTGAGCTGCCATGTGGTTGCTGGGAATTGAACTTAGGACCTCTGGAGGAGTAGTCAGTGTTCCTAACCTCTGAGCCATCTCTCCATCCCCTTGTTTACTAATTTTTAAAAACAAAGAACAGACAGTCTCACAGGAGCTATCTATATACACTGTTTGAAAATATTTGCATTTCTGATGGTTTTTAAATAAGAACCTTAAACTGGGACATTATTTTTGAATTTCAACTATTATCATATGTGAAGGCACACCCTTTATTCATGACCCCAAAAGGGCATTTCCAGAAAGTCCCAGTTCTGAGTTCAGGCAGGAGGAGGTTCTGCTTCTCTTAGCCTTACCTACGGGGCAACATCAATTTTGCAGAAGAGAAGCTATTTACTATCTGTGGGTTTATTTACTTTTAAATTTGATCTCTAAAATACAAAGGATTAACAACAACAACAAAGACCCACCCAGGAACTGTTCCACATTCCTGATTTAGAGTCGAGCCCCGTGTGTAGAAAGTGTGTCATTTACTGGTGCAGCCCTCCAAAGACTATTATGACTCTGCATTTATAGTTTAGCTGTGTCTATAATTAGTATCATTGCGAAATAAGCTTATGTTATTGCACAGGGCACGTATGAGAGCCCTGGTGTGTCTTGCTAACATTCTTGTAAATCCAGGATGGTAAAGTATGCGCTTAGGCTAAGGGGTCACAGATTCTCACGCATGGTCTGTTCCTGCTCTTACTGTGTGATCCGGGACAGCCACACTGCCTGTCTAGGCCAGGTTCATTTGCATCTGTCAGGTATGTGACAATTCCCAATGGCCTGCACAGTTGCCTTCTCTACAGTGATGATATGTGACACTTCTGATCTGAGGGTATAGTTTATGGAAGTGTCATTTGTGAGATTTTTTTTCCTTCTGTTCAATTTTATCTATATCACTGTCCATAACATTTTGTATGACTTCAAATTTAGTTTTGTTTAAAGGGTTAGGGAAAGAGCCTATGTGTAAGAAAGAGAAAAGATGAAAATTATGAATATTAAGCGACAATGGGCACATCTAGGCTCGTACAGGACAAACACAAAAGACCTTGCTTTATTCTACCTTCAGCTTTCTGGCTGATGATGAAAAGTGAACTTGATTATGTGAGCTCACTGGGCAAAAGCAGATTTTATAAATAATTACCTGTCAGACTGTTCAAGATAGACAAACATACAGCAGACCAACACAAACACAGAGCTGTCGTGTTCCTGAGAGAAATGTACGTTGAGTCTTCCTTCCCTGGGACTATGGGGAGAGTAGGTAGAAGAAAATGAAGGGGAAACTAAAACCTTGCATTTTTTACCTTGTGCAATTTTCAAATATATAACTCAGGGCAGAGAAGGGTTTTCAACTGGAAAAATCAGCCCCTGAAAATTTTAGATCTTCTAGAAGCCTGGCAGATGGAAACCAAATCCAGTAAGTGCTGCCATTTCCAGAGTGAGGATGTTTACTGCAGGGTTATAATTTTCCATGATTAGGGATGCCAAGGAGAATAAGAGTGACGATAAAAAGAAAAAGCGTAATCATACTTTTCAATAGGCATGGGTGGAACATCAGAACCCTTCGGCAATTTTTGATATTAAATATCTGCATTTTTTTTATAACATGCACATTCTTTTTCCTGAAAATGGTTGTTGCACATCAGGTAAATCACAGTGGTGAACAGCAGGGCACAGCAGGGCTGAGGCTCAGAAGGTCTGTTCACACAGAAAACCTCTGCTCTTGTTTCTCTCTCTAACCCAGAATTAATTCTTACAGAATTAAAGACATAACTTCCTCCTTTATGATTCATGTTTAATCAGGAACTGTGCTGTTGCATCAGGAACTGTGCTGTTTCATCTGCTATATTTGGGTTGTTCCCGAGAGTTACACGTCCTCGTTTACTAGAGAAATACAGATGCCAGAAGACTAGCTTACCGGCTCCCAGCAAGCAGTGCGCCAACCGGATTCCCGATCAGGGGGAGAGAACTCTAAAGGGATTAGAATCCTAGTGCTCCCGATTTTTAACTGTGCTATGAAAGGGCATGGAGGCTCGTGTGTGTGTGTGTGTGTGTGTGTTTGTGTGTGTGTGTGTGTGCGCATGCGTGTGTGTACATGAAGATGGTCTCTTCAGTGACTGAGGTGATGGGTGAGGAGGGAACAGGTGGCTTGTCCCACCAGCAGAATCTCTGATGGGTGTACATTTATAAAGTAACAATGTTTCTAAAACGTACACAGAGACAATCATCAATGTTGGAAAGCACAGTTGGTGGGTCAGTGGGAAGGGTACACTGACTCATTTGAATTTTGTCTCTTTTGTCCCAAATCTGAATCATAAAAATGCATCATATAAGAGGCAGACTAAACACTGGAGGAAAAAAATGCACACCGCTTTTAAGATTTATGAGCTGAGGGCAGAAAATCCATGCCAAATTCAAAATTCAAAATTGTGTGATGTGCATTCTTGCCCACCTACACACCATCCCCAACATCCTGCCATTAATTAGGCAATGGCCCATTCAGTAAACAAGGCTGAGGAGGCTGGGGAAGAGCTGGAGTCAGACGCTTGAGAGTCAGGAACAAAGCAGGTCACTCCCTAGAGCAGGAGAAGGTCAAAATCCGATTTTATTCTCAGGCAGGACGGGGAAGAGTGACCTCGGTGAACCACTCCCTCTTCATGGAGGCAGGCACGGCCATGGTCCCCTCAGCAGGCCAGGAAAGCCATCCCACTCCTTCGGTAGGCACTCTGTCAAAGACAAAGAAATCTGCAATGAATTATCGCATCAAGTGAACAAGGAGAGGAGGCAGAAGCTTTCCTCCTGTTTTGTAGACTGCTGGCTACGAGCTAATAGAGCGCTTAGTATGAATACTTCTGGTGGCACAGCTACAGCCACCATTGTGTCTATTAAAGTCAGTGTGGTTAACAAGTGGTTAGGGAGGCTATTTTGGGGAAGTGGGTGATATGCAAAATAAGGCATCCATTTTGTCCTGTTAATGGATTGGGGTTGGTTCAGCCGAGGAGGAGATGTGCTGGGTCTGTTTGTCTTTTGGAAACATGTGTTCTCTATTCAACGTACTCTGCAGTCTGTTCTAACTAAGCATTGTAATAGTCTATAAATTACTGACTCATTACCGTCTTCCTAGGCCTAATTTATAGTCTGGAGTGGAAGGCTGTGGGAACAGACACTAAGGAAGGCCTTTCTTCCTCTCTGTAGCATGGCAATCTCAGAGGCACGCTGCACGGTGCTGGTGGTATGGAAAACTCCTATCTGTAGACTCACACGGAGGCAGACATATGGATGATCATGGCAGGATAAACTGGCTTTCAGAACTGGACACTGGTTGCAGGAACACAATTTCCTCAAAATGGAGACTTTAGGAATTTACCATTATCAGATCAGCCTTACAAGAAACACTTAAGGATACACTATAACAAAAGGGCTACCACATGGACCTACTAATATTCCAGGCTGGAGAGATAGCTTGATGATTAAGGGCACTCTGCTCTTTTACAGGACCTGTATCCAGTTCCCATCATTCACGTCAGGCAGTTCACAATAACCTGTAACTCCAGCTCTAGGGATCTGATGCCCTTTTCTGGCTTCCAAGAGTATTGTATGCACATAGAAGAGCAGAGAATCAGACCAGTGCGACAGAAACCACCCAGCCATAAATAACCAGAAAGAGGTTTGAAAAGGACAATTTACAACTCCCTAAACCCATACTACAACCAAAAAAATAAATAAAATAAAAGAAATTTTATGCCGACTAATAATATTCATGATGATAAGTAGATTAAATTCATCAACCAAAAGTCAGGGAATAATGAATGGATTAAAAATACAGGAGTCAACTCTACACTGCCTACAGGAAATTCACTTCACTGGTAAAGACTAAGGATTGGAAAAAGATATATCAAAAATATGAAACAAGTCGGCGAGAGTTGTTATATCATTACAACAAAGAAGACTTTAAATTAAAAAAAATTGCCAAAAGTTAAAAAAGATCTTTATATATTGGTAAAAGGGTTAATTCAGTCAGAATTGTCCATTTAAATACATAAGTACCTAATCTGGCATTCCTCAAATATAAAGGGAAATATTAATTATATAGGAAGATAGACTCTAGATAGACAATACTAGTTGAGTAATTCACCGGTCCACTTTTGTCAATGGGCGGAAGATGAAAGCTTTAAAAACTTAAAAAATATATTTTATGTGTATAAATGTTTTGCCTGTATATATGTATATACACCTATACACCTTGTATGTGTTGTTTTTTGCCCTCAGAATCTAGGAGAAAGTGTTAAACACTCTGAAGTGAAGTTATAGATGGTTATGAGCTGCCGTATGGGTGAGAACTGAACCCCGGGTCTTCTGTTCTTAGTCACTGACTGGCTCTCCAGCTCCTCCACAGGAAGCATGTTAGTTGGATCATATTGTAAAGTACGTGGACCTAACAGACATTTACAGAACATTTTACCGAGGAGGCAGAATTCTTCTCATCAGTACTTGGAAATTCTCCAGGAATGACTACACCTGGATCGTTGAGTCACAAATGAAGTCTCACTAACTTAAAAGACTAGCAGTGATACTATCTGCTTAGATTACAACAGCTCAGAACTATGAATCGCCAAGAAGAAAGCGTGCGGCCGGCAGATGCTAACCAATGAAGGAGGAGCCATAGGGAAACAGAGACAACCTGAAGCCTGTGAACATAGCACATCAAGGGTGGGAGGAGTGACTGATCAGGGAAGTCCATAGCAAATTCCTATGTCAGAACCAGAGATACCTCAGAGATAGATCCCGGCACCCACCTAAAGGACTCTGAGAAACAAGAATACAAAAACTATAAACTTGGAAGGACGGAAGAAAGAAAGATCAGAGTAGAAACTGAGACTATTTGTTTATGGAGAAGAACATTGCTACCCAGAGGGACAAACAGACTGCACACAATTCCTACCAAATCCTCAACAGCTTTCTTCATAGAAATGGAAAAGAAACCATTCTAAGCTTCATTCATCACCTCTCCAGGAGTTCCTTAAACTCCATCTGTGCTGGAGGAAGAACGTTTCTGGATTGAACACCCTGGCAAGGACTAGAACATTCTGAGTCTGCCTTCTAAGTCTGCTGGAGAACATGCTCACTAACTCTGTGGGGAGCCACCTGGAGACTGCAGACAGAGAGATTTGTCCTATAATATAGGCCAGCGGCTCAACCTTGACAGAGCCCTCAGCTATGATGTCTCCAAGAGGCTTTTGGGAGATTAACACTTTCAGCTCTTGAGTCAGACACTTTACAAGCACAATGGCAGCCCTTTATGTAGGAGGTATGGGAATACCGTGAGGGAAGTGAAACAGGTTCTTTCCCTATAGGTGAATGGCTGGAATGGTCTCTGCTTGGGAGGGGAGGCTCAGTAGGAGACAGAGTCTTGGCTATTTTATCTGAGACATGACCAGGAGGGTGGAATGGTCTTTAAGCCCACTTTTAGAGCCAGCTCATCACCACTCCTTACAGTTCACAGGCTTTAAGGAAAACACCTCCAGGAGGCACGGCCTAGGGGGGAAGAGTTGAGAGCTGAGCCTGGCTTCTGTGAGTTCTTCTTTTCTAGTTCAAGGGAACAAAGGAACATGTAGACTGAGCAAAGATAAGTCAGTCAGCCAGCTCCCCAGGGTCCCCTGCCCAGAACCACTGCTCTGGCTTTTTGATGTGTGATGGATGGGTGCGCCTGTGAAGGAAGGCATGGGAACACCCCAAATTTGGCATCTTTTCCTGTAAAGGAAGCAACTCTACAGGAAGACAGCGCATCTCTGTGTCAGCTGTGAATTTCATGTATTTGTGCTGTGAATGTAGAAACTAAATTTAAACACAGCCTGGTGAGGTCTTCCAACACACACATTCTCACGAATGGCTTTGTGGTCCACTTTCTTCTTTCGAATCCTAGGAATGAGTGCCAGGCCCACATCTTCATATACATTCCTGGTTGTACAATTCAGACTGGCTAGAAACATCCAGGAAGCCCATCCACGCCATCAGGCCCCTCCCCTGCCCCCAGTCAACTTGCTGCTACCTGCTCTCCACCCTGTGTGGAGTTCCATCAAGCTACTCTCAATGGCCACTTGCTACCCTGTGGATCTGTTGAAAAGCTCAAACGTTTTGGCTTCTCTCAAAACTAGCTGCAAAGATGATAATGATAATAAAAAGCTGCACTTTTAAATTTCTGGTTGTTTCTATCCTTTTTAAATTGAGAAGGCAGATGATTCCCAATTTTTGACATTAGACAATTTCTTTCACCTGCATACAATGAGCAGTTCCTGGATGTTGATCTGTCTGGAGAGGCAGATACAGACTCCACACACTGCCATGGGGGTTTCAGAAGCTGTACTTTCAGAACAGTACCTCCTTCTGTTATCTGTACATGGATAAGCTAGTAAAAACACTATTTCCAAGCTGGTTTACTTCTGTTTTTCATGGGTTGTACCAGAAACTTACCCGTCATTCCAGTACGCACTGCTGAGGATGGTTTGTATGCCAAGCATTTGGTAAATGTCCATCTTCAGATTACAGCCGCCCTCCCTCTTCCTCGCTCAGACTCTGATTTAATTTTACCCTCACTTCCCCGATTTCTTCTTTTCAAACTTTTCATACAAAGGAAAATAATTCTACTGCCCCTGACCCCAACCCTACAAGTACTTCACTTCATACAAGCCTACCGAAGGCGGCTTAGGTTCTATTGAGTTCCCGCACACTTGCTTACTCTGATTTTAGCTGACCTCTACTGAGTTCTGAGCTGTGTAAAGCTGTGCTGGGTGGTGTAAGGACCCAGAGCTACTGAGTTCTGAGCTGTGTAAAGCTGTGCTGGGTGGTGTAAGGACCCAGAGAGAACTGAGACAGAGCCTGGTATCGCGGTGTTTCCAAACGCACATCAGTGCTTTCATTACCAGAAAGAAAATGTGTGAAAAAGAGCCATTCTCAAGGGAGAAAAGGAGAAAACAAAGTGGCCATTTGTTTTCTTTTAATCTAAACAACATTTAATTTTAGATAAAATATGAAAAAAACATGAGATTTTTATATTTCTTAAAAAATGGAAGGAAAAAATAAAAAATGTGAAAATATATGGTTTAATGGTTTATGAAGTACTTTCATGTCCACATCTAATTTGAGCTTTACCACAAACAAGTTGAAAGGGTCTCATATTTTAGAACTGTATGACTAGTGAGTGGTAGATTTAGGATTTAAAGCATAGGGCCCACATTCTTTTTCTATTCCACAGTCTTACATTAAAACAAAATATCTCCCCCCCCCACCCCGCAAATCTGGGATAATTTTTTCTATCTGTATTACTCTTGACACATAACAAGCTTAATTCTTGCTAAACATGACTTGGAGAATAAATAAGATTGAAAGTCTATCAGGCTGATATAAAATTTCAGTATTCAGGGATGGTTCTTGGAGGTCACCACTGTTAGCTTGGAGGCATTCATGACCAGAGTGTATTTTTCAGTCAGTCTATGTTGAAGAATACTATGTAAAAAACTACAACCAAATCACTTGGGATGCTTAATGAATGAATGAACAAACAAGCAAACAAACAGATCTTCAAAGTTGGACAACATATGGGTTGAAGGGAGGGCCCAGTCAGTAAACAAACAAACAAACAAACAAACAAACAACCTGGGCCTGGTAGTAGTGGGCTCTTGTAACTTCAATGCAGGGGAATCAGACAGACAGATCCTTGGAGTCTCGTCTCCTTGATGAATTCTCAGCTACTTAGTGAGCTCCAGACTAGTGAGAAACATGTCTCAACTCACACCGCACACACACACACACACACAAGAGAGAGAGAGAGAGAGAGAGAGAGAGAGAGAGAGAGAGAGAGAGAGAGAGAGAGAGAGAGAGAGGGAGAGAGAGAGAGAGAGAGAAAGGGTGATTTAGAAGCACCCTGGGCCTTTGGAGGTAAAGCAAGGGCTGCAGAGGTCATAGAATGGCTATATCATTAATAATAAGACCTTGAGATTCTTTGTCCTTAAATAGCTGCTTTCAGAATCTGTTGTGATCATGCAACAGACAGTATTTCTCAGTGAATAACCTAACACATCTGATGAACTCAGTGCTCACAGAACAGCTTCTCCCCAGACAATTGCTGGTTCCTTCTGTGTAATGTTTCTCACGTGACATTGTCTACAGACTACTGGCTGTGTTTTCCTTCCCAAATGCTAAGATACCACCCTGAAGGGACTCAGCTAGGTCACTGGCCACAACATGTTTAATACCATAGACAAAGGCATTTGGAAAAACAGCCTGTGAAACTAAGTTTGAACAAACTCTTTGCAAACAGCTAGAATGAAGGCACAGTAGTTGGCATTAAATTATATCTTTGTGAATTCCAATTTTCAACAGATGACTACTAATGTCCAAAGGGAGTGACCCATCCATGGTGCTGTAGAGAGAGCCTGGGGGACCATGACCCAGACTGAGCCTCTTCATAGACACTTCTGACTCTCCCCAGAGTTATGTATTCATCCTTAACAGGGAAAACAGATGCAGGGAAAGAAATATTTTTTGTTTTTGTTTCTTGTTTTTGGTTAAAAACTCTTGGGAGTGGAACAAAAGCAGAGGGCATATGGGATGGGATTTGATGCCTCAAATAGTATAGCAAGGTAGTTGGAAGCCTCTGTCCCATTTCTGACTCTTGTATAGGATAGATTCACAATGTGTGGGGGGCCATTTCATCCCTGAGTACTACAAGGAATAATTTTGATAAATGGATGAAATATCCAAACAGCTATCATTCAGTAGAGTTGTTCAGTTTCCATGGATATGTGGGATTTCTGTTGTTTTTGTTGTTATTGAAGTCTAGCCTTAGCCCGTGGTGATTCTGATAGAATGAGATTATTTCAATCTTCTTGTAGCTGTTGAGGCCTGTTTTGTGACAGATTATATGGTCAATTTTGGAGAAGGTACCATGAGGTGCTGAGAAGCAGGTACATTCTTTTGTTTTAGGGTGAAATATTCTGTATATATCTGCTAAAACCATTTGGTTCATAACCTCTATTACTTCTGCTGTGCTTCTATTTAGCTTCTGTTTCAATGACCTGTCCGTTGGTGAGAGTGGGGTGTTGAAGTTTCCCACTACTATTGTGTGGGTTTCAATGTGTGTTTTGAGGTTTAGTAACATTTTTTGTTTGTTTGTTTGTTTTTTTCGAGACAGGGTTTCTCTGTGTAGTCCTGGCTGTCCTGGAACTCACTCTGTAGACCAGGCTGGCCTCAAACTCAGAAATCCACCTGCCTCTGCCTCCCAAGTGCTGGGATTAAAGGCGTGTGCCACCACCGCCCAGCTAGTAACATTCTTTTATGAATGTGGGTGCCCTTGCATTTGGGGCATAGATGTTCTGAATTGAGACTTCCTTTTGGTGGATTTTTCCTTTTATGAATATGATGTGCCCTTCCCCATCTCATTTGATAACTTTTGGTTGAAAGTCTATTTATTAGATATTAGAATGACAACTCCAGCTTGTCTCTTGGGATCATTTGCTTGGAAGACTTTTTTCCAGCCTTTTACTCTGAGATAGTGTCTGTTTTTGTTACTGAGGTGTGTTTCTCATGTGCAGCAAAATGCTGGATCCAGCTTGCATATCCAGTCTGTTAGCTTATGTCTTTTTATTGGGGAACTGAGTCCGTTAATATTGAGAGATGTTAAGGACAGATGATTGTTAGTTCCTGTTATGTTTGTTGTTGTAGGTGGCATTATGTGTATGTGATTTTCTCCCTTTGGTTTTGTTGTGAGATGATTAATTTCTTGTTTTATCTTTGGTGTAGGTACCTTCCTTGTGTTGGAGTTTTCTTCTTCAATCCTCTGTAGGGCTGGATTGGTAGATAGATACTGTTTAAATTTGGTTTTGTCCTGGAATATTTTGGTTTCTCCATCTACGATTGAGAGTTTGGCAGAGTATAGTAGCCTGGGCTGGCATTTGTGTTCTCTTAGGATCAGTATGACCTCTGTCTAGGCTCTTCTGGATTTTAGGGTGTCTGTTAAGAAGTCTGGTGTACTTCTGATAAGTCTGCCTTTATATTTTACTTGGCCTAAGATAAAATTGGATGAGGTTTCTGCAGTCAATGTGTATATCTTTAGGACATTTGAGATACTCATATGCTTCTAGTCAAGTCTCATCAGGGCTGTTTCTGGAACCTGACTCAAGGTTTGACATATATCATAGCCTGCCCGGATCTGTTTGGAGTTGGCCACTGGGATGAATGCAAGTGACAATAAAAAGGTTTGGCTTATACGCACACTAAATGTAGGATAAGCTTTATGTCACAGAGAGCTGCCATGGACGGTCCCCTGAGTGCTTCACTCCACAGGGGTGAGACTGGGCATAAAGCCTGCACAGCTCTTCTGGGAGGGAACATTGGGGATACAGTGGTTTGAACTGGCGCTGTGAAGGTGGGTACTTTCCTGAATTTTATAAGGAAATGTGTCACGGGTCAAATGAACTGGCTTCCTCTCCATCTCCCTGTACTCCCACTCTCTAAAGTAAGCAGGCTGTTTGTCTATCCACTAGCCTTCTCCTTTAAAATACCCTTTTCATTCAGTTTTTAGTATTTACATTAATGGTTTAGTAAGCCTAGAAAATGTATGTTTATTATGTTTCCATAGAGACTCCTGCTCATGCTTGCCCTTATTGTCTTCCCTGGTCCTCTCATACTGGTCCTCTCACCTACCCCACATGTATGTATTACCTAGACTCTGTATGTGTATGAGGGAAAAGCATATAGTGTTTGTCTAGGACCAGCTTCTTTTGCTTAGCAGGCTCTTCAGAGTTCCCTCCATTTTCCCACAATTGACAGATGACTGAACAAAACTACACTGTGCATATACACGGCGGTGTGAACCAGCCTTTTCTCTATCTCTCTTCTGGCAGTAATACTGGAGATTATATCAAATTGTGGCACACTCTAGAAAGACTGCTTCAAATCCTCAGCACCCCCATATACTCAGATGGTTTGCTGAGTATAAAACCTCTGAGCCCAACCTCAGTCCCTACATTTGCCTAAAGAGATGACTGTCCTGACAGCATATTGCTTTGCTTTAATACAGAAATCTTTGAGGCTCTGGGACTTCATATCAAAGCTATGCAATAGTTTCTTAAAAGATAAAACATGCCCCCTTTCTTTGCTGCTCTGTGTGTGTGGCCAAGAGATGTAATTAAAATGAATGAAACTGAATGGTGGTCCGAGACACTTAAAATCAAAGTGGAAATCATGGCTGAATCTCATTAGCAAGCCTAAGTACAAATAGGCACAGCTAGTTTGCAACACTGCCATGTGACTTTTCTTGATAATTGCATACCAACTCTGATATTTCAGAAAATCTAACCTGAACCATATGATGGATAGTTTTGTAAATGTGGAACGCTCTTCATTAAATGTTTTCCCCTTCTAGACTTCTCTCATGTTATAGATACACTGTGAAAAGTCATGGTGGCACCTGGCCAGGCAGCACAGCCTTGATTTAAGAGCAGCAGACGAGCATGTCCTTTAAATAAGAGGTCTTCTTTGGCTAGCAAAATGGAGGAAAAGATATAGCATTAAAACCTACCCTACTGCAAGTACTCAGGGGCTTATAAACCTAGAAGGACTTGTCTCCCTGAGATAAGTCTCACTAGCTAACCCAAGCTTGCCTCAGACTCTATCCTTCTGTGTCAGCCTCTCAAGCTAGGATTATAAGTGAGTACTACCATATACTTTGCCATTTTGTGAGGGTTGTGTTCTGTCTCCGATTCTTACTTTAAAAGTGCTTGAGATACTGCCAATTTGATTTGGCCTTCTAAATACAAAATTTGCTGAATGTAGTTACAAGAAATTATCATTTCTAATTGCCCAAGTCATTTCAAATTACATAAGAGATGTGTTAGTTTTTTTGTTATTGTTCTTATTAAACAAAATAATTAAGTGGCTGATATAATCCATATTGTCTTTTAGAACAAAAAAGGAATTTTTATAAATGTCAACTTCAGCAATTTGATGGGTGAAAAAGTATATGATTCCCATGTAAACACCATTACTTCCATAATATAGTATAAACTTCAATACATTGAAGTTTAATAATTAATGCCAGTAATATAAAGCTTTTATTTGGCTAACTTTTAAATCAAAATACAGAGGTCTATCATTATCCCAAGCAGCACACACATCTATAATACATGTAAAACGTACCAAAGTGGCAGGAGTTATTAACAGAAACAACAACAGGAGTGGGCTAAGCTGTACCAACTATGCATTCTCATTTCTCTTAACTGACCAATCTACTCCCCTGAAGGCACAGAATTGCTGTTTGATTTATCCTTCTGTGTTCCAGGTATAACCAATGCTTAGGGGTTAATCAAATCCAGCAGCACATCAAAAAGATCGTACCCTCCAATGGAAATGGGGTCAACCCAGTGCCACAAGAGCTATCTGGCATGTATAGCCAAGAAACTTAACACATTACGTTCAAGGAATGAAGGCTAAAAATAATCATCGTGTTACATACAGAAAAAACCTGATGAAATTTAACATCCCTTCATGGTAAGAAGAAATGAGGCATAGAAGAGTCACAACCCACCAAATAAGGGCTGAATAGGAAATGGTCACAGCCAGCACCGTGACATCGGCAGCCAAGCAAAGGCGTGCAGTCACCATGCTCTCATCAGTCTACTACTAGAGGGTTAGCAAGTAGGAAGAAACACACTACAGACGTAAAAACAGGGAAGGAGGATGGTCAGTGGGATGTTTACGGATGCATGATCCTGTAGGTACACGATCCTAAATATGTCACACAAGTGTCTGAATTGATAATTTCATTCAAATGGCAAGATGCAAATTGAGTATGTAAAGTATGATGATTTCCTGGATGAGAGATCTTGAAAACAATTCCATTCACAATAGGATAAAAAAGATACCCAGGAAGAAACTTAAGACAGACCTCCATAATGTTAGTTATGAAAAATGATAATAGAAATCAAAGGTATTCAACGACAGAAGGAGCTCCCATGCTCATGAGCTGGAAGATCAACTGCTAAAATGTCCAGTAACAAAAGTAATTTTCAGATTTGATTTTATCCCTATTCTTCACAGAACTGTAAAAATAATCCTAAAATTCATATGCAAACACAAAAGATACTAAAGAGCCAAACGAAGCCAGAAAAAAAGCATATTTGATTTCAAGGTATACTGCAGAGTCATAGTAAGCAGAATAGCATGAAATTGGCATAAAACAGATACAGACACTAATGGAAAACCTAGAAACAAATCTGCACATCTATGTCAACAGATTCTTGACAAAGGTGTCCAAAACATACACTGGAGAAAAGGTTGCTTATTTAAAAAGTGGTCCTGGAAAGATGGGGCAGCTACATGCAGAAAAATGAAACTTGATCTTAATTGTTCACCTCATATTGAAATGAACTCAAAATGTATCTAAACTCTTAATGAAAATGAAATCGAGCTATTTCCTGCAAGATGGATGGAGTGGGAAGGCATCATGCGAAGCAAGCTAAAGCAGGCCTGGCATGCTGTACGATTTTCTTCTGCTGACGCCCGAGAGACAGTTAAAAGGAGGCGATATTATTTTGGCTGGTGCTTTGGGAGAATTTGGTCCATCATGTCAGAGGGTCCTCAAGGACCATGTTCCTTATCTCAGTCAGGAAGCAGATGTGAAACACTTGCTTTAGCTGGCCTTTCTCACTTCCTTCTTTTATTCTAACTGAACATTCCCAGTGGGACTGTATTGCCTACATTCAGGGAGCCCCTCATACAGTCAATCCCAGATACACTCTTAGGTATGTTCTACGAGTCTCTTAAATACTTCTTAAGAGTATATCTCTAGGAATACCTGCTTGCCAATGGTTGATACCAACTTCATTGAACAGTAAATAAATTATAATTCAGGTTCTTAAAAGGTTTCGATGATAATGAACACCGAAATGATGTGAGGTTAGGATACAGTGGTTGCTGGCATACTTGGTAGCCATATAAAGAGGCATGTTTCTGTGTGAACCTGCTATCATCCATCCACTCATTTATGCATCAAATGAACCATAAGGGAGGGAGAGCAGGGTCATAGGGGTGCTTCTTCTGTGGGAGGAAGTCTTTGGGGGAGACACATAGTGAACAAGAGCTGACAGTCACAATGAAGGTCTGACTAGAGCATAGCAGACATCAGATTAGACAGCAGAGGTGGATAGTGCTGGCTAAAGAAGCTTCTGGAAGGAAGCCACACAGCTGAGACCTGGGCTGTGGATGTAAGGTGATGACTAGGGGTACAAGAATGCTCCACGTTAAACTTTAAGGAAGAGTTTGGTTTACTTTGTTCTTAAATACTTATCTATGGTGGCTACATACTAAGACTCCAACCCAGAAGGTTTGCACTGGAAGGCTATGAAAGTCACCTAAGAAACAGTCATGTTATACAAGCAGTCTACTCACTGTGGTGAACTGCTGTAGGGCCCAGCGTAGGTTCTGTATATTAATTTAAACTATTTCCTCGCACTTATTTGAGAACTGAATGAAACAGCTGTGGACTGACAGTGGAGAGCATGCTTCTCCCATGCCTTCACATGCTCTTTACCCAGAGTTGGATGTTCTGGAAGCACTGGGAACATATTCCCTTAACCTGCAAATATCATACCCTTATGTTTCTCTAACACATTTAGATCAATAGAATTACAATCTGCCTTAGCCATTTTGAAGTTTTACCTCCAAAATATTATAAACAAAAATTTCCTATTTAGATCTACCATGCTAAATGATGAATTATTCTGACCTATAGAACCATTTAAAGACAGATATGGTACCTATGGGAATCTACAATACAGCACAGTAGGAAAGTGCTCACTTCACTAGGTTCTGTGTAAATTCTACAGGTAGGCTTTGGGGCCCACAGTAATTAAGTTCTTGCACAGGCCTGGATCCTTTGTCACAATATTATCTAAGCCAACTGTTTACCAGTCATATTACTTTAAAGATAGCAAGGATGCTTAGATTTATAAAGAATAAATGGTCTAGTACACTTGCACTTTTAATAGATAACTCTAATTAAGAATAATTTCAAATTATGTAATTTCTCTAGTTAACAACAGATCTTTAGAAGGCCTAGTTAAAATTTGACACCAATACTAGAGAGAGTTGGCCAAAGGTGAAATCAAAATTATTCTTATAAAAGACCAGGCCTGCCATTTCATGAACTCTATGATCTTGGGAGACTGGAAGAATTCTCCCTTTCTGTATTCTGCCTGTGCAGCCATCAAAGGAAACAGAAACAGTTTTGCACAAAGTGCCCTGGGCTGGACAGCCTCCACCCTGGAATGACTCAAGGAGCACCTACAATCAGGCTGCCAGATAAGTTTTGCAAAGGCACATGTCTGTGCCTCTCCAGATCATTTGTTGGTGGCAGTGATGGGCACACTAGTCCCTCTACTCACAGGACCAGCTGGCCTCCTGTGACCGCAGCCAGCATCTTGTCACCAGAGCTGTGTGTGTGTGTGAAAGAGAGAGAGAGAGAGAGAGAGAGAGAGAGAGAGAGAGAGAGAGAGAGAGAGAGAGATCTCATGCACACACAGCTGCCAGGAGAAAAGATGGAAAAAAAAAGAAAACAAATGTAAAGAAATATAGTATTTCAATCAAAGTCTGAAAATTTATAAAAGTGGTTTTGGTCTCCATATAATAAAAATATTTATCCAAGAAACTCCTCGTCGGGTGTGAACATCCTACTTCTAGTGAGATTTTGTTTGGCACAGGGCTGCAGAAGAGTGGAAGCTAATACAGAGCATGTCTATAAACAAATTTATTTAGTTAGTACAGATGGACATACTCACTAGAGGATTTCAGCAATTACATGTGTAAAACTATTTCCTATCGTGGTTTCCTTCGGTGATACTGCTAATTTACTCAATCTAGGCCATTTTCATGCATTGACTGTTCTATCTTATCAACGCATGTGGCAATGCGCATATGGAGGCTGCCTCCTTTCCGACTCAGATAAGCATAATTATATGGAGACATTAAAAAGTTAGGCTTTTAGTGCAAAAAAAGAAGAAGGTTGTAATATCTTAAAACACAAAGTAATTTAACTCTGGAGCAATTTAGGTCTGGATATGGAAGTATTTAGTAAAATTCGAGTCTGAGTAAGCATCAAGTATGTGCATTTGCATTTTATATTTGTACATTTGATTAAAATTATAATGAGATACAATAAATTTTAAACAAGTTATGAATCATATTGGCCATGCCCCAGAGCATGGGTGGGCCATTCTCGAAGAACTCAGGTGAGCTAGTGTTGACCTGTAAGCTTCTAAAGTCTCCAGTTTGGGGTCTCATCATGGGCATCTTGAGAGCTGTCTGTGCTGGGTGCAGATAGACAAGGTGAGATGAGCCTGAGCTTTCTGATCCCTGCTCTGCCTCATCCAGTCAGCTCCACTGCAGGGACCAGCCTCATCCAGCCAGCTCCACTGCAGGGACCACCCTCATCCAGTCAGCTCCACTGCAGGGACCAGCCTCATCCAGTCAGCTCCACTGCAGGGACCAGCCATCAGCAATGAGCAGGCAGAGGGAAGGGTCCTAGTGTGTCACTGCTCTGCAGGTTCTAGTTAGTGTTTTCCAAAGATGTTGAAGACAAAGAGGTAAGGACTGCAAGTCTGTGGACCTTCTGCTGACTGCTTTAATTGTTCTTCTTTTCAGTTTGTTTCAACACGATAACTCAATATGAGTAACTCAACAAGGCCACTTGTATGGTTTGTCTACTGCTGATAACCTTCTGATGTTTATATAAGCACATGTTAATTAGATATAATGGGGGTTTTGTTCTGACATTTTCATATAAATCCATAATGTATTTTGAGCATATCATCCATCCTGTTACCTTTTTTGCACCCCTTCCCCTCTCATTAATCCATATCCTTATCCTATGTAGGCCCCTCTACAAGTTTTATGTCCTTATTGGGACTGTGTGTGATCCAATGAGTACTCATTATGGCTGTTTACAGAACCAAGGGTGACAGTTTGTTTATAGGATCACGGGCACCTTCCCAGTGGCTACATCAGGCAACAAATAGTGTTTTCCTCCCCCATCATCCATTAGTGTTCTCTAAACCCTCAGAGAGGGGAGGGCACATAAGTCTCACCTCTCCCATGACTGAGTTTAATCCCGCACAGATCATGTGCAGGTGACCACAGCTGTCTGAGTTCCAGAATGCAACAGTCATGCATGGCTGGAAGTCAAGGTTCCACACTACTCCAACTTTTCCTGGGCTCCTATGTTCTTTCTGACCCTTTATTTGCAATGTTCTCCAAGCCTAGGAGGGGATGATTTAGGTATCCCATTCAAAAGGCATTTATTCTCAGGCTAATCAGATAATGCAGGTTACAGTGTCATAAGTTCAACAGGTTTTTCAAAAAGATAGTTTCTAGCACTACTGAATGTGACTTTATTTGGAAATACACTCTTTTCAAATGTAATTTGATTAATTTGAGATGGTTAGGATAGTCCCTAACATCACTGGTGTCCTTTTAGGAAGAAGCAGACATATTTAGGGACATCACCATGGGAGGAGACAGGGCAGAGACTGGAGTGATTTGATCTACAAGCCAGTGAGTACTAAGAACTGCTAGACACCACTGAAGGTCAGGAAAGTCATGGAACTGCTTTGCACTCAGCTCACAGCAAGAGCCAGGCCAAGGCTCAGAGTTCTAGCCTCCAGAGCAATGTGGCAGTGATTTCTTTGGCTAAAGTCACTCAGTTGGTGATATTTTGTCCTAGAAAAGTAATGCAGACCTGTAAAAATAATGCAGATGGCATCTACTTGCTCAGATTATTTTCTTGTTCTGATTTGTGTGATGGCAAGATAGCATTTGCTTCAATCTAGCCATTTGCTTCAATCTAGCCATCCTGGAAGTGGAGGCCACTGCTGAAGCCCTCAGAATCCGGAGTCAGAAACAAACATCTTTGCCTTGTGTTGGCAATCACGCATGTTCTGGGCTGAGAGGATCCATGTGAGATCAGTTCTATTTCTACCTCACCAAGAAAACACTCTCATCTAGCCTTTACAGCAGAGGCGGGTCTCACTATCATTTAAAACAACTGATTCTTCACAGTACATTAGCAAAAATACTGTACATAATGATAAGCCTGGATGGGGGAACCTTACAGAGTTATCTTCAAGACTGTGGCACTTTATAACACTGTGAAAGTACAAGGAGACTAAATCCAGTATCAATTATTGAGTGTGGAAGAAAAAGGCCTGCAGAGTTTTAAAAGCAATTTCTTTTTGAGGCCAGGAGTCATGTAGGTGCAGGGTGGTCTTGAACTCTCTCATCCCACTTGGACTGACCAAGTGCTGGAATTACATGTCTAGATCACAAGGCTGGCTTTATGCCATGTTGGGGAATCATACCCAGGGCTGCATGCATGATAGGCAAACTACCAACTGGGCTGCATCCCTGGCTCCAAAGCAAGTTTCTTGGTAATGGAGTTAATACCTGTCAGGGAGATCAAGTCCATTGCTTTCTGCCCTATTAATCCTTAGGATCAGTAACTCCATCTTTGTAATGTATAATGAGATATTACAAAAATACATTATCATGAAAAATAGTATTTGAGGAAATAAAAACAATGTTAAGGACACCTTCAGCAGAGTAGTTTTACTTCTGGTAGCCAAACAGAAAGCATGTGATGATAAGTCTTCAGTGACATAATTAACTGGATTTTATTAATTAGCTTTTCTATACTACTGGAAAATATTCAAGACATGTATTCCCTCTGTAGACAGGAACTCAATGTATGTTTAGGCCCTGAGGAAACTCAGGCTCATATGCGTCCCTACCTGACATCTGTTTATAAATTTGTTCACTAACTCACAATCATTTATGAAGTACCATTAGCAGACATGAAAGAGTGGGGCTATATTATGAATATATATTTATGCTATGAAGATAAATATGGCTGAGTGAGGGGACAGAGATGGGGCGGACATTGTGCTTCTCTGATAATATGACACTCAAAGTGATAGTCACCTTTAGTCCTAGTACAAAGGAAGAGGCAGGTAGATTTCTCTGTGAGTTATAGGTCACGCTGGTCTACATAGTGCATTTCAGGACAGCCATGGCTACATAGAGAGATCCTATCTCAAACAGGCAGGCAGGCAGGCAGACAGACAGACAAGAAGAAAGGAAAACCCCAAAGTGAATAAAGTAAGGAGGGAAGCCATGCAGACACCAAAGTTAGACACCTGTAGTTCTGGTTACACAACATGGGTGCAAAACTGAAATTATATCTAAGGAAAAACAAGCCTTTGTCAGTGTGACAAGAGCACCAAGAGCACTGTTTTCTAGAACTTTCACTTTCCTGTATATATTGTCTATGTGAGAGACACATAGGCTCTGGAGAATTAGTGAAACAGTCACGGTTCTTATTACACAGAAGCTTTGTTTTTTTTTTTGGGGGGGGGAATGTGATAGGGAAAGGAAGAAAGCCATCTGGATAGATGTGTGCATGCTAAGTTTGTGTGTACAGTGCACATGTATGAGCACATGTGTGATTATGCACACGCAAAGCCTCAAAGGAAACAGTTTCAAGGATTATATTACAGCCCCACTAAGACTTAAATGAGTAACAGACATGCCTTCAAGCCTGAGGCAGAGGATTATCTAATAGTTAGAGATCTGTGCTGATTGGCAAGGGCTGAGTTGAGCCTAACCCATTTCTATTTGAAAGTAAGAAATGAACCATTTCAACCATTTTCTCTTTTTAACCCCTGAATATGGTCAAAGTGGTTAAACTCTCTTTCTTCAGATGTTTGATGCACTTTCTTCAAAAAGTCCTTTAAGCCAGCAGCACCTCCCCAAGAATCTGACGATCACTAAATCAATAGGGAAGAAACACACACATGGCGTCACCTTTGTGAAGTTACCTATGTGGCAAGATGTGCCCCGTACGTCTGGGACATCGGAGTCTCGCCACTGGCCTTGATGCAGCAGTGTACAAACAGTACCTTTAAGAGAATCTCTAAGTCCTTTATACATTATGTGTCACTTGCAACTTCTTTGTGTGTGTCTGTATGGTGTATATGTGAACACGCATGTACGTGACTATGAAGGCTGAAGATCAGCGTCTGGTATCTTTCTCCATCACTTCCCACCTTATGTTTTGAGACAAGTTCACTCACTAAACCTGGAGTTTTGGCGAGACTGGCTGGTCAGCAGGCTCTTGGGATTCTCTTGTCTGCCTCCTGAGTGTTGAGATTTCAGGCTCATGCTAATGTGCCCAGCTTTTAGGTAAGTGCTGGGGACCCACACTCAGGTCCTCTTTCGTATGTGCTTCACCTATCAGGCCATCTTCCCATCTCTTGGCACTTTTTAAATTCTGAGATCCTATAGCTCTTTTAGCCATGGGTACTGATCAACTCTGTCAGTGAGAAACATTGTGGGCCTTAGGAACTTTGGGGAACAACAGACATTGAGTCAAGTCTTATGAAAATAACTTGGGTTTAGGGAGAATACAAAAGTAGTTCTATAAAGATTAGTACCTGGCATCAGTTTACTGACAAGCTTGTCAGGCTGTGAGACCACACAATGGACCTGGGATATTTTGATACAAGGAGAGGAATGGAGAAGGGCAAGAGAGAGCCATTGAAAAATAGGCTGTGAGCCAGTAAATAACCTTGCACCGTGTCCATGTAAGAAACTCCAGTTAAATTCAGTGTGTGTGTGTGTGTGTGTGTGTCTCATATGTGGACATGAACATGTGGGAACTTATTGGAAAGAAGGTTTCCAGTGGAAGAGGGAGAGAAGATGAACAAAGGTAAGAAGGAGAAAGGCTAAAATCCCTGATATACATGCATGATACTGGCAAATAAATAAATTAATACAGGCCCACTGAGTATAGAAAAGAAACACAGTGTTTGGTAGGAGGGAATAATTACCTAGGTACATTGTGGCCATCCAAATGACAGGTGGACCAGGTAAAGTAAAAAGGATTTATATTGCTAGCAATGTTTAGAGATATTAAGAAATAAAAGCCTAATCTTGTAACAGATTGTGGCAATAAGTTTTGTTTAGGAAGATATGAGTGGGAGCTGGAGAGATAGCTTAGTGGCTAAAAGTACTTGCTGTTCTTCTAAGAGGACCTGAGTCTGAATGCCAGCACTCACATATATGACTCACAGCTGCCTGCAAGCCTATTTCCAGGGGATCCCATGCCCTCTGGCCTCCATGTGCACACATGATACACATATGTAATAATGCACACATATACATAAACAAAATAATCAATCTTAAACAGTCATTCTTGGTAGAATCAAATTATAATTTGTTTTAATCAAGGCTCCAAATGATGTATTTGGAGAAGCCAAAATTAAAACACCAGACAGACAAAAACAACGGTATCTTCATTCTGATGAAAGGAAGATAGCTGTAAAAACCCCACAACTAACATCAGTCTCAATGGTGAAGGCCTGAATATTTCCTCAAAAGATCAGAGATAAAGTAAGTGAAGATAAATGAGTAAAGATACCCATAATTCCTCCTCCTAATTCACCATCAACACAAGGATAACCATTCTCACCTCTCTGAGGTCACCA
>NW_021604617.1:10315495-10327370 GCF_004785775.1 Grammomys surdaster
AGGATAACCATTCTCACCTCTCTGAGGTCACCATCAACACAAGGATACCTACTCTCACCTTTCCAAGTTCAACATCAATGCTAGTGAAAGAAGACAAAGAAACAGAAACGAACCCATGACAATTAGAAATGAAGAAACAAAGCTGCTTCATTTCACAAATACAACTGTCTATGTCAAAGGATCCACCAAAATGTTAGTTAGAACTAGCTAATTAGAACTAGTGAGTTTAGCAAGGTTACAGGGTACAGAGTCAACAGAAGGAAAAGAACCTTTTCAACACTATCGTAGCAATGAGCGAAAGAAATGAAAATGTAGAAAATCACAAGGGCATGGAAAACACAGCTTAGGGTGATTTCACTACAGTATGTGTAAGATCTAAACAGAGATAGGCCTCAAGCAAAAGCTGAAAGACTGACTTCATAGTCCTTCCTTTCTAAAGCTCAGTAGCTTTTCTGAAAAAAAAAAAAAAAAAAAAGAGAGGCCTGCTGACTGACTGTAAGTGAAGAAGAGTTACAGGAAGATGAAGACTGAGACAGAGAGAATGAGCAAAGAGTAAAATTGAAAGGATAACAGGATCTGATTGGGAAGATAAAAAATGTGAAAGCGATGAAGTCAATGTAGGGCTGGCATGTAGACAGGACAGCAGGTCAATGGACTATGCTAGAGAGCACAAAGTGTGGATACAATTCACGAGAAATTACAGTCTTTCAAAGCACAATGGTGGGACACTGGGACAATCATACGCACAGAATGAGCCTTTCTTGTAACCACATACTGTATATGACTACTGAATAGAGCACACAGTTTCTAGAAGATAACACGTTTCTAGGAGAAACCTTTGTGAACAATAAGTAGAATTTCATTGCTAATGCACCTACAGAAAACAAGATAAACCACATTGCTTTAACATGGAGAATTTAAGAGCTGGGTTGACCAGTGGTCAGGGACCTACATACCATGTATGAAGCCCTGGGCTGACACACAACACTGGAAACAAACAAAAACAAACTTAAGGGAATGAAAACGTGTCTGCACAAAGATTTATATATGAATATGTACATGGTTTATGCAAATTTTATTTAGACTTGACAATTCCTGGATATCCCTCAAAATGTCCATTACGGAAACAAAATGCTGCATATCCCGGAATGGAGTACTTTTATAATACACCTAAATGTGTAAGAGATGGTGAGTTACAATGGTTGTGCTAGCGAAGGGAGTCAGGATCAGAGGAGCGTACACATGTGGTTCCATCTGGATGGCATTCTAGCAAAGGGAGCACAGTAAGATCAGACAATGGATCAGTGGCTCACAGGGCTGGAGATGATGTGAGGAAGACAGACTCTTGCAGTAAGGGAAACACTTGTGTCAACTGTGACAGCGGTTTTAGCTGTCACTACAAATTTATACATTTGTCAATGCACTGTCTAATAAACATTTGTCAAAACATCAAATTATATACTTAAAAGAGTAACTGGTATTGAATGTAAATTACACCTTAGTAACGTGAAACAAAAAAAAAAAATGTGGGTAGCCAGCATTTACACATTACAAGCAGGGTGTTGGGACTTGACAAGTCCTGAAAAGTGGAAAACAATACTTAGTGTCTAAGGTTTTGGTCCTCTACCTGGTAGTATACCATATTGTTATTCAAAAGGTCCACTTGAATAGAAACATTATATGGAAAGAGTTATTATTTAAAACTTGGGTAAATGTGTATATAATGACACAATCAGTCTAATTAATTTTGCCACACACTTACTGAATGTCATTTGCCAGGCACTATGGTAGAAAACAAATACCCAAGGCACTCCTGGGACTCACAGCATACTAGGTCACATGTGAGCACAGAATGGAACCAATGATCTCTCTCTCTCTCTTTATCTCTCTCCTTCTCTCCCTCCCTTTCCCTCCCTTCCCTTCCCTCCCTCCCTCTCTGTCTCTGTCTCTGTCTCTCTCTGTCTCTCTGTCTCTGTCTCTCTCTGTCTCTCTCTGTCTCTCTGTCTCTCTCTCTGTCTCTCTCTCTCTCTCTCTCTCTCTCTCTCTCTCTCTCTCTCTCTCTTTCTCTTTTGAGACAAGGTCTCACTATATAGTCTTGGCTGTCCTGGAACTTGC
Source organism: Grammomys surdaster (assembly GCF_004785775.1). Classification (NCBI taxonomy): domain Eukaryota; kingdom Metazoa; phylum Chordata; class Mammalia; order Rodentia; family Muridae; genus Grammomys; species Grammomys surdaster. The sequence continues at coordinate 10,317,611 of NW_021604617.1, forward strand.
CATGAAGATAAAGCTAGCCTTGAACTCACAGAGACCCTCCTAAGTGCCGGGATTACAGGCCTGAGCCTCCCCACCTGGCTGGGATCAACCATCTTTGAACTGTCTAACTGAGTGTTTGAAATCAAATCCCAGGGGACTGCTGCTTGAGAGGCCGAGTGAGGAGTGAGAGGCGTGCTATGGAACTCGTCTTTGACCTCTGCTCTTTCCACAAACCTGGACACCATCAAAGCACCTGTGCATTGAAGGAAATCAGCTGACTGGTTACAACAACCCAGATTAGCATCTCAGAAATACTCCAGGGAATAAGGATTGTGAAAACAACATACATTCTTGTTTACAAATGTCTGATGCCAGATAACCTCCTCTACAGCTATTCCAGTAGCTGACATTGATTTCTAATACAAACTTGATAATTATAGAATATTTGAAATACTTGCTATATTTCCTCATCCTGATCTGATGAGCCAAAGGTCAAAGGCTTCTATTGTTCCTGCAGCCCCTTGGGTCTCAGTCATTTTCAGTACCACTTTATTAGATATATATCTACCACTTTCTGTCGCTTTGTGCCACACAGTTCATCTTTACAGACGCCTAGAGGTCTTTTTTTTTAAATCTCCCTGGCCGAGTTATCCTAACTGTGGCTGGTGAGACATTAGAGTCACTTGAGGAGTTTCAAAATACCCTAAGACCCACTTGGTATCCTATGTGAATGCTTAGGCAGGGCAGGGGGTCACTAATTTTGGTTATATTTGAGGTCCATTCCCAGGCTTAATTCTTTGTTGGCTATTCTCCTTATGATAAGTAAAATATGATAGTAATATTCTGTTTGCATTTGTGTGATCTCTGAAACTGCTGTTTGTTTTCTTTGTCTAGGACTGGAGATTGAACCTATGGCCTCAAACATGCTTGGCAAGTGTCCTACCATTAAGCTACACCTCTAGCCTGCAACCAGCCTTTGCCTACTAGGGCTTTCCTGTGAGCTACCTTATAAGTGAACTTTTTTTTTTTTTTCAAGGACTGGGAGATAGTAAAGGTGTCCTGACTGCTTAGCTTTTCAAACATTTCGGCTGGCACCGACAGCCACACCCTTCCATGCTCATTCCCACAGTGGTTTAATGCTGACAAGGCTCTTCACAGGCTCATCCCGTATAAAACTTGCCTAAGTCTGGGAAGCAGGTTGGGTTGCTATCTTGATTTTAAATGAGCGAAGTGTGGCTCAGGAAGGGTAGCTGACTTATCTAAATGTCATGGACACAGTGAGCTGGGACACAGACCAGTGTCCCTAACACCCAAGCCTGCTGTTCCCATTGCTTTAGTCCGCACACCTATGTCCCCAGGGGAGTACAGGCAAAGAAAGGGACTCAGGGCACTGACTGGTTTACTTTTGTTTTCTGAGACAGGGCTTTACTGTGGAGTCCAGGTTGTACTGGAGCTCACAATTCTTCTGTCTCAGACTCTCCAATGCTACAATTACAGGTGTGTGTTCAAATGCTCAGCTTTCTTTAAAAGGTCATTTTAGTGTAAACAACTGAAATGAATGATACTTTGTGACTAACTTCAACAAACTAAGTTGTAGCTGACACCCTGGATATCACGCATGGGAAGGGTTTAATGTACTTTAATGAGGTGCCTGGGAAATGGCATGTGGCCAGCAGGCACTTGTTGAATGAATCAATATAAAATTGTACTGTATTTGTTTCATTCCAGTGTGCATGAGCCCTCCAAATGAACCTCAATTGCTACCCTGGTTTGATCCACCTCTAACTGAAATAATCTAGAGAAACGGCTAGAGAACGTAACTAAGCATTCAAGGTGGATTCATCTTCAAAGAAGACAAGAATAGACATGTATGTCATGGACAAGACACACAGACACTGTCCTGTGTTCTTCCTGTCTGGCAGAATCATCCCAAGCAGTAACTATATATGCACAGGAGAAAATATTAACTGAAAACAGCTTCAAGACCTCTGTATAAAATGAACGACACTGGCCAAGAAGAAGTAAAGGCTAGCCTTTCTGCACAGATGGAAGGCCTGAGCAGAACTGGATGCTGCACAGTGGTACATGCATGAAAACCAGTGTGTCCTGATGGCAAGGTGTTTAGCTGGGGAGAAGATGGACAATAACTATATGTTTGTAATGATGCTCTTAGCAGGCCTGGCCCAGAGCCACATTGGCTGACGTCTGGAACAATCCATAGATGCTACCTCTTGGACTGTGGAGTCTGAGAAGCTGCAAAGTGGATCTGAGGCCAAGAGTTGGTCAGAGCGGACAAATGGAGTCTGGGAACCAAATGCTAGTTAATGGAAGGCCAACATCCAAGAAACAGAATTTTAAAGTTAAAAATTGCTCAAGTAAGAATACACTTGGGCTCAGATTAAATTTTAACCAATAAACGATTTAAGGAGGCCTAGGGGATAGTCTCATTACTGAAAAATAAAAACTTAAATAAAATAAACAGAAAATTGCTTGACTCATAGCCTCTTCCCTCTCCTATTTTTTTCCCCTTTCTGATTTGTTCAGTTTCTTTAAGTCTCCCAGAAAGTCCCTGGGGAGATTTTAGAGGGACACACACGTCTTGACATATATTAGGCAGGTCAAATCCAGATGTATGTTTTTTAAATTAAGATGGCTTATTTAAAGCAATAAGAAGCTGCCACAGAATAGCCAAAATTATAGATATTAGAGATGGAAAAGACCCATTAGATCATCAAGTCTGTCCCTCAGGGCTAGTGCTGGAGAAGCAATCGAAATAAAATGATCCACCCTCTCCGACTGCTTGCTCTCTGTGGCTGGAAGACAAAAAGCTCTTGAGAAAGCAGAAATGAATTTTGGAAGGTATGACTAAACACTGAACTTTTTTTCCGCAGTTATTTGGCTCTTTGTCTGGAGAATCTGAGACTATTTTGTTCTGGGTCTTACATGTTCTTTATCTAGATATAAATCAATAAATCAACCAATTAATGTACTTTTATGTGTGTAAAGATACAGATGATAGATCTATCTATATCTGTATGTGTCACATTCTCATATGTGCAGCTCTGTCTATCTCATGGCTTTCCATTCCTTCAATCATAAGTCATCTTATTTATATTCACAGTTAGTTACTGGCTCATGCAGAGATACAGTCAGGTTATGGTCAACAGTCATTGGTGTGGAAACTGCACCCCTGGGACCAAGTCTTTTGTGGAAACTCAAGACAATGTGGCTGCTGATGACAGACAGTGGATACATACAGGCATGAACTTAGCTCAAGAAAGTTTAAACACACAGCACATGTGGAGACCAGAGGAAAAGGGTTGTCTTTAGCTTTACATGACAAAAATAATTTCAGTACTTTTAAATACCTATAAATAATGCTTTTTAGGTAAATGTTTTGAAACATCTGTAGATGACATTTACCTAAATACAGGAGTGGGGTAGAGCCAAATCACTAGCTAAAGAACTTTGAACTGGATGAATGAGCTGGCAGTGTATTTACTCACAAGTAAATAGGTACTCCTAGAGCACCGTTTCTCAACCTGTGGGTCTTGACCCTCGGGGGGGGGTCACATATCAGATATCCTGCATATCAGATATTCACAGTGCAATTCATAACAGTAGCAAAATTACAGTTATGAAGTAGCAATGTCACCACTCCATGAGGAACTGTCTTAAAGGGTCACAACATCAGGAAGGGTAGGAACAGCTGTTTTGGAAGGACTCTCCTGACTGACAGAACAACCAGCCTTGGGCTGGTGATTCACTGCACATATGGCTGGCAATGCAGACAGTCACACAATTATGGAAAAATAAATTTAACCTCAAATTGACTGATGAAGCTGCTCGTTCTCTGAGAGGAAAGAAATGTGACTTCTTTATCAAAGAGCCATCATTCTACAGAACAAGGTCTCCTTCAAAGAATCAGGGAAAATATTCCCCCTAAAGCCTTCTAAATAGATTTTTATTTTCTTGCTATTTGAATTAAATCTTTTGAGAAATGGGCTAGAAAGATGTTAAAAGCTAAAAGATGTTAAAAGCTAAGGCTCACAAGCAAGATGTGACAGAACGAACCCACGTAGCTTATTATGACCCTGTAGTAAAAACAGACTCGAAGCTTAGGTTACAAAATATTATAGTCCCTTCTTTGATTTAGTTGACAAAATGTACCTAGAATTACTTCTACAAAAAAGACTGCGCCTCAAGCTCTAAATGGACATAGATAACTCTCACATATCAGTCATTCTCCAACAAGTTTCCTGAGACAAAGATCTTGCCTAAACGAGGCCCTAGTGGATTTGCTCTAAGTTTGGGTGCCAAATAAAATGGAAGAGCCATCATCCCCAGACACTGTCTCACGGTATAGATACCATGTCTTGCTTTTCTCAGTTGTGGCATACTTTTGCTGTAGTTGTCAGTGCTTCCTGGTGAGGGAAGAAGGGGCTCAGAAGAAGCAGATGAGGCTGGAGGAAAAACAATTACTGGTGATGCTAGACAAAGCCCTGCCATCTTTCCCAGCTTGTTCTCCCCTCCTTTCAGATCCCCTCTTCTGCTAAGTTTCCTCTTCACTTCCCCATCCCAATTACGCTTTAGGCCAGAATCCTCCTGCCTTTCTGTACACTGTTTGTAGACCCAGCGCTCCTCAGCATTCCGTTCAATGCGCACACTCCTATGTTCTAGTCTACACAGGACCACAAACACACAAGAGCAAAAATGTAAGCATTTCAAATCCATCTAACGTGGGCTTTTAACTCGTCCTTACAATGACAGGTACATAGAAACAGCTCCATTTAGGTAAGTAAATGTTTCAAATCAGATTTTTTTTTTGTATAGGATCTGGAACCATGACCTGTCTTCGAGTATCTTGGAGACAATCTTATTACCTCTATCTCTTCAATACCTAGATCTCCATAGAGACAACATAGAATTTCCTCTCTAAAAGACAAGAAAGAGGACATAAAAACTGTCCTTGGGCCAGTGACCTGGCTCAGTGGGCAAAGCACGTGCCACAAAGTTTGCTGAGCTGAGTTCAGTCCGCAGGATTCACATAGTAACCAGAGAGAACTGACTCCCCCAAGTTGTCCTCTGACCTCCACACTCGTGCGGTGGCAAGTGAGTGTGCAAGAGCGAGCGTGTGGGAGTGCTCGAGTACACCTACACACACCATACAAATTACATTTCATTTTAACAGGTCCCTGTCAACGTACCTGCTAGAATGAAAGCCATTGACTAAGTATCCTATTGTGCCAGCTGCTGTCCATGGGATATCTGGGAGGGGCCCACTATCATGGAGGGATGCATGCTTTCTGACTTTACAGCTCTTCCCACCACAAAGACTGTGCTCAACAGTCTACTCTTTCTGAGGAGGGTCACTAAAGCCCACACGCTGGCTTTGCTCCCTCCTCAAAAGGCTCTGTTGTGGAGGCCCCTATCTCTTGAGCTAGCCAGTTTGGACTGGCAGATGCTTCTCCCAGAGCAGCAGGTTTTCATGCTCCCCATGGAAACAGATAAGGGCTGGATGTCCCCAGTGTATTCAGAAACAAACACAAGCAGACACACAATGCAGAGGCAGAAGGCATGGTCTGTCTCCTGTTGCTCTCCTAATGAGACTAGCTTCTTTATTTGTAGAATGATTTCTGCACGTTCTCACCAATGTTGACTGGAGATGTGCCATGTTTGATCCTCAGGTAATTCAGATTTTTATATATTGGAGTGACTCTAACATTACCCCATAGCAAAGGCTACTGTGATGGGGAGGGTACATATGTTACTGGGGGGCACCTATGTATAAGGCATCAAACACACCCACAGGTCTCACACCATGATGGCTAGTTTATGTCAAGTTGACATAAGCTACTGTCAGTTGAGGAAATGTTTCCATCAGACTGGCCTATTGGCAAAGCTGTGGGGTATTGTCTTGACTAATGATTGATTTGGGAGGGCCCGGCTCACTGTGGGCAGTACTCCCCTGGCAGGTGGTCCTGGGATATAGAAGAAAGCAAGCCAAGCAAGTCATGGGGAACACATCAGCAAGCAGCACTCCTCCGTGTCCTCTGCTTCAGTTCCTGCCTGGACTTCCCTCAGTGTCACAGTGTGACATGGAAGTTGTAAGCTGAAATAAAACCCTTTCCTATCCAAGTTGCATTTTTGGTCATGATGTTTGATCATAGTACTAGAAACCCTAACACACACACACACACACACACACACACACACACACACACACACACACTCTCATTACAGTGGGCACATGTGGGTTTTATTTTTCCTGTTTTGGTTCAAGGACAGCCTTTGGGTTCCCCCTGCTCTGATCTGTCTAAAAGGCAGCCAACCATTTATCCTCTCATTAGTCTTGTTTAATAACAAGACTGAGAAACGTCGTACCATCTGCCATGAAGCCTATGCAAGCTGACTGTCTTTAGCAGTAGTAGGGACAGCTGTGCAAGGAAGTATGTTCCACCCCCTCAGGTCTCCAGGGAGGAAAATGGCTGCTCTCAGAAGAGAGCGAGTCTCGCTGATCTGCTGTGTTATGAGAAAGGCAGGCTGAGTGTCTTTCACTGTATCATCTGCCTTTTTGAAAAGTTGCCCAGAGTCCCAAGCAGAGTTGAAGAGGAGCTACTGGTGTCAGGAAGCTCAGATCTTCCTCGTTCTTTGCTCCATGAGGAAGAAAGCTGTTTGTACTTGGCTCTCCGTCACTTCTCCAGCCTGAGCCAAAGCAGTGAGGAGAGGGGAGTGTTTATCCCTGAACAAAAATCCCAGCGTTCTGCCCGGAGCTCTGGCAGTCAAATGTGGCTATCACAGCCTTAAGACAGATAGTCTCTTCTCTGGGAGACTACACACTCATTAGAATGCTTCTGCCCGAGGGGCTCACACATGCAAAGCATTATGTAAAGTACAAGTGCCTTTTCTTTAAGAATATTCAGCATCATTCGACATGGTTTCTTCAATGCTACAAAATCGGGCCAAAAATGAAAATAAACAGTTTCAAGTATTTGCAATATAACTCCCTCATGCATTTATGGAAATGCAGTTGCGGTGCCCTGAGACTGCAGGAGCACTGTTTCTCTCTGATTCCAGTTCCCTAGCACTTGTACTCTTACCCTACATCAGGTCAGCCTCACTGGACCACTCTCTCAGGACAGCAGCCCCTGCTATGCTAAGCTAATAGCTGGGCTTTGAGGGGACCAACACACAACAGGAAGCAGCCAGCAGCTCCTTGTAAATTAAACAAACTCCCTATAAATTAAACACGGTGACACATGAACACAAACGTGGGGCACGACAACATGGCATGACTTTTCAAGGCAGCCATTAAATGTACGGTGCTGCTTTTCCTAATGACGTGCTGCGATAATTCAAGGCTAAGGTGATGATTCCGTTGATTTAACAGTTTAACATGGAACTCATAAATGAGAATAAAATCTGCAATAAAGAAGTCACGGTCGCTTTAACACTCACGAGTGGAGAACTAGGTGTGTTATTATACGAGAGAAAGACACATATTTCAATTCTGTCAATGTTTTAATGTCATAAACTAGCCCCAAACATTTGGGTTGAGGAGTAAAGCCATTTCAGGTTCAAAGAAACATCCTTGTATTAAAAATCCAAGTATTTGGTGGAGCACCCCTGTGTTTTCGATTCCACTGCCTGAGCATCCTCTCTCCCATATCGTTTCCTTCTAGTGATATTCTGACAAAACACGAGATAGAAAGCACTCATGCCCCCTTACGGAGCTCAGACCACTGCCATGCCATGGGGTCTAATCTGGGAAGAGGGAAAGCAGAAGACAGGATGCTCTCCCTGATCCATGTGGGGTGTGAGGTGTCAGGTGTGAGCATCAACCGGGATGAACAGCCTCAATGGAGAGATCTGGCTGCTCGGCCTCTCTCCATTTTCTTTTGTGAGACATCTCACATATCCCAGACTGCCCTTGAACTTGCTACAGAACTGAATCTGACCCCGCTCTTCTGCTCATCTTGTTCCTACCTCCCCAGTACTGAGATTAAGGTATTCACCATCACGCCCAGTTATGCAGTGCTGAGAATGGGATCCATGCACTGGGCAAGCAATGGAGCCATATCCTGGGCGCTGCTGTCAATCATTTGCATTCACTGGCTTGTTTTCCACTAGAGAAAAAAAGAATCCATATCAACTGGGCTGATGTGAGTGTGTGTGTGTTCTGATTTTGTTTCTCTTGTTTTTTTGTCCCCCCACCCCCAACTCCACTAGTTCTTTAGGACAGAAGAGATAACACGTTTCCTAGCCTTATCTGGATGTCCACAGTAACCATTAAGCCTGCTCACTATACTAGAATTGTCCCCATCCTAGCCCATTGCCTCATTAGATAAGGGGAGAGCCTGTTCAGAAATGTGTCACTAATACCTGACACCTTGCCACAATGCCAATAAATATTCACTAGAAAACTTAGTAACACACTCATAACGGTGACACTGTCTGTAAAGGCTAAACTGATTAAATACTTATTATGTGCTGAGCACTACTCTAAGTCCTTGTTGGGGCTCAATAAAACAGTACCCCAGAGAATAGCACTTTGGATGAAGGGAGCCTGGAGCAGAAGGCCTTATGAACTGCCTTACATCAAGCCTTTTTAGCCTTCACTGTGACGATGGAGAGGCTCATGCTGATGTTCCCTTATAATGAAGGGCCTGTCTTCTAGAAAACACGCACTGCCTTAAACTTCCTCCTCAGAAATCTCCTCAAAGTTCCAGAGAAGAGAGACAAAGGTCTCTGTGCCCACAGAGAGACTGCTCTCACAGTGAGAGTCTACTTGTCTTATCCCATGGGTTGCTGTAACCTTCACTCAGAACACTTTGCCATATGGTCCATCTTCTTTGAGAATATTAATTTCTCCTAAAAGTCATTTGCCATCCTCATTGTTCTTCTAAAATTGACTATAGCTACTTCCCATTCTCCTCCAGCTTCTATCCCCTTTGATGCTCACCCTCACTGCCTTTTAAAAAATGTATCCAAGAATTTTGCCTACATGTATGTTTGTACATCATCTGTATGCCTGGAACCTGTAGCGGTCAGAAGAGGGTATTAGACTCTGGAACCAAGTTACAGATGGTTGTGAGCTACCATGTAGATGCTGGGAACTGAACTCAGGTCCTCTGCCAGAGCAGCAGGTGCTATTAACCACCGAGCCATCTCTCGGCCCAGATGGTATTTTAAAAAATATTCTTAAATGATTTCATAATATGCCTTTTGTACTTTCATCATGCTTACCCCCATTAGCCTTTCTTGTCCCTTTCTGATTCCATGTGATCCTCTTCTTCAAAGAAGAGGTTTAAGCTTGAAACAGCCATCCCTTCCTAAGAGTCTGCATGGTGCACAGCCACGCACATGTACATTAGCTGAGCCGGATGCCCTTGCTCTGTTCGTCTATTGTCAACTCATCTCAGCAAACCTCCAGAGGGCTCAGGGGACATTTATTCCACCCCACATCCTTCACAGCAACCCTAGAAGGCAGGTACCACTTATTACTGACTTTACCACATATCAGGACAGACGGAAGTAACTACAGAGAACCTTCTGGGTCTTTTGAGTTTCTTTGTTGTGATAATCACTTGTTAATTTAGCTGAACTTAGGTTATATGCTGGAAACAAAGGTAAGCTGGAGAATAATGCTAGTCGATAGACTTAAATAAAAGATAGGTTAATCCATACACACCATACCACATCACATACCACACACCCATATATACACACCACACCACACCACACCACATACCACACACCCATATATACACACCACACCACA
>NW_021604617.1:10327380-10331656 GCF_004785775.1 Grammomys surdaster
CACACCACACCACATACCACACACCCATATATACACACCACACCACACCACATACCACACACCCATATATACACACCACACCACATACACATATACCCCCACACGCACACACCACTCCCCCCACACGCACTCTCCCACAGTATGTTCATACGGTTCCAGATCATGCCCTGAACCGATCTCTGTGTTAGTCCATCTGTATGCTGATCCACACCTGAAATGAAAAGCAGACTTTTACATTCTGTCTATTGTCATGATGGAGTGACAGTCACCTGGACAGGGACATATGAAAGCACCAAGCACAATTTTCTTTAACTGTGTCAATAGAGCCTGCTTCTATTGTTGTTTGAGATTTAATGATTGACATCTTTGCTTTATATATTGCTGTATATATTCCCCTTCTACACAGTGACAATGGCTATGGGATATGTATTGCTTGGATAGACCATGATACGAGTCTCCAAAGAGAGAAAAATCTATATCATCATCATCATAATCATCATCATCATCACCAATAGCTTGATAACACGAAGCTAAAGGTAAAAGGGAAAAGTAATGTGGAGTTGAACGGGATTTCATGTTGTGAGTTCCCAGCACTTGTAGACACTGCCGTGGTGAATTTGGATCGGGCCCCTAAGGTTTTCAGAATTCTAACCCAATGCAGCTTCAAAGACAGTCTGATCTAAAGAGGAACAAGAGCCTGTCCCACTCAGTATCTGTCTGTTCTCAGCATGCCAGCCTGGGCCAGGACGCTTTGTTCCCCTCCAGAAGAGAGTGATTCTGAGCCTCTTCCTTTTTTTTTTTTTTTTAAATTGGATATTTTATCTATTTACATTTCAGATGCCGTCCCCTTTCCCCATTTCCCTTCCGTAGGAAACCCCTATCTATCCCCCCTCCTTCTTTTTGCTTTTATACCATTTTAATTACATGTAAGTATTAAGGTCAGTTCTAGGTTGAGGGACTAGCAATACAATAGATGCAAATATTCAGGGAACAAACAAGACAATAAACATAAATAGTCAAAGAACAAGCAAGGCAATAAACAGAGTTCCACAAACACTCCCACAATCACTGTTTCTAAGGGCTTATCAGGATGACCAAAATATCTGACCCTACTTCCCTGTCCTAGCCCAAAGTCACTTTTATGTCTGAAGCGTACTTCCTTGTTCTAGCCTAAAATTTAGATTCCTGCCTGAAATTACTTCTTTGTTCTAGCCTAATGTCATATTTCTGCCTGAAGGATATTTATGATGAAGGAAGGACAGCTGCTTGGAGCTCTGCAAGGCAAATCCTTGCGGAAGCAAACAGAGTTTATTTTTCAGGTGGGAACATTTTTAGAGTTTACTGGAGATTTTCATTTTCAAATCTCCAAATTCAACAATTCTTCAGCTTCTGTAAACCTTCAGATGGAAGGTCCAATATTTAGAGTAAACAGCATCCCAGCCTCCCCTTCTGAGGAGCTTTCTTTTTCTCCCATGTCACAAAAGTGTTAAGTCCTGGCAAGTGGAATACAGAACCTCTTTGTGGTAAAGTTTCATATTAAACCACGCCGACTGTGTTGCTAATGAGGTTACTGCTTAACAGAACCCTAGAAGGACATTGAAAAACGAAAATACCCTGACAAACGTGTTGACCAAAGGATGCCAACAACTCTCCCAGGGTCCTATCCGAAATTCAAGGATTAAAAAAAGTAAAATGAACTGTAGTGTATGTGAAAAATCATAACATTGAAACATAAGTCCATTTATCTTCTAACTATTTTTCTAGTTCTTGTCCAAAATTTTGCTGGTTATTAAAACATGCCTGTGTAAATATGAATGTTCTGCTTTATAACTTAACTCCTGTTTTTTGTCCTTATGATATAATAATGTCATTGTTTGTTATATCACACTTATTCTTAAAGCAGTAGGGCTTGATTTCCAGGGCTGTTTGACACACCGAGGAAGGGCTTTTGCTGGAGTATGAGATGGGAAAATGAAAGGCCAATCGGGAATCTATGAAGGCCCAGGAAGGCTGTCTGCAGCCCCAGGAAGGCTGTCTGCAGCCCTGAGGATACTCCAAGAGTACATACTGGCACATGGGGAGCTCCTCACAGTGGTCTCCTGATCCCTGAGCCCTCCATGGCTACGCTGTCCACTAAGATGATGGGGAACATAACTGCAAGAACATCAGTGAAGTCATTCAAATTCCCAGACTGGGGGTGGTCATGGGCAAACAACATATCCCACGAGCATGTTCCCTCTGCCCCAGGGAGAAAACGCCCACTCCTGCATCTCTTTGGAGGCATCCATAGTCAACAGCTTTGTGTACCCAACTCTCCTCAGTCATGAGGACCACCAAAAATGAGAGCTCGTAGCAGCTTATTAAATGCTACAGTGCTCACAGATAAAGCACAACGTACGCTGTGACTGGAATTACAGACTGTAGGAGCCAGAGTGGGCCTGAGGGATAATTTAGTTTAACTTTCTCATTGTACAGCTGAGCCTGAGTGACTTTTCCAAATGTTATTCAGCTACTTAATGGCTGGACTGGGAGCATAACCAGGTCTCCACACTGTAATTCTGCTGCTTTTGCCATTAGAACAGGATCCAGCCATGACATACTATTTAACAGGGTCAGTCACCCAGGCACCATCAAGACTTAATGGGAATGGATTCCATTAACAAGAGGACTTAGTAGAGAGCTCTGCACTGAGTTCTCTAACATCCGGGCTGAGGGATAACTCAGCACTGGCATGCGAAGGCCCAGGGAACAGGATGAGCTAGGAAGAGTAGAGTATGCTAAAGAAAACCTCCATTAATAAGATTGATGAGTATATAGAGAGTGGAGAATAGTTTTTAGTGTTTTTTTATATCCTATATTTGTGAAAGGAGAAATTTCTCTTTTTCTCTTTCTCCAATGTCATATATTTTAAAAACCACTAGATTGGAAATGAAGGGACTGAGTTCTAGTTTGGGTTTTACTATTAATTCATAACTATAACCCTAGCCTTCAACCTTAGGTTTCTAATCTACGAGGGGAAGGGATTGGCCTAGTTTACTGCTTTTTATTGATATGATAAACACCATGACCAAAAGCAACTAGAGGGGAAGGTTTATTTGGCTTACACTTAATGATCATAGTCTCCTATGAAGAAGACTAGAGCAGGAACTCAAAGCCGACCCTGCCACAGAGGCCATGCTTATACAACCCACCCGCCAAGGGCTGGCACCACCCATGTGGCCTGGGCCCTTCCATATCAATCATTAATCAAGAAAATGCCCACAGATTTGCCTATAGTCCAATCTGATAGAGGCAATTTCTCAATTGAGGTCCCCTTTTCCTAGGTGACTCTAGGCTGTGTCAAGTTGACAAAAAAAAACCCAGCATGGGGTTGTTTCTACAAGGTGGGCTGAGAAAAGCCTTGGATGTGGCAATGTTCTAGCTGTTGAGCCAAGGGGAACATAGAACAGTGAGGAGAAGCCATAACGGGAAGTCCGAGTTTTCTGTTGTAACACTAACATGGTGGTTTTCTTGGATCCGATCTTAGGGCAGTATGTAAGCTCCTATTTGGAGAACAGGTTGTATATCTGAATTAACTGCACACACACACACACACACACACACACACGCTTGTCTCCTCATCACCAGCCTCCCTCACTACACACTCATGCTATAGGAATTCCCAATGCTGGAGGATTGCCTGGTCGTCTCACTCTGTTCACATCTCCTTGGAACGTGATATCTGTCCATATTTCCTCTCTATCAAGCCCCTCCTGTCTGGGCTAACCTCTTCTGGCCTTTAAATTGAGCCAAGGCATCCTCCTTTTTGCAAAGCCTTCTCTAACTTGAGACTGCCCATTATTTTTTCATTTTATCTCACTGTTTGCAGCTGTATAACAGGAGTGAGAAGTTTCTGTATGAAAGTAAATTTCTCCCCTCCAATGATTAGGCCTCTGTATGTTCTCATTTCAGCCCATAAAGATTTCTACAGCCACTGCACATTATAAAGAAATAATACAATTCCAAACTGTGTCTTTCTTCTAGGCCACCATTGTCTTTTATATATGTTAAAATATTAGTAGTTCAAAGTTCAATAAAGACTTGGTGAAGAAATACAATAAAAATACCTTGAATGTGACCAAATATTTAATTTCTAAAATCCTGAGAAAGTTATAATTTCATATAGCTTATACCTTTCAAGGGTTATACTTTAAATGAATATTTTAATTCCACGGCAAGTTGGGAAATGAATCTCAACAAGGTTTGACTGTATATATAGAGGGGGGTGGGGGTGGGG
>NW_021604617.1:10331756-10355800 GCF_004785775.1 Grammomys surdaster
GAGAGAGGGAGAGAGGGAGAGAGAGAGAGAGAGAGAGAGAGAGAGAGAGAGAGAGAGAGAGAGAGATATCAGTACTCTACTTGAAAGTACTTATGAAGACTCCCTTCAAGAAAGAAATTGAAAGACTATTAGTTAAGAAGAAAATAAAGTAATAAAAGTCACTAAGACACAGAAGCAACACAAACATGTAGAATATCTGTATATATTCATGTTACTTCTTTCTTTTGCCACTCACTAGATCTTTATTCCATAGATATCATTTATTGCTTATTATTGATGGGAGGACAGTTGTGAGCACAACAGGTCCAATGCATGTTTCACAACAGATGACAATTACACAGCAAGGAAAACACAATGAAGGGTAGAGCCCATCCCTATTCCATGGAAGGGTCAGCAAGGGCTGTCCAGAAAGAGGACATCTGATGAGAGAGATGAGCCAGGAAGTAAACCACACTGATACGTGACGGAAGAGCAGCCGAGAGAGGGCGTCCAGGGGAAGAGCCTTGGGAAAGCTTCAGTGGAAGGTTTGAGGCACTGGACAAAGGCCAGCATGGCTGCAGCAGAATGAATAGGAGGCAGGGGAATGCCGATAAGTTAAGAGACGTTGTATGGGGCAAGACCCCTTACAATGTATCACACAGATCATGCAGAATGCTCTCTGACCTTCTAAGCGGTTCTGCTTCAAAAGGGGGTTCCACAGTTTTGGTATGAATGAGCAACTTTTGTCTGGCTCGTGTGTATGTTTGTGTTGTTCTGTGTGTAGAATATGGACTTTGTGCATGCGTGCGCGTGCATGCATGTACACGCTAATAAACAAGCCTGTTGGCTTCATTACTTCCTCACTTCTTGGCTTGAAGGAGGGACACCTCAGAAGGTCTGCATGAACCGTGCACATTGTTTAATTGTGGGAAGGAAAGGAAAGATGAAAACCGGTGAGAGCAGAGAACTTTACTATGTGTTTAATGGGGTTTGGGCTTTTCTGAGCCAGTTGGTGTCATGATTTTTTTTTTTTCTGGTTCGGGGTCAGTACAAGACCTAAAACCGTTTGCATCAAATTATATCCTGAGAAGCCTTTGGGACACATTTATTATTCTCCAGTTTCCAGTGGCTGAGAAGTAGTTCTAAATGATTCCTCAGCTGGTAAGAAGGCAGCTTTCAGAAAGGCAGCTCTGAAGGAGCAATTCAGATCAGTATAAACAGAAGTCAGTACCAGGAGCTTCTTCTGAGTCAGAGGGAAGGGCCACTGTTTTCAGACATACAGAGCATGTCTGAGTCCCACAGTATGGAGTCCTTGTGCTCAGGGGTGGGAGGCACCTCCTGTACTCACAGTCCTTTAAATGGTATCTTTGGGGCTGGAGGATGGCTCAGTGCTTAAGGGCACACACTGCTCTAGAGTTCTGTTCCAAGCACTCATTCCAAATGGCACATGAACCACCTGTGACTCCAGCTCATGGGGATCAACGCCCTCTTCTGGTCTGTGTGGGCACTACACTACACGCACATATCTCACTTAAACCCCAGATAAACACATTACAATTAAAATAGCATTTTATTTCTCAAAAGCAGCGACAGAAAAAGAGCCATTATGATTATAAAATTTTGTCCCTGAATAAAGAAATGAATCAGCAACTTTTCAAACATTTGCTTATAAATATGCTGCTTTTATTTTTAATAACATATACATTACAATAGAAGGTACCAAATATCTAGCCTTCAATTCAGAAAATGTTAAAGTGAATATCTTCTATTCATTATAGTAAGTAAGCAGAATTCACTATATCTACAGAAGATGAAGCTAGTGAGAATTCCAATATTTTTTTATATTTGTAGTACATTTTTGCTTTTTTTAAAAGCCCTAATAAGCAATCTCACTCCTGATTCTGATTTGCAATCACAGCGTCCATAACAAATGTGCATGACACACGGTAGAATCTCATTGGTTTACACCCCTGCGCAAACCACAACCCCCAGCTTTCAATCAGGCAAAGGCCTCTTTGCCCAAGTACACATTAGCTGCTGGCTCAGGAGGGCCTATGGCATGGCCGCCTCCCCAGCGGCAGGCGCACCGCAGCAAGGCGCTCATTAAGCTATTGGGTTTCATTCCAGTAACCGTTCAAATACATTCTTCATTGTACCATAAAGTATGCTTGTTTCATGCTAGAACTTTGATTTTCCTCCTCCCCCTTCCTCTCTACCCTCGTTACCCCCACTTCCATACTCCCATTTTGGTATTTTTTCCCATGCTAACACACTCACAAAAATTCAGCTAATTCTCAATGGGTCTCTTGGTCATTAGTGCAAATTAGTGAGGTTTTGCTGAATATGGTCAGACTTGATTTGCCAAGTTCTTTTCCCGTTAAGGTTTTAAGCCCATGTGTATTTCAAGGGAAATCTAATTTGTAGGTTTCGGATTCATTTACACTCAGCTCACAAACGTGGTTCTGTGAGGCCTCCATAGCTGGTGTACAAGAAGCCACAGGGGCTGGTTTCTCTTCCTTTTAACAAGTTCTTGTTAGAATGTTTGCTTTGAAGTAGGTATTTAGGCCATGCTGGAAGCAAACAGAACTAAACCCCAGGAAAATGTAAAGTAAGATTTAAAAACCAAGTTCAAAAAACTTTTTCTTGCCCCAATAATTATAGCTTAAAAAATCTCTAAGGATGGAGCCTTCCATTTAGTGTTTTAAGGATGATGTCACCATGGGCCAGCCTGGATGGGGCTGTGTCACTTAGTGCTTTGCTAGGTGACAAGGTGAACACATATCCTCTTTTGCTTGGCTGTGCCCTGGGTCTGAGTGCTGAGCAGAAGGACCACCCATGGTGTTGTGCCACCAGACCAGGGATCTGCTCCTGGGGTTCCTGTAGCCACGGTGCCCACAGGTGGTCCCATTACTACTGACTCATGCCCAGTTCCCCTCTTTGGAGTGTCTGTTCTTGGACTCAGTACATCCTTCTGGCATTCTCAGCACCAGCAGGAGGTGGCTCATCAATTCCCAATGCCTGTTCTCAGACCCTCTGTTGCAGTCTTTGGACCCTGTGCTGTTGAACTGGTCACTTCCTCAGGATCTGTATGTCCCCTTTGACTCCCGTTTGTCACTTGTATTGCTCTGAATGAGAGAAGGTAAAGGTTACTAGTGATCACTTGGTCCATTCCGTTAGGCCTCACAGCAGTGGGGGATGCTGCTGGTCATCTGCCCACAGGTATAGCATGAACAGTCCTTTAATGGCAGAGAATCTCTCTGAGCACCAGCTCTCATCTGGAGAAGCTGAGAAAGCAACTCTCAATACTATCAGGGGCTCTGTGTCCTTCATCTTCAATAATGGCCCCTCAAAAAGGCAGACAACATATCACGCAAAAGGGGGGTGGTGCTACCAAAAAAGGTATCTTTTCCAGTAATTGTCTTCAGACATAATCCCTTCCAGTGTCTGGCGTTCACGTCTGGGGACTCTAGGAAGCTCTCCATGGATACGACTCAATGTGGTGACTCTGCATGTAGAATTTTAAGCAGTAAACAGCATCTGAGCTAGACACCAGCAACAGCAATAAGGAGAAAGTGGACCCAGCCAGACTTTCTATTGCACTTGCTTTGAGAAATTGGCAAATTATAATGGGGTTAGCAGGAATGGCCTGTGGGAAAATGGTCCTATTATATTCAGTGAAAACTTGTGTGTTCATCCATCCATCCATCCATCCATCCATCCACCCACCCACCCACCCACCCATCCTGTCTAAATGCAGACAATTCTAAAACAGTTATCACACTCATAAATGGAAAACCTTTTTCCACCTTTAGAGCACACTGCTGCAATCCATGGAAGAAATATCTCCCTCGTAAGTACTGGTTAGGAAATTCTTACATGCACTATTACCTACAGTCTTTAACAAGGTGTCAATCATATGGCAGGGCCTACAGTTTTCTCTATTTCATGGGAAAGCAGAGGTGGGAAATGTCTCTTTTCTATCTCATCTTCAAATTTATACAACAAAGGTAAACGGGAAAGTTCAGCAGGAGGTTCTGTGTGGCAATCTGATGTCCACAACCTGTCTCTGGCCCAGCCTGTCACCCTCTTACTGCTCACTGTGCCCTTCTTAGTAAATTATTTTTATCTGGTTAACAATGTGCTTTCAAGAACTATCTGAGCTTCTGTTGATAGAACAGTGTTGCCTGCACTGACCACACAGAACTTTCAAGCAGCAGGAACAAAGGCTGAAGCAAGACTTTCAATCCTGAACAAAGAGATAAGGCAATTTCACTTTGGAGAAAAGAAAATTCAGTTACCAATTTATAGTAGTAAAGTGCAAATATAAATACTGATGTCTGTAACTCTGAAATGCACATAATGGGACAGTTTATTCCTTAATAAAACTAGAAAAACCTAAACATGTTAGCAGTTGTGGTTTACGCTTATGGATAGTGTTTTGATCAGATTTTGCTGTGTGTAAAGTCACTTATTCATTGTAACATACTGATCACTAGGAAGTATACATTTTTTTAAAATATTAATAACTACATAATCTCCCAGTGCATGGATATACCGTGCTTCCTATTTATGGGAATGGAGACTGTTCCCAGATTTTGACTATTGTAATAGCACGACAGTGAACACTCCAAAGTGGAAATAGAACACTTTCATTTACGAAATGTGTATGTGTATGTATACATGTGCGTACATTTTCTGAATGTCCTCAAGGTTGTATGTATAATGTAAGCATTGCGAGCATCAGGCACTACAATGAGCTTCTTTTTAGTGTGAAAGCATCTGTGAGATGAACTAACCCATGTGTAATGCTCATATGTGAAGATTCATGCCGTCCCTGATGTAGTGGAACCTAAGCTGCTAAGAGACAAGGTGCTGTTTGCTAGTCTGTAGCCCATCTCCTACCACTAACTGTGAGACATGGTTTTCTTGGAGACATTTTATCTGGACTCCTTTTGAAGACTGCGGACTCTAATAACAGAGAGTTTGGCATAGAGAGGGTCACTGTGAGGACTCTGTTACACATATGAATTCCTGGCTGGTTTAAACCATCTACTTGATGAGGCCATAGAACTCTCGATGTCCAGCTGCCATTGAAAACAATAACACAGAACAACATGTGACCAGCAACTCTACTTTTAGGCACAAACCCTAAGGAATTGAAAGTAGAAACCTACACTGAAATTATGCATTAATATTCACAGTGTAGAGATGGAGAGACGAGTCACTTAGGAGTTAAGAACACTGGTTGAAAATTGTAAGGACTGAGATTTGGATCCTGGTACCCCTGTAATGCACTTTATAGATGCCTGTAACCCTGGCTCCACTCGATCCCCCACCCTCTTCTAGTCTCTGTGTGTACACAGTGTGGATGTATTCACACAGACATACACATGAGCACAGAAATACATTTTGGGCTGGCAGGATGCCTGAGCAGGTAAAGGGCTTTCTTTTCTGACAAGGCTGATGACTTTAGCTTGATTCCTAAAAGCTTCACGTTGGAAGGAGAGAATTGACCTTTTCAAGTTGTCATCTGACCTCCCCATGTACACAACAGCATGCATGCACACACACGCACACACACATGCACACACACACGCACATACATATACACACACGCACACACACGCACACACACAGTGTTAAGAAATTAAAGTATCTGTAATAGCAGTATTTACAATAGTTAAGTAGTGGAAGTGACCCATACATCATACAATGGATGAGAAATGAATACAATGCAGCAGTCTCACTTGGGGAGATACTGAGAATAGGCAAATTCATGGAGAGAGAAGAGAGGTTACCAGGGGCTGGGAAAGAAGGGGGCGGGTCATTGTTTACAGAGCATAGAGTTCAGGACACCAAATTCTAAAAGTAGCCTGGTGATGGCTGCACATGGTGACTGAGCAAAATGCTATGGAATTGTGCAACTGGAGGAGGCCTCAGTGGTAAGCTTTATGTGTTATCCTCTCCATCATACAGAAAGAGTTCACACGGGAAAAAAGAAAAAGGATGCTTAACAAAGGATGGCCAGACTTACAGCCAAACAAGCAAGGTGAACTGCGGGCTGTGAAGAGGTGTGAGTGCTCACTGTGAACGTCTATCACGTCTTTATGTGTCTGTGAAGAGGTGTGAGTGCTCCCTGTAAACGTCTATCACATCTTTATGTGTCTGTGAGTGGGACTGTGCACATGTGCAGGGCAGCTGCCTGCAAAGTTCAGAAGATGCTGTCAGGGTCAGATGCCTGGAGCTAGAGTTCCAGGCGGTTTTAAGCTGCCCACTGTGGGTGTTGGGAACGGAACACAGGTCCATTGCAAGAGCAGTATATGCTCTTAACCACTGAGCCGTCTCTCCATCACCCATCTAGTCTCTCTTTCTATATGTGACAAAATATCTTTAATAAACTGTTGAAGTATGATAAGAACGCAATTTCTAATTCTATTAAAAATCAGTTTGTTGATACTGTATTTATTGCTTTGGGTCTTACAGTTCATGAAATTTAGTTACTACTTCTATCTAAACCCCAAAAAGGAGGATGCTGGGATGAAGAGACAGTTCTGGAGGAAAGCACCTAAGGTAACCAAGGTAACCCCTAATGTGACCATATTTGGACATGGAGCTTAAGGGTCCTAACCTGACAGGCATGGTGGTCTAAAAAGAGGAAGCCCTGTAGACACACACACAGAGGACAGGCCACTGCAGACACAGTGAGAAACAGTTTCGTCAACTGCAGTTCAGTGACTCAACACCTCGACCTTGGACTTCTCAGCCTGTAGCATTGTGAGAACTGAAGGTGAAGTCATCCCATACATGGCCACAGTATTTCTTAGGGTGAGTGTAGCATTAATACACTGTGTGACTTCCACATCTAGGGGTATGTAGCTAGGCTGGGACAGGACTGAAATCAGCTCTGAATGAGGAGCCCGTTGCTGGAGTCACAAGGGCTCAGCAGTCAAGCTGTCAAGCTTCCTTTCACACTGGAGCAGGTGGACACCCACAGAAGTCACGTGACTAGTCCAGGGTCCTTTAGAAAGATTTGTGGCAGAGACAAGGACCAGAGTCCAGGCCTCTTGACTTCTGCACTTCATAGTACACCACACAAATTTAGCACGTCAAACCCTGGTCAGATGTTAGTAGCCAACATTTTAATTTCATTCTCCTTACTAAAAGCCCTTTCAGAGGCTCAGCTCCATTTTTCTGGATATATTATTTTTCTCATATTTTAAAAGCACAAATCAATTTATCCACATAGGGAAAAAATTGAGAAATCTTTTCAGTGAGTACAAAATGTAGGTAAGATACTGAAGGAGAAGTGCGGACCCCATGATGGGACACACATTTAGGCAAATGTTGGCTCAACTGTTCCTTTATAGCAGAGGCCTTTGTGCCCAAAGACACTGCTCATGTAGGTGACTTGATTCCTAATGGGTACCTATTTATAACATACAGAGGCACTCTAGAAAAATAATTAAAATGCATTTGCTTTCCAAATTAATCATTTATAGTCTAGTTTAGCAAAGCATTACGTTTTTATAATATTTAAAATATCAATTTTGATAAAACATCCTTATAAATAGACAAAGAAAACCAGATTAATAAGCATATGTGCCTTTACAGGGCAATAAAATAATACATTTTCATAACATTTAAAATATTAAGTATAAAAATTGAACAATATTTTGTTTTAAACAGTTCTCATAGAAATTTTTATTTTACTTTTCCATTAGGTAAAGCTAACAGGCATGAAGATAAACACTGTTAATAATGTTGGCCCTGTGGAAGCATGCCAATGATAGCCAGGGTGCTAGCGACCTATTACCAGCATGCAAATATTTCTCTATAATATTTCTCAAGTGTTCTCCCTCAGTTAGATTCACAGAGCTCTATCACTGCATAGAAGGGTCAGCAAAGAACTCCATTCTGTTTTACATTTTGTTCAGTTCTAGTTGAGCCTGTAGCTGTGTGATATGACAAAGGAGTAATGAAGCTGCTTGTCACTGGTCTTTTCCAGGAATGTGCTGCGAGTTCAACGACAATTGAGGATGGGTTTCAAAAGTGTTTTGAGCAGCACACTTGGGAGAGTGAGCTCACTCCTTACTCATTCAGTCAAGGCAGCACCGTGACCGGGGAACAAGAATCTATACTCCAAAACCAAACCATTGTTTTATGGCTCTCACAGGTGCCATCCAACCTAAAATGCAATTCATTCTCTTTATCTAAGTAAGTGTGAACACAGACAAGCTAGCAAGGCAATGCAGAATGGATGAGCTGGCTACGACCAGTCTCCTGAGTGAAGCAGGAACAGTTTTGGCTCCTGTCTTCTATGTACAGTTGTCCTGGTGGGACTTAATTAGTTCTGAAGAAGGCTAATTATCACAGTCCCATGGGTGCTCAGGGGATCAGGGACAGGTCATGTCCCAACGATGCACTCCTTCCCCTTTTCTAGAATGGATCTGATAGAAACACTAGCAGCCTGTGATTGAGAGTCTCGCTGTTTAGAAGCTTCAATAGTCATTATTTTAAAGGCAGCTAACATATTTTCAATAGACCCTGTGCAAACGATGTGCTTTAGTGGCGCCTTAGCTTGGAACTCAAGTTCCAGCTCTAACACTGTCTGTCCTGAGAAAATAGCTTTTGTGGCTCTCAGCTTCTTCTGCGGAAAGCTTCATCTTCCTCCTCTCCACTGCCTAACTTATATACTATAATAAATATACTATAATAAATATTATAATGATACCACCTTACTATATTGCAAAGAGCTTCATAAAATTTAACTCATTCAATCCAGACAGCTCCACAGAAAGGCATTATATTTGCCAATACTTTATACACAAGGAAACTGAAGGTCAGAGAGACTGCAGCTTGCCCAAGGATGACAGCATGAGAGAGGGTTAAGCAGAGAATCAGTAAGATGATTAGTAATCCAAGGTGTCATTGTCATCCTGCTGCTTTGGCTGTGACAGGACAGCACATCAGAGTGGCATACACATGGCCCAACAAGTCTGTGGCCATCTTGACACTGGGATGTAGAAAGAGAAGAAGCCATAGTCCTCTTGAAGCACAGGTTTCCAGTGACATGAGAGCAGGGGGTCCACTACTGCCCAACAGTGCCATTGAGACTGAGGTTTCAATGAATGAACCTCTGGGGGCCATTCCAGATCTTAACTATAGCAGAAAGTACCTTTCAGATCACACAGCCCAAGCTCTAACAACATGCAGGAGTTCTCCACAAGAACTCCATCAAGTGCAGACACCAAACTAGGCCTTCCACTTATTTCAAGGTAAAATGCAATAGCACCTCTGTTCTATTTTGCTTTTCTCTAGGTAATTTCATGTATCATTGAGTGTGAGTGTGCATGCATATATGTGTGAAATTCCTCTCAGATAAAAAGTTGGGAAAAGACATTTGCAATTCCTACATTTAAACAACAGATTAGAAGGCAAACAGCATCTCAGAGATAATAGGCAGAGCAGCTAGAAAGATGGCTCCAGCTAGCTGTGTGGGTTCCAAATGAGGGCACAGGGACATCATGGGACCGTCTCATGTACTGCACACATCCCTTTAGGTCACAGGGCCAGAGTACCTTTTACACCTATTTCACATAGTGCTAATTTCATCATTGGGTACATGATTTAAAATGCCATTAGTCTGACAATCAGAGACTGGCTAAGCCTGAGGCTCAGAGAAGGCAGACTTCCTGGAGTCAGGACTGCAAAGCCTAGCTGTGATGACTCACTCCAAGGTCTTACTAAAGAACTAGTGGAAGGTCAAGCAGATTAGGGAGCGAGCCTGGCTAGACAGAGAATTGCAGGCCTCCTCTCTATGGCGAGCTCATATACTTAGTAGCTTTGGGAAGAGCTGGGTTTAACCTCAACTCTTTCAGCAGTCTCAAGCTTATTTGTCAAAGTGGATTAAAAGGAAAAAAAAAAGTCTGAATTGTTCTATAGTACATTAGTCATCCTATAGAAATGCAATGTTAGAAAAAAGTTCACTTAACATTGGGCGTGAACAAAAAGTAAACTACGCTTAGGACTATGGCTGTGGTTCCTTGTTAAACAGAAATTTCTTGTAAAACGATGGGTCAGTGTAATGATAAAGCCTGACACCCAGCATCTGTAGCCATGGAGAAAGGCTGAAAGTGCAGATACTGTTTTCTGGGGCTGCTCTGGTATGTATTGGGACATCATTTAAGCAAAATCATGAAATACTAACACGAAGATAAATGTCAACCTTGTGTTTCCCTTTGCACAATCACCATGCCCAGGAACTCTGGTTCCAACCTCAGTATTCAGCAGTAAAATGTCACCCCTTGACACTGTGTGGTGAGCCTAGGACAGCTCATCTTTAAACCCCTCACTCACTGGATGTCTTTGCCAGGCTTTTCTGTGGGCTCCCAGCTCCATTGCTATGGGACAGTCTTCTGTCACTCTTGCCTTGGGTAGTCATTGTCCATCCCATTTTCCTTTCCTGGATTGATTCTTTTGAGATAAGCTAGCTTCCACCCAATGGGAACACTTCATCAGGTCCTGTGCAGAACTGAGGCCAGTAGACAAGGCCCGGGACTAACTTGTCAGCCACATAACTGAGCCACCATAGGGGGAATTGTCCACCTTAAGGAACACATGGCTGTACATTATGATGAACTCCATGCCACAGCTGCCGAGCCAAGATGGTCCCAAGTTCTCAGCTTGAAGAAATCATGAGACAATAAACAATCATTCTGTGTTAACAGACTAAGTTCTGGGGTGTCTTACTACAGATGAAATGAACATAATACAATACTATACACAAGGCTTATAACAGCCAACCACGAGAGCTTGCTTGCTGTGATTCTCCTACAATTAGTCAGCTATTAGGATTACAGACTAGACTACCACTTCTAATGATCAGAGATGACAAAAGCTAACAGTCACATCACTGGACTCTGAGTTGCTGACCTTTTGCTGTATCGGCATTATTATTTTGGGAGGTAATGTCTTTCAAGATGATCACATATACAATATGGTGACTGTTGTTTGTAAAATGCTGATGTCACTGGCTTGAAAAACCCATGATTTGCTTAAAAAAGTAATGTATATTTATTTATATTTCTCGACAAAACTTTTAAAAAGAAAGCTTGCCCACTTCTGAAAGAAAGTTAGATATTGTGGCTATGAAGAAACTGGGCAGAGGGCAGTGGTCTAAAACAAGGCAGATTTGACAGAGCAGCAAGAAAACGAATGTCTTTGCCAAAATCCATTTCAGAGACTTTCTGAAGAAGGGAATCTTAATAATTTTCCATATGTGCAAAGGGCTTATTTTCAACCAGTACAAAAATACAGCAAGAATTTTTAGAAAGATCATTTTTTTACCCCCAGAAAGTGCTAGGTCCTGGGCACTGAATCTCAGTTACACACAGAAAAGAAACAGTCCGTATGAATTCACGGAGCTTGTCTGCTTGCCAAAAGCTTGCTATTTCACACTGGAATATGAGGAAAGTATTTAAGAAGGCTGCCAGCTGTGTAGTTCTGTTTCCTAAATTAGACCCATTCCATGAAAAAGGAACCTTCCCTTTACACCTCACAGAGTCTACACTGCAGGCCAACTCTGAGTCTAGGTCTCTGCATAAGACTGGGGAAGGGTCAGTTTACACAGCTCTCCGTACATCATATGTGCAAGACTTCAAACCAGCTGAGGTAAAGATTTCAGAAAATCATCAAGACTCTTGGTAGACAGAACTATCCTTTGGCTCAGCCTTACTGTGAGCTGATACTTTCTTTACAATAATAAAAAGAGAGACTGAATTGGTATCAGTGTGTGTGTGTGTGTGTGTGTGTGTGTGTTCCTAGCAAGAAGCCACAGGATCCCTCTGGGTCCCTGCAGAGGCTGAAGGGGCTGTGGACCTTCTAGGAATTATGTGTACTAATGAGTAGCATCTGTACCTGGGTCCTCTGAAGAGCTGGAGGTGTTCCTAACTGCTAAGTCATCTCTCTTACCTGTTTAAAAATTCTGAAGCATAGTAATGAGAATATTAGATGATAAGCTTCTCCCTAATTTCTGAACAGTTATCTTATTTCTAGCCACGAGGAAAAGGAATATATGATTTATTGCAAGCCCATTAAAATCTCCATGATATTCTTTACATAACAGAAAAACAAAACAACCCAACTCCAAATCAATCCTAAATGCACAGAAGGCTCCAAACAGTCAAAGCATCCCTGAGCAAATGCAGTACTAGAGGCTTACGAAAGTTCTACTTCAGAGCCACACTAACAAAAGCAGTATGGTGCTGACACAGTAAACATTTACTCCAAAGAAAAACAACAGTGGACTGAGAAATAAACCCACACAACAATGGCTACTTCATTCTCGACAAAGGTATCAAACATATTGTAAAGAAAAAAAAAGACCATTTTTTTTTAAGCAAATGGGGCAGAAAAACGGAATATTAAAACTGATTTTTAAAAAATTGATAAAGACTAGATACCAACCTCCCACTTTGCACAAAACAAACAAAACAACAAACAAACAAACAAACAAAACCCCAACTCAAACTGGATCAAACATCTTAGTGCAAGACCTGAAACTTTGAAAATACCAGAAGAAAACAGGAAGACACACTGCAAGATGTAGACACAGGCAAGGGTTTCTGAGACAGAAGTTCTCTGTAGCTCAGGAGAGGGGAGAAGGGTGACAGACAAGGTCATGGATTAAAAAGCATCATAACTAAAGGAGCAACTGGAATGAAGACACAGCAGCTGGGAGCAAGCCTTCGTCAGGTACTAATCCGACAGGATATTAATATCCAAACTACACAAAGAACTAAAAGTCAATGGTCAAGCAAATTAGGAAATACAAACTGAGACTACATGGAGATACCCTCTCACCCAGTCAGAATGGCTACCATGGAGAAAACACCCAACAACAAATAACGCGGAGGATGTGTGGGACATGGAATCCTGACACACTATTGGTGGCCAATCAGTATAGAAGGTACACACTTACATGCATGCACATGGTTACAAAATACTCAATAGTTTATTTTGTCTTTCAACTTTAGGGTGATGAAAGATGATATATACCTTGTAGGAAGTATAGTTGAAGCTGAATTTTGGTCTTTTCTTGGGCTGGTTTGCATATGCTACAATGTCGTCTCATGCTGCTTGGCATGGCTACAAGCTTACATGATCAATTTACTTATAATTTTACAAGTTATGGTGACAGTTCATTCATTTTCTCTTACTTTTTTACTTACTTGAGGGCTAAGCAGGTCACAGATGCTGGCTTGTTCACATTCCAGATGAGCAGAGACTCACAGACTTGTACTTAAAACCTAGATATTGGCTCGAGGCTCGAAGAAGGCTCACTTGATAAAATGCTTTGCAAACTTGGTGATCTGAGTTTGATCTCAAAATCCACATAAAAGGGCAGGTATGGTGGTGTGTGCTTGTAATCTCTACAATGAGGCGGTAGAGACAGATCCCTGGCTTGCTAGCCAGCCAGCCTAGCCACTTGAAAAGCTCCAGGCCAATGAGAGAGCCTCTCCATCTACCCATCAACCCTAAAACAGCTTAAACCACGTGATGGCTTCAGAGCACTGGGAGTCTTAGAGACTAATGTAAAAAAGAGTGGGGTGTTTTAGTTTTACAGTAGGGCTACATGACAGAAATACCAGTAGGCTATGAAATGACTGGCTCTTTAATGTGTAAGTTCCATGATTAAGTTCAAAACACGGTAACACTGAACTAAGCAGTGAAATCTAGACTCTCAAACTCCTGGTAGAGAAACTAGTATGGGCCTTTCAGAATGCATACTAGTAGCTTATGCTGAGGCCATAGGTGCTCTCCAGGAAGATGGCTGCTGCCTGCATTCAGTGGCTGAGCAGAGACTTCCCTATAGCTCTTCTCTCACTCACTGTCCTGGGATAATCACAATCACGGGTAGGTTTTCTGTCTACCGTGGAGCCTTACTTCCTCCCCATTCTTCCCCACAGCCCAAATCTATAGCTGTGCTTCCTACCCTCCTATGTTAGCTTGCGTTTTGTTCTTGTCACACTATCTTCCCAGCCTCCTACCTTTCCCCCAAGGTTCCTCTACTGTGTACAAGGTGTCAACCATAATTTCTAGAACTTTCTATACACCCATGTGTGTGTGTGTGTGTGTGTGGTTCGTGCATGCGTGCACATGTGCACATGTCCGTGCCTGTTTGTGTATGTGTATGCCTGGGTGTCTGGGTGTGTGACTATGGTGTGTATGTGTCTTGCTAGGGATTTATTCTTCCACAGACCTCCATTTCAGGATTGTTTACTGCTTACAGTTTGTATTTCAAAGTTAATAAGCATTGTTTTCATTTTCCAATTAATCTTAGATTACAAAATGGAAACCTTTCAAACATATATACCCTCTAACTCATTTCCCAGAATTTAAGTAAAATACCAAGAAACAACAACAAAGTTCCCTGTACCCCCAAATAATTCACCAACATTGCTTTCTAGCAACAGTGTACACTGATTTATAATGACTAGAACTATTTTCTACAGACACAGGCTTTAAGAATATTGTGAACCTTCTCCTTCACAGTTAGGCAAATACTTTAATTTCCTTGTTCAAGTTATTTTTCAAAATTTTATTTAGAAAAGACATTTTTCTTCTAAGTGAAGAAAGGGTTTATTTCTTTTGTAAGTGGAATAGCCAAGCAGAGAGATAATTGCGGTATGCTTCTTGTTTGTTTGTGTTGTAAGCTATTGCTAACATTATTGGTTAGCTTTTGTTAACATTATTTATATCAAATATTGACAGCATGATTTAAAATTGATTTCATTGCCTTCAAAGGCCATGGTTTACTGTTGATCCGAGAATCTGCTGCTGTTGGAACTCTTCTATTATATTTTCCAGCTCCTCAGAATTAAATCACTTAGGCTGATTTTAGTCAACAGTCTCACACCAGGCTCTGACTGGCTGCAAATTTAAATTTGTTCCTTGTTTGGGAAGACCCAGAAAACAAGATAAATAATTGTCAAATGATTCCAAAGAATACCATTACTAGCAAAGTTGTGACCTTAACTCAGAGTAACAAGTTCAGAAGTCTGCATTGCTCTGAGGTGATGCATAGAATATACCATGATTTAGATTTTCTGTTCTCAGCTGTATTGATGTCATTATGATGGCTTTGCTTTTGTCATTTTTTTAATTATATAAGTAAAGCAGATTTCAAATTTTCATTTTTGAAAGTTTAGGAGGGTATTATATTTTTATAAAGGTTTATTTTTATGTGTGCGTTTGTCTGCATGTATGTATGTTCACCATGTGTGTGCCTGGTACCTGTGTAGGGCAGAAGAGCATGTTGGATTCCTTGGAGATGGAGTTACAGACAGTTGTGGATCATGTAGTTTCTGAGAACAGGACACTGGTCCTTTGTGAGAGAAGCAAGTGTTCTTAGTGGCTTAACCACCTCTCGAGCCTCTAGGATTCTAGCATCATTTTCAATAAACCATCTGTGGTTCTAATGTTGAGTAGCTAGCTAGCTGCCCACAAAGAATCGTGATATTACTCTATCCATACAGACCTACAAATATACTAATAAGAGCAGTATGACTTCTTAGTGATACGGTGTCAATTGTGAATATATCTGGAAACCAGAGTGGGAGTATGATGCTAAACAGCAGCTCAGTACCACACACTCCTAAGCTGTGTCCAGCTACACTGCAATGTCTTTCACTTAGGGGCGGGCCAGGCTACAGACCTCCAGGATGTATAGAACCAGCAGTCTTTGCTCGGTGGATGGGATGGGGTATAATATTTCAAACATGAAAATGGTCATTTTAACCATTTACAATGTATTATATTCTATTTTTGTGGCAGGGTCTTGCTGTGTAGCCCAGGTTGGGCTTCAACTTCCACTCCTCCTGCCATAGCCCTCCTGGTGCTGAGATCACAAGTGTGCCATGCCCCTTTGCTGCTCTATTTAAGTGTGCATGTCACATTTAAAATATCATCACAACCAGCA
Source organism: Grammomys surdaster (assembly GCF_004785775.1). Lineage (NCBI taxonomy): Eukaryota > Metazoa > Chordata > Mammalia > Rodentia > Muridae > Grammomys > Grammomys surdaster. Next base: position 10,347,715 of record NW_021604617.1, read on the forward strand.
CTACTGTTTTCCATAACTTTCCCTTTACCCCTGATTGAGCAATTTATATTGATAAGTAATTTTTCTTTGCTGCTCCATGTCTAATAATTTCTGATCTGCTCTATGATGCTCTGAATTTGTCTGTCCTAGAAACTTCATATATGTAGAACCATGTAAGAGTTGTCCATGTGTGCCTGGATAACTCTCTTCATCCTCATGGTTTCCAGGTTCTTCTGGATCATTTCCTTGGCCAGCAGGATAAGCCAACCAGCCCCTCACCCTGCCTCCCAGGAAAGAAAGACTCTGGAGAACGAGGCTTCCTGCTGGTGGTGGCTGTGGGGAGAAGTTTCTTTACTTGACTTTATTGGCCTGTAGGGGTGAATATCATTCTTGCAGCAGTCAGAGCACACAGGGAAACACTCCTTTACTCTGTGTTTCTCTTGACTGAGATCTTGAGACTCACCCTCCCACCCCTTCCCCCACCCACAGTAGGTAAAGCATCTCTGGAGATAGCTGCTTTTCTTTAGCATAAAGAGGTGAATTTTCCTTTTGTGAAGAAACACATGATGTCTCATCTTCAATCTGTTGCTGTCTGTTTTTTGTTTTTGTTTTTTCCCCACATGGCAAAAAAAAAAATTTTGTGTGTAGGAACCTGAGATATTTTGTAGCAGCATGTGGGGTAATTTTCCAAGAAGAGTTTGAAAACAAGATGTCTAGACTTATCTCCTAATTGATGGCTATACATAAAAATGCATCATAAAAATGTGTCTGAGACCATACAGGGTCATACCACTAACAAAGGCACTTTTATCAGAAAAGTAGGGCTGTCTATGTGATCTGTAACAGATCTGTGTTGATATTAAAATTGTTTTGCTAATTGGTGTTCTTCAAATGTTGTCAGCTGGTTGCTTCTAGAATGGATTATGCTGCTTCTGTCCTCCTCATAGCTCAGCATAGCTTCCTTCCTAAAACTGTGGCCTTAATAATGACTGATAGTTAAATAGAACTCCAGTTCCCACTGGAAGCTTTCAGTTTAAAACTTATGGCTTTTAAAATGGCCATGTGAATGAAACATTACTTCATTAAGTACACTGCAAAGAACAATATTCTAATCCAAAAAATTTTCACTCCTAAGATGAAAAATGCTCCCCAAGAACATTTGTGGAAATAAGATTAGTTTTGTGTTAAAGTTAAAATCATGGAGATCAGACGTTTTGTTTGTAGGCTTCATAATATCACCTGCAAAATGATAATCTCCTCTATGAGGTTTGACGACCTGTCCTGAAGTCTTGGAGCCCAGCCCCTCCTCCGTATGTGCCAAATACAAGGAGCTCTGTCTTCGTACTGAGTGAGGTGCTGAGTACCCAGTGAGTCTCACAGGCGGTTGGCTCCAGCTATGACTACAGCCTGATGGGAGGAGCAGAGGCTAGGTCCGGTCCCTTCACTATGTTCAAAATGAGCATCTCAAGTTTAAACCGTCATCCCTCCTGAGGAGATGCACAGATGGACCAGCAATGCTAGACAGTAACAACGAAGCATTCACTCATTCTTCTGGCGGCTCTGTGGTTCTCTGTAAATGGACTTAGTGGTCACAGATCATTCACTTACATAGGCCAGGGAGATTAAAATCAGATTCTGCCACTGTCATCATTGTTCTATAAATCAGTGCATCCATTTACTCCCCTTTTATATGATGCTCAAAGTAAGGAAAATGAAACAAAGTATTGTTTGTTACCCAGGGTGGCTCCACGTGATTAGTACACTTCCTCCATCTTACCAGGACGGGTGAGGAACAGGTTTCAGTCAGACTGGGAAATACAAAATATCCCGGAGGAAGTTGGTTGGAGACTAGGACTGGATTAGAGAAAAATGGTCCATAATCTGAGAGACAGAAGGGATGGGATCTGCATTGCTCCTGTTCAGCCAACATTACCAAGAACTCCTGGGGTCAACAGGCCTGCAAGTCTTCAAAGGAGAGTTTCTCTGGAGCTTGACTGTTAAAGGAAGTACTGACACTCAGAAGCTGTGTTCCAATTCATGTTAAGATAGTGGCAGAATTCTCTCAACCAAGGATGTAAGAAATGCTGGACTACCATCAGGAAGGACAGCCTCAGAGAGTTTGTTCATGCAAGAGTACAGTATTTCTCTTTCCACCAAGGAACCGAAGAATACCTTTCAGTTTCATATGACAGAAAAGTACATAATAAATGCCAAACACCAAAAGCAGTGGACGGCAGAGACTTCACATTATTCTTAGATTTGGTGTGGCATCCAAACCTTTCTTGAGTAACTTAGGATCCTCCTTCAACAGACTAACTCAGTTGACCAAAGGTCATCTTAGTCACTAGCTTACGTATTATCACTGGACAATTCTGTTGGATTTTACTTGTGTGAAACACTACATTTCCCAGGTACAGAGTGCAGTTTAAGATTGGACTATGATACTCCGTCAGGAGCAACCCCAGGCTCAGTGAGAGTGGCAGGAGGAGCTGCTTCCACATAAGGAGCCTTTTGCACCCCAAGTTGGAAACCCGTAATTAAAGCAAGTTCACAATGCATTTCCATCGTTTAGTTTTTCTCTTCAACCTAAAGTTTCCAACTCCTCTAAGCTCTCATTCCTAGAGAAGCCTCTGGCAGGGACTTTTGGAAGCCACAGTCTCTGCAGCTTTTCATCTTTCTACCATACCCTTCAGCCTCTAAGCTTCCCTCCCCACATGTGGTTAGGAACGCCACCACGGCCGGAAGTGAAACTTTGCTCAGCATGGACATGCTTGCCCACACAAAGGCAAACACGCAGAGCAGGGAAGGAGTCTAGCACTCATGGATCTCAAGAGACTCTGTGCATTTCTGGCTTAACTGTGTTATCATCGTTCTATATGTGCTAAAAAGACAGAAGCAGAAATCTCTCACCAGTCATAGAAAGGCTAATCAGTGGGTCTGGGTCTCCATCTCCTGCTCATGTTAAGCTAGGGCCTCTCCTTTTACACTTCTTGGGAGCGTATCACTGGCAAGCTATTGCTATAATCTATACTTTCGAATTTTCTTAAGATGTTGATGATCTTTAAGGAAAATGCTCATTGGTACATTTTTCTAGCACACTCTCTATACTGGGATTGTGCTCAATGCTTTCAAAGGTTCCTAATATTTATAATTTGCTTATTTTCACAAACAATAAAACTGTGCCTCAAGCAAGTTGACTCATAATACTGAAAATCCATTAAAGACAGTAGAACATAAAGCAGTAACTCGTACGAAATGGCATTAATAAAAATTTGGCTTATTTGGAATAATTTCTTTGAGAGTAAACCCACAGGAATCTGTGCACACACGTGAACATTCCATCTACTTTGGGGGCTCGGTGGAGAGCCAGGGCTTGCATCGCTGGTGCTCGTTTTCTAACAACAGAAGCTCTACTGGTGCTGCCTTTCTGAAGAGCACGCTGCAGCTCTGACTGGCAGCTTCACCTAGGCAGAGCACGGGTGCTCCACATAAATTTCCAGGACTTTAAATGAGTCCAGGGAGTCTTTTGGAATAAATACCTCCAGGCTTGGTGGGACCACTGCCAACCAGTCTCATTGTGTTCTTTGCCTGCAATCATCTGTGAACTAGGATGCAGGGGATTGTGGAGTCAAAGTATTTTAAAATGCTTCCACTACATTTTATGCATAATCATGAATAGTTTAAAATTTCCCTCTACTATCGTATAGAATGGGAAAAAAAAGCAGTTAGACGCAAAGTTTCTGAAGTGAGATATTTGAGCACATAAGACAGATTTAAAAAAAAATTGCGTTGGTGGTGCCAAGTTCTAGCATATAAGTTGTTTTCCTTACCAGCAAGCTCACTTTGCTAGGTAAGTAAACTGGAGGTGATTCTGTGGTACAGCTGGTACTCTACAGCACCAGTTTAGATGGCATGTTCAATAATGGATGGGCTTTTACAAAATGGGCTTAAAGTGCTGCATCGTTTTGTCCTGCTTAAGAACTGGCTCCTTAGAAATGGGAAATACTTTGAACCCACCACAAACAGCCACCTTCAGCCACCTCAAGCTACTGTCTTTGCTCCAGGGAACATCCAGGTTGGGGTAGCTATGCGAAGCCCTCAAAGTTTGGCCTTTCTGATAAAACTTTCTTCTTTTCTTTTTTTTCTTTCCTTTTCTCTCTTCTTCCTTCCTTCCTTCCTTCCTTCCTTCCTTCCTTCCTTCCTTCCTTCCTTCCTTCCTTCCTTCCTTCCCCCCCTCTTTCTATTATCTTAATGTGAAGGGCTCTGTTTTTCTCTGAGCAATGAAAAGATGCCTTCGTATCAGATTCAGCTCAAGATGCAGCCGTCTTCGCAGAAGAAGGGCTCCCAGCAGCAGTGGATGCCAAAGATCCCTTCTCTCTTGCTTTGGTCTTAACTTGGCACAATGTTTCAGATGGTATTCATTTGGAATAAGGAGATCGATGACATAGCCTGTCCAATCCTCCACTGTAAGTGGCTTTGCTAGGAGTGGGTATGGGCAGAAAATATAAATTCTTCTGTCTGTAGGCAACCAAAAGCATACCAACTCATCTTGGAGTAATTTAACCAATAAGATGATTTAGAGGACAGTTCAGTGGCACCATTTTTGGAAGGCAAAAGCTTAGCAGAAGGAACATAAATCAAAGGTGACTGGCAGGTAAAGGATATATGCAGCAATCAGCCAAGCCATGTGCACACTGGCACAAATTCAATAAGATCATTTATAAAATTTTTAAGGCAGAAGTACACAAAAGGGGGTCTGGTGCTAACTAAATCCACAGATAGCTTACATGCCACTGAAATAAACACTTCCAGATGCGGGTGTACAAAACCCTTTTACAGAAAGAAATGTTTTCTTTCATAAATCTGAAGGAGGGACTTTTAGCAGAAAGGGCAAGGAAAAAAAAATCTAAAACTGAGACGAAGCCTCTTAGGGCTGGAAGTGCTCGCTGAGCGGTGACTTGTAGCTAACGGTGGGCTCTGCGGCAGTCTCCAGCCAGAAGCACCGAGCTAGGATGACTGGCTAATGTGTCATTCCACAAGCTCTAGAGAACCTGGACTCCCAGTCAGGGTTCCATGGTGTCTTTCTCCTTTTGGGGACCAAGAGTGGGGACAGAGGGCTCTCACAGCTATCAGTACTAATCCTAGATTAGAGGAGGAAGCTGCAGTACACATGCCTTCTATGCTAAAACAACACTCAAATCCTGGTTACATTACAGTCGTCTTTGAGGAATGCAAGACCACATTCATCAGTGGATTAGAAAGTCAATTTGTTCATCAAACCAGCATGATATGCAGGACTTTTGGGTCAGAAATGAATATCTCCATAAAAACAAGCAGAAAACTAGAGTGTCTTTTCTATTTTTGTGTTTAGGTCAGTTATGCATTAAGCATTGTTCATGCTCCTTAGCAAGCAAGCCTCCAGGGCACCAGGAATCCTCTGGAAATTAGTGTCTGTGTTGAGTCTTTAAACTCACGTTCTCAGCAAGCTGCTGTACACTGCCTATAATCCTGAGAACATGCTAACTGTTTGTATGGTGGCACACATCATACACTCGCCACAGTTCTCTCTTATGAAGAGTGCTGCTCTGTAGGACAAATGGCCCCTGAACACATTTTCTCTTCTTCATTTTCATTATCCCTACCCAAGGAGAGACTCTTCTGGCTTCTTATCGCAACATCGTGCAGTGGCCACCTCTTTGGTGTTTATCACATCATCTCAGGCAAAGTCTCTCTTCCTATAACCATCTGAATTCTCTAATTCTCTAATGCAGGATTGTTCAAATCCTCTCCTTGTTCCCCAAACATCTCCTTGATGACATCAGTTATCTAAACTTTTAAGATAAGTCTAGGAAATCTTGTTTTGACTTAGAATCCTCCTGGGGCTGGGGAAGTAGTTCCCTTGACAGAGTGCTTGCTGAGCATGCTCAAGTCTTGGATTTCATCCCCAGCACAACACGCACTGGGTGGAGCATCCCTTCAATCCGAGCACTTGATGAGGAGGAGGCAAGAGAATCAGAAGTTCAAACTCATCCTTGGCTGCATAGGGAGTCTGTGGGGCTACATGGCACTCTTGTCTTAAAAAAAAAAAATCAACACTCTTGGAAACTTCGCCTTCTCCGGATTCCTGTCAGGCTGACTCTCATATGTGCCTGAGCAGCCATGTTACTTTCCTGAGTCTTTTTCTCTGCATTTCTGCTCTTTTAGCCTTTTTAAAACTGTCAGTCATTTTCCTTTGCCTGGTAAACTTGGTTCAAATGTAAATGACCGTCCAAATGCTTCCTGGCTTGCTCAGGCAGGTTGGAGCTCTTTCTGATTCTGAGACACAGGAGCAAGCAGGAGCACCTGAGTCCTCCTTACATCAGCCTCGTCAGCCCACATATTTTTAACATGGTTTGGAGCAAGTATTTACTGAATCAAATGGAGAAACAATAACTACAGAGAGGCTCAGGAGATGGACGATGCTAACATTGGTCCTTCCTCTTAAGACTGTGTCATTAAGTAGGACAAGTACCAACACTGTCAAGGGGACAGCTATCATACTCAGAAATCAAGTGGTGCCTTTAAAAATACATGAAATGAGCTTCATCCTGTTAGAAGGGTGGGGCTTGGAATTATAGCAGTCCTGGTAAATGACAAAGAATAACTCACAGCGGTACACAGAATGGCTTGGCCTTATTTATTTATTTTGGCCTTTTGTGGGCACACTGTGTGGGTGAGACATCACTTGCCTACACACTGAAGTGAGGTTAGTTTAGTGCAAGCAGGGACACATCACACTGCCTTTAGATAATGGTTTCCAAGAGACAACACAGACTCTAGGCTGGCTTCCTTTTCTCTTTTTACGCTTCTCCATTGACAGCATGCCTGGATGAGAAAGGTTCATCAGGTATGAGTATTTATTAAGTGCTTACCTAATTAGTCTTAGATATGATCATCTGTGTTTGGGGTGGGCCAGGAATTCAAAATATAAGTCAAAGCTAGAAACAGAGTCCCTAACTTCTCTACTGGAAACCCTGAAGTCTGTATAAGTGTTTAAATTGGAATTAACAGCAACCTATTGGCGAGACTCTGAACTTCTGGAACCAGGGAAGGAACTCCAAACCACGTCCCTGGTGCTCCACCAGGGGCTAGGGCCCAAATATCCTCTTAAATACACCTGGGCAAACTCAGAGGCTGCCACCAGGCTATCTTATGACCTCTGGCAATAATCAGTCCAAATCTTTCCAGATCTGGAGCCTACTCCACATACTGGGCCCATGCCCAGAACAGTAAGTAACTCCAACCAGTAGGAAACCCTACCCAGGTGCCAGGGAGACTTTACATCTGACTGACACATGGGTTCTGAATTTTCTCTTCTCATAGCTTGAGGTCATGCAAAGGCAGCATGTGGGGGTGCAATGTTCAATTTGTGAATACACAGCGTAGGGGACTTGGTTTAGCTCAAATCGTAATTACAGCACCAGCCAGGAAATATATGTTGGGCATCATAAGAGCACCTATCAGTCTTGGTGTTGTAAATTCTAAATTTATAACAGTTCATTTCCGTTGTAAAATCAACAGTGCAACTATATCAGTAAGTTAAATACTAGTTCAACAATTCATATTTGTTGAGTAAAGCGTGTAATACTATACCGGAAAAAACTAAGTTTCCTTCTTTGAAGTAATTTTGATAATTCTAGCATTCTGTGGAGTGTTCCTGTGTCTTAATGACTATCACTTTTGTGCTGCCCCGAATGTACTGTTGCTGAAAGCTCGTGTACACACACACACACACACACACACACACACACACACACACACACACTCACTCACACGCGCATGCACACGCACCCCTTTAAAGCAGCTCAGCTACGCCGAGTAAATGGTTAAATTAATGTGGGATGCTGACGACCACCACAGAATAAAGGTCCAGAGAAAGCAATCCCTGGGGATGCTAGAGGGAAACACCAGTTTCCGGTAACACCAGGAGGTTTCAAAATGGGCCCGAATAATTTCTTGTTAACAAATTCTCTGACTTCCTCAGGTAAGATACTGCTATAAGGACCAAGTAAACTGAGCGCCTCTCTCTCTCTCTCTCTCTCTCTCTCTCTCTCTCTCTCTCTCTCTC
>NW_021604617.1:10355810-10391710 GCF_004785775.1 Grammomys surdaster
CTCTCTCTCTCTCTCTCTCTCTCTCTCTCTCTCTCTCTCTCTCTCTCTCTCCTCTCAATCTTGTTGAAGACACTGACTGTACAGATTTATGAAGCACCAGCTCCATTTGGAAATACAGAATCCTGCTGTTATGCTTCCAAGAGCAGAAAAAAAGTATGAGTAGTGAAGTCATCTGAATAGTGGCTGGAGGGGCGGGGTGTGAAGGTAACAGTTAAGCGACAACAACCAAGAGACCTAGAGGACATCGAGTAGAAATGAGACTTTAGAGATGGTTCCATAAAATGATACCTAAAAGTCATACACCAAATTCCATAAAGAAAAATTAATCATATGCAAGATGCAAGGGAAAGAACTAACAATGACTCTTCAAAATGACTGAAACGAAGGGGAGCCTGCTTCATTGACTGAGTTTTTGGTGCTTTGCATGCACAGCTGCAGATGGCTGTTACAAAGCCATTGCTCATGAACCCTTTAGATTGGTGATGTTATGTGTCTGTGTCCTTCATGTCCAAACTGAGACTTCCTGTTACTGCTTTTATAATCTCAGAGTGCAGCAGGTTGTTACACATGTACTTTAGGCTGATACTCAAATGGTTTTACAGAGACCATGACCTTAATTTTTTGGATTGTTCCCTCCCCCTTCTGAGGGGGGGGAGGGAGGGAGACTGTTGGTGGGGAGGGCCACTTTGGGGAGGTGAAAGAATGTGATCAAAATATATTGTATGCAAAAAAGTCAATTAAAAATTTAAAAAGTATTACTTTAGTCCAGGTCCAGATCTAGCTCAAAGCAATTTTTATCTAATAAACAAACAGCCAATACTCTGTTAACACTAATGATGCCATATGAAAATGCTTAATTCCAAGGCATCTGGAAAACAGAACAAGGAGTCCATGCCTAGGATGTCCACTCTCAGCTACTATCAGAAAAGATGAGGCATTTCACAGAAAGCAAAGACCCCACCTCCCCCCCGCCCCCCCCACCCCCCCGAGCGTAACCTCAGCTGAAAGTCTGCCCTCTCTTCACAGGTCTAAGGAACAACCCAGGCTTCAAGGCTGGACATGCCGACTCTATTTTGTCTGAGTCATAGGATCGGGCAGACGGTTTCACGGTATAATTATAACACACAAGTCTCCCTTTTACAATGAAAACCTATCTCCTTAAACTGAGTCGATATATAGGCTATTGATATTAGCACTGTGGCCATCCTAGCACATATACTTCCTATATCCGGAAGGCTCTGGATATAAGAGACACAGTACCTCTGCTCTGTAATGTCCACTCAGAATACCTACAGGTATTCTGCTGCAGCAGTGACCCTCTTGAAGCTGCAGCAGCCAGGTGGCCAGGCAGTAGTTAGTCTCCTTAAAATCGTAGGCTGTGTCCTAAATCTCCATGCAGAGGCTTTTACCGCCACGGTCACCTAGCTTCAAGCTCAAGCACAGCTAACAGAAGGAAAGGCTCAAAATGGTTCATGTAAAACCAGCACTGAAGATTGAAAGCCAGAGAAGCTGTCCACTCAGTGTGGTGACCAATTCCCATGTGTAAAGCCTACATCTGTTTTAGCTTCTCCTGATATCCGAGTAGAAAAATACATTATCCCCCTGAGCTTGTGTAGGATCAGGTAACTTTCTGTGGAGCTAGGGCTTGAGAGAGTAAAATTCCACACATAAGCATGATTATAACCTAAATAACTAACTGTACTCCTAGAAGCAAACCCCTTTGGTTGTCTTAAATGCTGAGGCAGAGTTCCAGCTCTCAGAGTGTGAGCCTCAACAGGCTTGTCAGCATACCCAAAAACACCTTGCAAGTGTATGACAGACCTTATCCTCTGATGACTACAAATATATTCTACCCTGTTGTTCCAACGCATGCAGGCATGCGCACACACACACCTTAATATATATGTTACAGAGGTTTTGGGATGTATATTATTCAGCTTTATAAGAGAATATAATCTCAACAAACTACAATACAGATGAATCTTGAAAACACTATGCAAATTAAGCCCCCTTTCTGAAGGTTAAACCCCCTTTCTGGGAAGCAGAGAAGGAGCTGGACACACTTTCACTAACATAAATAAAGATACAGGCAAAGACTATAAGATGAGCATTCACGTAGAGCTCACACACAAACACACTCTAAAGGCTGCCGAAATGTCAAGTCTTCAGCTCTCCATTAAAAACAAGCCCTGATTATAAGCCTTCAAATTATTTAAAGATGTGAGAGGCTGTCTGCAGTTGAGCACTGTTCAAAGCCAGTACAGAAATCATTTCTTCTTCTTCCAACTCAAAGTATGTTTAGGAAAAGGACATCTGATAGAAGTGGCCGTGCCAGTCTAACCAACTCTAAATACAAAACGCTTCTAGCAACGTTTGGATACATATAATTTGACAAAAAGTTTTGTAAACTTAAGCTTTGAAAAAATAGAAACTATAAGCTCCAACAAAAAGCTTAATATGTAATTGAAAGAAAATAATATTTTGTAGAAAAAAGTTGCCCTTCCAAAAAGAGACAAAAATGACTAACTTTTATTTCCCAAGAGAATTATGCTACTTTTATACAACAAAATTACAGCCGCCACAAATTGCTTTCAACAATTCCATCGCTTCTTCATTTGACCACTTGAAAATCAAGATTCTTTCAGATTATAAATATAACTCTTTATAACTCTGTTATTACGTACTGTGAATGGGGAGAGAGGGCCAATCTTGTGGCCGTAGCGACGAACCGCCTCTCTGATGTGGCAGGGCTGGATGGCATCGCTGTGAGCCTCGACACCACAGGCCGCAGTGCTCTGGGACAGAAAACACATAAATTGTTACTAAATCAAAAACACACAACAGAACTACAGTGTATAAAATACGAAAATAAACCTTTATAAAATGGGACCAGTTTCCCCTTAGGATGCACATCATGGTCGCCATGTACTTCATCCAAAAAGAAAGCTCCATTAACCAATCAAAGATGACCTTCTCGTGACCCCTTCAGAGCAGACCCACCAAATGCAGTTTTTATGCCTCCAATATTTCACCCAAGCTTGCCCGTCAGGTAGGAGAGTACAGCCACTTGTGTGCTGGGAAAAAGTGTCACGGGGTTTGTTTTAAGACCCAGAGGAAGATTTTTTTTTCTTAAAGAAAAAAAAAAGCTTAAACATTTATTATTATAAATGTTTCTTGGGAGATTCTTGGGCATATTTTTGAAATGACTTGAGTCGTCAATTTAAACTGGCCACACATTTGTCATATTGGCGACTGCCACAGAAGACCATTTAATTTGATTCCTAATATTTTAGGTGTCCTAGGAATAAAGTAAAATAAAACCTTCCTATTTTATCCCATCTTTGAAAGACATGTTTGAAATCACAAAAAGACACAAGAAAGGGAAAGACAATGAACAATGAGAACATTGATACAAACTCAAGAAAAAATATACACGCACACAACACACACATACACACACATGTATATACGTTCACACATACAGATGTGTGTGTATGTGTGTCTGCCTGTATGTATATATGCATATGTGGTATAGTTTCAAACAATTAGAATGCTTTGCAAACTCCCAATAAATAAGAAGGCAGTGAACTCTCCTAGTTGGGCTGTTGGGCCCAGCTATCTTGGGTCCAGATCACAGTCTATCTGTTACTAGCTCTGCCAGTATCTCTGGGTACTAGACATTTTTTTCATCTGTAAATTAGGATAGTAATTCTAAGCACTTTACAGGATGGTAGTAGAAATTAAATGAATTGAAATACAAGTCACATAGAGTTATAGTGACATGCTATAATGCTATTATTGGGATCAGATTATTTTTTAAGGGTCAGAAATGGGATCGCCAGGTACTTAACACAGTAAGCACTGAAAGCTAACTGAGGTACCAGGTGTCTAGTCAATTAACGATACTAAGAGAAAGAACTATTCAGTCAGTCTCCATGTTACTGTAAATATGTTCTAGAACCCACTCATAGCCGCCCAGTTAACATCATTTGTTTTCCTGAGCTACAATTACTGCGATGCCTTGGATAATTTTTCTAAGTTTGGCATCATAATTCCTCATAGGGAATGTAATTCTGTGTGTAACCCTCTGAGGATCACAGTTTCAGAAGATCTTACCAAAATGAAAAGGCACAGCTACTTTGAGAATCATATGTATAAACACACACATGAAGAGTTAATCTACTGCTGTTTGGGTTGATAACCAAAGGCTTACCAGTAGGACTGGACAAATAAAATATGACACAGGTGGTCAAACAACAGAGATGACACCCTTTATGGAGCACTTCTGGATTCATTCTCAAGTGCAATTCCTAAGATACATTATATGAAAAATGGCAAGATTCTGTGTTGTAACAGACTGTGATCTGGACCCAAGCGAGCTGGGCCCTACATCCCAACTGGGAGAGTTCACTGCCTTCTTATTTATTGAGAGTGCTGTTGCTTATTGAAAAGGAAGACTTGAGTAGTGCTAATCCATTTAAGCATGGGCCATCTCTGGGAGGGTTCAGTGACTAGAAAACCATGGCTCTCCTACAGAATAAGTGGCTGGCTAGAAGACAGGACAGAGGAAGGGTTACCTTTCATTATCACTCTTCCCTGAAATTTGAAAATATACTTTTAGTCTATGTACAAATCAGGAAAACAATGACCGTTCCTGCCAATCAAGAAGAATATCCGCTACTTCTCCAAGCTGAACCTAAAGGAGACTTAATATATAAAACAAACCAGCTCTTGACTATTTTGTAACGGAGTTGAAATGAGCCGATCAGAAGCCACAAAGACTCTCCCTCCCTCTCCTGTGTCCACAGTAACACAGACTAAGATCACTTCTTAACCTCACTTAGACAATGATATAAAAGAATACAGTAGTTCTTTGGTTCTTTCTCAATTCTCAGTCCATTTCATTCCACTCTTGGAATATATACAAATAAGATACAATCGCTGGCCCCCAGATGAAGGCAAAGCCTCTCCAGTGTGTCTGTCTTGCTTTGTGCCTCACACATCTGCCTGCATAGCCATGCCTGTCAAGGAGGTGGCAGCACCGTCTCCACTTGTGGGAATGTATGTGAGTACTGAGCTGAATTCAGACTCTAGAGGGAAAATCTTCCAGTAGGAACTCAAGAGGAAGAAACAGATACCACAGTCCTATGCGCTAAGTGAAGTCCTAAGTCCTTCCTAAGTACAATTCCCCTGTAGTATTCCCTTAAATTCACCATTTCCTGTTTGCAAATTGGATTTGGTTTTCTTAACTCATGGTAAAGGCAAGAGTTCTGCTAAGTTCACCAACAAATTTTGTTGTGTGTATAAGGTTCTGACCTGCATCTCTTTTCAATGGCCATAAGACAGGACCTGGGGATACTCAAGTAGCAGACTATATACGGTCTGAATCTGCCTGTCTGCTCCAGGTTTCTATGCTGGGCTATTAATGGCCAATGGCTTAGAAGGTAAGAGAGTTCTGAGAGTGGAACCCTCACTCCTACCCCAGTGTGAGGTTAGATGACTCTGTGCATGAAACCTTATGCACACATTCACTAGTCAATGAATTTTCAAGCACCTTAAATTTGGATTCTCTAGCCTTTAGAATGTAAAAAACACATTTCTCTTGTTTTAAGCCATAAGGTTTTTAGCATTTTGTTGTAGTAGCCTAAATGAACTATGGCAAAACATAGGTTAAAAATGACCTCTTCTTGCTAATTAAAAAATATTTACTTATTTTTATTTTATGTGCATAGGTGTTTTGCTTGTATAGTCTGTGCCTCACAAGCTTGCAGTGACAACAGAAGCCAAAAGTGGGTGCCAGATCCCCTGGACCTGGAGTTAACAGAGGGCTGTTAGTGGCCATGTGTTGCTGAGGTTTGAACCTGGTCCTCTGCAAGACTAGCCAGTGCTCTTAACCACTGAGTCATCTCTAACGCTTCTGACTGCTATTCATAAATATGGAAACAATATACACTGAATCATGCTATCCTTAAAAAAATGAAGTTAACTTTACTTTTATAAAAATTAGAAGCATACATTTTTGTGAAAATGCCATTCAATTTTCCATTTTATCAAGTGCATGCGTGACCGCCATTATCAGTAGCTGCTAGAATTAACGTAAATGCAGTTACCATGTGAATTCTACATTGCCTTGGTTTGCCCACTGAGCTCACTGAAAGAGAGACTTGGAACTTAAAGTTTATATTCCTTGTATTATTTTGTCATTTCAACATGGGCCTTATATCAATATCCAGTTTCTTACCAAGGTGCTTTGGGTCTGTGCACAATAAAGATTTATTCCACATTTAGAAATTATAACTCAGTAGTGTTTCTATTATTTTCTGATCTTCTTCAAAGTTGTTTAGGAAGAGTAACACTGGAGGTATTTGTTCTTTAAGAATTGTGCATATGCAACAAATACATGTTAGATTCATTTATCAGTTCATTTTTCCATTCTTATCATCCCCATAGTTTAGGTATTGCCCATTTTCAAAAGAGAAATCAGCATACTTGGACAAATACAGGGTATTGTTGTCTGCAGGGCATTAGCAGAGGTGTCTGTGGGCTCAATGCTGAGGCTTTATCTCTTTCAGGGCTGTGGTAAAGCCACAGGTCAGGTCGTCTTCCTCTCGGCTGCATTTATAAGCCAATGGTGTATTTTTTCCTGTCTTATGTTTCTTCACCCAGGGACTGATGACAAACAGTGGGTGCTCCAGCATTAGAAGGAGTCCTCCACACTCCTCCCCGGACTGTCACCCCTGCCTTGGTCTTGTTAGTTACTACTGCACACACCCCGTAGCAGTTGGAAATCTCAACTGTGGTACATGGAGACCATCGATATACAGAAACTTCTATTAGCCGTGGAGCTTGAGAGGTTTCTGTGCCTGTCCTGATTCTTCTAAGATGAAACACTTTGGACAAGGTAAAGAATGTCTCGTTATTTCTCAATCTTCCTCTTCTTAAGAGTAACTCAGGGTTTAAGGGCCTTGAGTCTCAGTCAATTGTTTCTTTTTTAATTTTTTTTATTATTATTTCTTTAAACAAGGAAGAGTGGAAAAATAATTTATTATGAAACAAGTAGATGCATTTGAAAAGGAAAATGCATTTAATTACATTTTAGCATATTTGCTATGATTCATGACAGGTATTTACACCGCCATGATTTTTTAATTGGATATTTTATTTATTTACAATACAGATGTCATCCCCTTTCCCCATTTCCCCTCTCTAGAACCCCCTATGCCAGCCCTCCTCCTCTTTTTTGCTTTTATCCCATTTTAATTACATGCAAGTATTCTGGTCAGTTCTAGGTTGAGGGTCTAGCAATACAATAGATGCAAATAGTTAAGGAACAAGCAAGACAATAACCACAAATAGTCAAAGAACAAGCAAGGCATTCAACACAATTCTGTGAACACTCCAGTGATCACTGTTTCTAAAGGTTTATCAGGATGACCAAAATAACTGAGCCAACTTCCCTGTCCTAGCCCAAATCACTTTCATGTCTGAAGCCTACTACCTTGTTCTAGCCTGAGATTTAGATTCCTGTCTAAAATGACTTCTTTGTTCTAGTCAACTGTTTCTTATTCTCTCTCCATCTACACTGGCCCATTAGATCTTAGGCTACATTTGAAAACTCTCCTAAAGAGAAGCATGGTGAAAGCTTAGGGCCCCCATGCCCATCCACCAGCCATGTAGTCTGTATCAGCTGCTTTCCCTGGGCTGCTGTGCTCATGACCTTCTCAGATTCTCATCCTGCGGGGATTTGAGGCCAAGGTGGATACATTTTGGCCCAAAGTTATAGTATACATAGCACAATTTTCTCATCTCAGTCTTGGGGAGATGGTTATGCTTAGAATGATAACCCTACATAATTAGAAAAGTTTATCTGAATTACAGATATTGAGACTGGAATTTAATCAACTCAAAGAAAGGAAGGAATCACAGAATTTTAAAAATTCAAATATTTTAAACATCATCTTTTCTTAACTTTTCCAATGTTTACCCCGTTTAATAAATATGAGTAAAGACGAAGAATATCTCCAAGGTTAGACAAACCACAGAGATGGCTAAATATCCAGTCTTTTGATTTATGATATACGATGCTTAGAGTATATATTTTTTGTAATTTACCCACTGAACATGACACTATATTTTTTTTAACACAAGGCATATTGTGAAAGATACACACATTATAAAATATTAAATCAAGCATATCAAATGTGATCCTTTACTAACATTAATTACCATTTTTTGGTGAGCATGTAATTTTCACATTTTACATTATTCAGGAATCTTTAACCATAGCCAATTTGCTGTACAAACTGTCTCTTGAAATTTATTCCTCTTATCTGGTAATTCCATGTCTCTAAGAGAATACATTCTTTTTTCATATAAAGAATGCTCAATTATGCTACCATAACTGACGGTGAGAAATTTTTAGTGAGAAAATGACAACACACACAAGCAGCTGACTATAGAAAGTTGTGTCTAGATATATATACAGAGAAATAATTAATGATCTTAACATAAACAATTATTAGTTCTAATATGAATTCAGGAGAAATAAGATACAGAGTAGAAAATCTAGACTGTGAAATACTCCAAATTTAATAGTTTTAATAAGATCAAGAGAGAAGTATTTAACCATTCAAGTGAAAAAAATTCCTAGAATTTCCAAAATGTATAAAGAACTATTCTGCATATGTACAATTATGAAGTTAATTGTGGTTCATTTTCATATTCTTTGGAAAGCATGCAGAGAACTGTGCAGCATAGGGGAGCAATGATATACACATGCTGATTTAGAATCTAAAACAGTGGAATGTCAAAATTCAAATATTGAAAGACAAACCAATCGACCTAGATTCTATAGCAAAGTACATTTCAGGAATAAAAGAACAGATACTTTCAGAAAGACAGAAACCAAACAAACCATCACATGTCAGTCCACACCTACTCTGAGTTGAATTGACAGAGACACCCCAAGGCTGAGAACAAACAGCACCTGACTTTAAGGCAACAGCGATCAAGATGGAGACACTGACAAAGATCTCACAGATAAAGCAGTGAGCACTTGGAAGCCCTGAAAACAACCATCTAGATATGCAGCACCTGACTTAGAGCCAAGCTGCCGCGGTTCTGAGTGACTAGAAATCCATGCATCTGAACAGAGTGTGTGGGGCTAGAGAGGCTGCTCAGATCTTAGGAGCACGGGATACTCTTCTAGGGGACCCAGGTCGGATTCCTAGCACCCATATGGCAGCTCACAATGGTCTGTAACTACAGTTCCTGGAGATCCCTCACCCACTTCTGGACTTCAATAGCACTGCATGCATGTGATGCACAGACATACATGCAGGAAAACCCACATACACATAAAATAATTTGTAAAAAGTTCTGCATATGCCCTCAGCTTATACAGTGTATTGTATAAGTTACTTTGCAAACATTGGTAGAACTATATGTAAAATCTAAAGCCATAAAACCTACAGAAGGAGACTATCATCATGCCCAGGAGCTGGAAAAGGATGAATTAGACTTCATCAGAAATTCAACATATCTTCATTAAAAGACATTATAAAGGGGTAGGCAGGTATGGTGGCACACACACATCACTTGAGAGGCTGAGGCAGGAGGATCATGAGGTCAGCATGGGAGTCAAAGCAAAACCCTATCTTTTAAAAAGGTACCATTAAGACAATCAACAGTAAGCCATAAACTGAGAAAATGTATGAAAAGCAGCAACCAACTGTTACCTAGGACACATACAGAACTCTTACAAGTTGGTACTACCCTGTCCCTACACACAAAATTCCCCACCAGAGCACATGCATTAGAACTGTTACAGTAAAACCACTAATCACAGCAGACAGAGAGAGATGGGATTGGGGACCTGGGTGGGGGAGGAAGAGGGAGGGGAGAGAGAGGAACTGCAGAATGGGTAAAGGAATGACAAGTTGGATATAATAAGTGTTGGCATTGTAATTAGAGTAAAATGTATTTATAGAATGTAGGTATAGTATTCACACTAGAATTCTCTTCTATTTTTTTAATAGAAAAAACCAGTATCTTGTTTTATGCATAGTATTAGAATGCAGTTCAAAAATGGAGTCATATGAGATTTCTGAGTGTTTGTAAGAAAACTCCAAGAAACCAAGATAAGAGTCTTGTGACCTCAGTTTCTTCAAAAACATGAAATTGTTCCTTGATTATGCTTTTGTGCCCCTCCTAGGTGAGTTTACTTCAGATTATTCATTACCACTGGCTAGTATTATTTGTTTATATGCCTTGTAAAAACATGTTTTTGCCATGTGTGACTTATCCGCCATGGGCAGCTTGTCCTGTGGTTGTGCACTTTACTCCTGTGATCCCTCTTAACCCTCCCAGCATACACTGCCTGATGTTCTGAATAAAGCCGCCCATTGCATGAGACTTTAGTCTGCCTCGCTTATCAGCTCCATTCTCCCAGGCCTCACCCACCTTCAGAGTGGTAAACAGCATACAAAAGTTCTTTCAGGTCTGACTAGAATCCATTGATTATGGGCATCTATAAGTTGGCTGCTGCTTAAATTTTGAACTGTGAGGAAAACAAAACCCACAGTGCATTCTTCATATCTCAAAAAATATTTCTGAGCCTCCCCACTCTCTATTAAACAAGAAAGAAAGACAGAAACACAGACAGAAAGAAAGGCACTGACCTTTTTCCTTTTTCTCTGCTTGGTTTTGGCAGAGTCTTGTCCTGTGCTCCCATTCCCCAGGGAACCAGATGTAGCTCTACCTGAATGCTGTGATCCAGAAGAGGGAGCTGTTGGTGTAGGAGGAGGTGTGTTCTCAGGAGAGTCTGGGCTGGACTTCAAACAGGACGACCCCTGCATGAAGACATATGGCTTTGAGATGAACTGACCTCCTAGCAACAGGAGACTGATGTTTGCATTTAATACTATTTATAGCTTAAATATTTATTATTATCTATTCCATAGAAATAAATGACCTTCCCCTAAAGTTCTAGCCATAATATTTTTTAATCTAATTATTCAGACAAAAATAAAAATTCTTTAACCATTGCTTCTGAAAATTCTGTTAACTCTGTTGGATACTCGTATCTCTACATGGGCTTTTCCTGAATAGTCATTTTCTGAATGGTCTCATCTACACGCTCCCCATTCTACTAATCACACTAACCATAGTTTTCTATATGGACTAACCATTCTCTACAACGCAGTGAAAAACTTTGCAGACCCTTTGATCAATTCAGGTATGGGTCTCAGCAGTATCTCCACAATCAGACTGGACACATACATCAAACAGGAAGGGTAAAGCTAATTCTGGCTGAGTATCTTCTGCCCCACATGCTTGGGATCAGTTTTGTTTCAGACCTTGGAGTTTTGAAAATGTATTCTGGAATATCTGTGTAACTCCCAGGGATCATGTCTATATATGTGTAAACCATATGCTGGAAAAGGTCTAGAACATGTAAGCCTTACCACTGCTCTCACATTACACTTGCTGGTCTAGTGTCAGGAAGCCAGGCTTAGCCAGCTCAGTTCCGTAGGCAGTTAGTGTTTAAGGACAGTGCCTCCTTAGACAAGATGAACCCAGACAACCTGGTGACTGATTACAATACATTGGCACTGCTGCAGAGTTTTCAAAACCACCTCATTGAACTTATCAGCCTGTGGCCAAGGACCCTGAGCTGGTCTTTGATAATTCTAAGTAGTCTCTACAGGCCCAGATTTATAGTTGTTTTTACATAGAGCTTCCTATTAGCTCTCTTTAATGAGTTCTTAGTTTCATCAGTTACTCACTCCCATCCCTCGTTCAACTATTCTTTTGCTGCCTTTGAGGCCCAGAGCATTCTTTCTCCTTCTCCCTCATCAGTCCTCATACCTTCAGCTCTTTGGTTCTGCCTGGAGTGTTCACACGCAGAGGTTCGCACAGGGGTTGATTTTAATTCTCTCGGTCGCTCATTTGGAAGTCAGTGTAGGTTAACTGGACTTCTATCTTGTTCACATACTTGCTTGTTTGTTTTACAAATCATTTGATCTCCCTGGACCCAGCTCCTATCATTCTCCAGATGCCTTGCTGGCCCATATTTGGCACAATCCTTCACGTTGGCTGCTGATTTGCAATGCTGATAAGTGAGAATTCTGCCTTAGCAGGGCATTATCTCTCTGTTTTATCAGGTAATAAATGGCAGGAAGGAAGACAGTCTCTATGAATGTCTACTTTGACTACCAGTCACAGGGGAGAGGGGGTGGATGCCAGGCTAGGAAAAAGCTTGAGGCTGACACTGACAGTCTGTTAGGATGCTCTCTGAGACTCATGCTCCAACCTCCCAGAGAGCCCAGGAAACCCAGTACACATAGGACATTTTTTTTTCAATGCTCTGTAGCTGGGAAGAGCGCCTGTGGTTGCTGAGCAGTTGCCCAGGGCAGCTCGGCCACCCTGGAGAACCAAGCAAGAGGGATGGGGATGTTGGGGGTGTTTTCTGAAACTTGCAAGCAATCACTTGAATGTTAAGGGAAAACTAGGTTGTTATGTTCACAGTAAATTTCCTCAATTAGAAATGTTACAACAAATTTGTCTGATGTTAATGGAAAGCACACTATACACATACTCATAAAGCATCAAAGACATTGCAAAGGGCGCTCTTTGACATCATAATTGGGGTTTGAAACATAAAGAAAATAAAGAGTGTTTAATCAACTAAGTAAGCTTTAGGAACTTTTAAAAGCATGGTGACTGATAATGACGTATGACCTTTTTAATGGGTATAAACATTTCAGTCCCTACTTGGATTTCAAACCAATATGATTCTCTAAGGGCTATGAAAAGAGGTTGGGTTGACTTCTGGCTTGTTAATAGGATGCTATATGGGCATATGTCATAGTATAGTTCTACACATTATAGCAAAGAATTCATGACTTGGGGTCCACGGTGAGTCCTCAGACTAATAGAATGGGTCTGAACAACACAAAGTTATACTAAGAAAATTAAATAAAAGCATGGCCAGAAAGGGATTTACAGGATTTCTCAGACACCCAAAAATGTCCTTGGCAGAAAACACATCCCAAGTACATCTTGGAAACAATTTGAGCTACCGTCCTCACTTACAGACTGTAACAGGACATAGATTGTGCTGCTATTAAATGTGCAGGTTATACATCTCAGCCAGCTTGTTCTAAACTCACTCTATAATTACACATGCAGATGTGAGCCTAACCTGTCTTTCTTCTCTA
The DNA here is from genome assembly GCF_004785775.1 of Grammomys surdaster. Lineage (NCBI taxonomy): Eukaryota > Metazoa > Chordata > Mammalia > Rodentia > Muridae > Grammomys > Grammomys surdaster. Next base: position 10,369,031 of record NW_021604617.1, read on the forward strand.
TGGTCATTATCGTGAACGATAGGAAAGTGCTGTTTTTGTTATTAAGAAACCCAAATATTAGCAAATGTCTTTAACATGCTCTGCTCCATTCCTGGCTGTCAGGCACGTGGTATTAGTAGACAATATTTTAGAAACTGAAAGTGGTACACAGTTATGCAAAAGGTTATACCTGGTGAGGTTCCCAGGCCCTACAGAAAGTGTCCTATCAGTACAAAACAGACCTGACAAGAGAAGTCACTCTTCAAACTGAAGATACATGGAGCTGTGGCAATATAAATTGATGAAATAAATCGCCAAGTGAAATGGAAAGTGATGAATAACTGATAGGAATTATTACATGACAATAATCTCCCCTCCAGCTCTCTCTAGGGTCTCTGGATCTCTTCTTGCATGCTAAGCAAGAATTGTACCATTGATCTACAGCCACACCTCAACTCTCATCATTAGAGCTACAAAGAAATGGCTTTCTCCCTCATTATATAATTGTATAGACCAGTTCTTCACTTCACAGGTCTCAAAGTAAGACATGTTCTGCAGCCATCCATTTTTACTTAAGGGTTAGGAAAGACAATGGGGCCAAAGGGTGAAACAAGTCATCCTATCAAGGGGATCCTCACGGCTTGGCATATCAAATCCTCAATAAATGTTTGTGTAAATGGTCACTGTATTAAGAGTCTCCAAGTAAAGAATATGCAATCCTTCATAATCTTTTCAAAGTCCTCATGTAAACATGTAACAAAAGCACAGATGTGCTTTCCTCAGATTTTCTGATTCTCACCTCAGCAGAGTTGTGGTACTGAATGAAGGTTGCAGAAATGGCATGGCTGAAGGGGTCCCCCGCCTTGGACACCATATCTTGCCTCACAAGAAGAGCCAGATCCACCAACTGAAGAACAGAGTAACAGATATCAAGTCACATAGCTGGAAATAATCATGAATGTCACAGAAGAGGCAGTCAGTAACGTGCTCAGAATGGTACTGGTATTAATACTGTCTCCCATCCATTCTGGACATGAGCACAACCTCTCACTGGCTGATAACTGAACCAACTCACAACCACAAACGACATGTTTGATTTTCTAAGGAAGCAGCTTTCAACTTCATTTTGTTATCAACATTAGCACTTTATAAATAAAGATTTCTGGGCTGTGATTCCAGGCTAGTCTAGGGATTTCTATGCTCAAAAGGGGCTAAAAAGAGGCTGCTCCTGTGGCCTAGAGCCCATACTTAGAGTGAGCTACACCTGGAGCACCATGATCCTGTACCTGTATGGTCACTTGCTTCAAAGCTCAGAAATAAACTCTTGAACAAGTCCATTGAGGATGTAAGAGTTCAAGATGGAATCCCATAACTTGTTAGAATAAAGTTAAAGGAACAGATGTTTTAAATACATTTGTATTAATTTCACACATGCAAACAATGTATTTAGTTCATGTTCACTCCCAACTCTTCTAACTCCTCCCAGATCTACTCCCCTTCCCTCCCCTTTGTTTTAATAACCCCAGTCTCCTGTGGGTGGGGCCACCCACTGGAGGATGCTTAACCTATTGAGACCATAACCTTGAGTAAAACTGATTCTCACTTTCTTAGAAGCCATCCATTGTCCATAACTCTTTAGGGAGGGGTGGGGCATGTGAGTCCCTCTATACCTCAAGCTGGAATGTAAACTAGATTAAGTCTGTGTGAGTCTAGACACACGAATCTTTAAAAAAAAGAAAGCAGAATTACAAAACAAACAAAAAGCTTACAGCCCTGAGAGCTAGTGATGCAAAAGAGCATAATTGGATCAGATTCTAGAATGTATGTGTCTCAGAAGCAAACATAGGGGTTCTCACTCCAGCTGGAATAGCAGGTAGGATCACAAAGCTGCCCACGGTCCCGGGGATGGAAATCAGCAGGAGCAGCCGCAATGTCAGCTGAGGCTCGTACCTGGGCCACTGTCTCATATGCCAGATAGGCCAGAATCTCCATAGCTATCCCATTAGGCTTTATCTCCATGCTGCTGCAGTCCAGCCAGTCTCGAAATTTGGAAGCTTTCTTGGCTATTAATTAAAAAGAGAATGGAAAGTTTTCATGTTTAATATGTTTTAGCCTTCACATGACAGTCAGAAATTGGAAGTATTTCTCCTGAAAACTGCATAGAAGAAGTAACACCATAGAAGTAATGTTTATAAAGTGTTTTTAACATCGACATTTTTTAGTCCTGAGAAATCCGAGTTGGAACCCTGGGTTAGGAAGCAACACACGGGACCTTTTCTCTCTGCAGTAGATGGCACGGTAGGTACGTCATGCCCTCTCACCTTGGCGTCTCTCTGTGGTGGACAGCATGTTTACACCATACCTTTTCATCATTGTATGTCTTACAGTACTTCAGAATATTGGCCAGAGTTTTAGTTACCATCATAGAAAAATTGCTTTCTCCATGCAACTTTTTCTTCTTGAAATAAAATTGTGGAAGAAAAAGTTGTGACGAAGGAAGACAGAGAAAGAGAATGCATTTCCAATCCTTCTCAAAATGGTACTACTATTAAAATAGGCTCAACATTGTGAACTGAGAATTAAACAAACCATTGCTAGCCTGAGATAACCCATACTTATGTCTTTGCTGACTATGGAGATGTCCAAATTCTTAGGCCTGACTCTCCAAACCAAACTTACTGTTCTTCTGGCCCCAGAAACTGAGCTGGTCTTCAGTCGGCTCATGGTTCTCATCTGCTCCCCCACCACTCCTCTTTCTTCACAATTCTGAGCATCCACAGAAAAGGTACACTTCTTACATCATTTGTGGAAATGGCCACATGTGCTTCATATGTGCACAGAGTTCTCAGACCATGGTGTAAGTTCTTTGTTAGCAGAGACATGCCTCACATCCCTGGACACCTCACCAGACCGTGCACATATGGAGCCAAGCAGCACACAGTCCTTCCATGAGATGCCTGTAACTGCCCCAAGGTTACGCACAGTCTGACTGGACTTCTTTAGACATTACTAATTTAACTAGTCATTTATAGGGAGGACAGATAGCATAGATTTTATCCTATCTGTAAGGGAATCTTAAATACAAACTGATTATCCTGAGACTAATGTGGCCTTACTGGTCTGTAAAAGTCTCACAAATTCAGAGCATGGTGTTTGGTTCTAGTCAGAATTTTCATGCATTCCACTTACAGGAGAGTTTTCTTCTAAATAAATCACAGAGGACACGAGGCCCTGCTATTGATGCTCAGGTCCTAAGCTGTCAAATACGGCAGAATTACGATAATCCTCCTTAAAGCTATCTCTCTAAAGTAACCAGTCTTCAGATGCTCTGACATGCAACATTCCATCTAGCCAGCAAGCTGGAATGGCTCACAAACACTTGGTCAACATCTGTGGGATACTTCTGATGTTCAGGTCAGAAGGCAGCAATTTGGCAAGACCAATAAAATGGACCTGATTCCTCCACTGCCCTCTGACAGAGCATTAAGAACACTGAGGCACGCAGTGACTACTTTAAGCAATCTGCTTTAAAGGTAAGAAAAGGATCATTATTAGTTTTTAGCCCCACCCCATGAGCGAGCGCGTGACTTAGCAATGTCTTTGCAAGAGTGTGAGCGCTCAGACTGTAGAGATGTAAATACCCACTATCTTCCCAGAAAATAAAGTGCCTGCTGTTAACAGACTCACCATATCTATAGCAAATTAACAAATGACTAAAAAACATACTCTTAGTGAAAGGCTGGAGTCTATTCTTTACATTTTAAACACCTGTCTGTCTGTGTGGGGTATGGGGTATGTGTACATGTGCCACAGTGGGCATGTTGAGGTTACCCAGTGTGCGTAGTGCCACTGATCTCAGTAACTGCCATGAACAGATCCTTAAGAAGGCAGCTCAGAGTCCCTGTGTCCTGGAAATTCATCAGGAAGAGAGGACTGCAAAGAGCCACACAGTTCACCTACATAGTGGTGCTTTCTGTTATAGGAAACAGATTCGCCCACCCAGCTTCCCATGGATACTATATGAGCAAATATTCTTAACTGACACAACCTTTTCTCCCCACAGAAAAGAAAATGATGCATTGTATGCTGCTTATTCCGTGATTTTATCAGAAGGAGAAAGTATCACGTTTCATCCACTACAGTTTTTCTTTGTAATTAACACAACAGGAAAGAATTAACAAAACCTGGTTTTCAAGTGAAGGCTGCGTGACAAGACCAAGACCATCAGTTTCAGTGTGCAATAGCACTTCCATTTTTTCTTGTGAATTCAGTTTAAAATATGATTTAAAAAACAGTTCAACTGCACTAAATGCTACTTTATGAGCTGGAGATTTATGCTTATAAAATACTTGAATGCCGTATTTAAACCCCAAAATTACCATACAAACCCTCTCATCTGCTGAAATTACCATGATCTGAAGTGTCATTTATGTAATGCTTCACAGATGTTCCATGCCAAGTCGTTAGTCAGATTGGAAAATATATTTTTTTTTAGAAAAAAAAAAGTCTTCCAAACCATGTTTTCTTATATTTTACTGATGGTTGCATGGGGCAGTGTGATTTGAAATGTGTCATTTATCTGCACTTCAGGATCTAAAAAGCTATTCTCATTTTCTTTTTCCAAATCAAATACATGGTTATTGTGACCACACAATTGCTTTTCATTTAAAGACATCATTGTTTCTGTAACTTCTCAGATCAGGGTCATGTGTGACTGTGTCATGGTTTTAAATGGACTCTTCATTGCGATTTCTCTTTGACCTTCACTCCAAGAGCCCTAGTCACCGCAGGGCTGACGCAGTCTGGCCCACTGTTAGGGTCTCAAGTGCTTTTCCCCAGCTGCTGTTCAGGGACAGGAAGACCCTGGTCTCACTGTGAGGTCACTCCAGTGGCAAAAGCACTGACTCATGGCTCAGGCTAGCACTTACCGCACGCTGCAGTAGGAGGCTAACGACAAAGTGAAGCCCATGACTGAGATGTCACTGTGTGGTCATATGAGTGTGCATAAAAGGGAGCATGGGGCTTATAGTTAATATTGGGGGCTTGCAAATGTCATTACTATTAATGGTCACTATGGGTCAAGTGCAGTCAGCAATACTGTATTTCAGTAAGCATGACTAAGAAATGGGAGACTGAAGGAAGAATAGTAAGAGAAAAATGACTGTTCTGACTACAGAGGCCGTAAGAATAGATCCATGGCTGTCTGTGTGCAGATGCTTCAACTCTCTGACCACTGTTATTGTATAACAGGAGAGGACAGCAAGATCTTCAGGCTACTCCAGAGCAGACATTGTTTCTGTAATGGCCTTAAGGAGGCATACATTGAATACACCAGTTTCTAAGAAACAGAGACCATGCCACAATCTAGCACACCTGTAACACAATTCCTTACACATCTCTTAGTGAAGTTAAATGTGTACTCACAGAAACTTAACTGTCGGCTTTCACAGAATTCTGCATATTGAGCTGAATCCATAGTCCGAGTCTGTCTTTCTGCTCTCTAATGGACAAAATAAATAAATAAATAAATAAATAAATAAATAAATAGATAGATGATAGATGATAGATAGATAGATAGACAGATAAATACATACCAAGTTTTTTAAAGAAATAGACTCTTAACATAGATTCCCAGAGTACATATTTAGGCTTTTTGTACCATTTTCCAGCCCTTGATCTAAGAAAGCAGTCAAGTATGGTGACAGACATGAAATATGTTACATAACCATGACAACCAATCAGAGCTGTGCTGGGGCTGGAGCCACCGGTCTGTGGTAGACAGTGCACTGCCCTTCCAGAGGACCTGGCTTTGGCTCTCAGTGCTCACGTCTGGTGAATTACAATCAACTGTAATTCTAGCTCCAAGGGATCTGAGGCCCTCTGCTGGCCTCCGCTGGCCTCTGCTGGCTCTGTGTTCATGTGCACACACATATAACTGAAACAAATACACACATATCACAAAGTAAAAGCTCGTAGTTGTGAAGGTTAGTGTTTTGGAAATAAAGCTTACGATACTTTCTGCTCCGTTGTTATTAAAAGTTAAAACTCCAGAACTTGCTTACTTAGCCAACACACATCCAATGCTTTCTATTCATCCTAGTCTTTAAAAACAAAAGCAAACGCTGAGGGGAGGAGAAGGCTGACCTCAAAACCATTATTAACTACCCCCATCTATCTGCCTTACAGTGTGGTGTGGTGACTTGGAAACAGGAGTCAATGCCTGAGATCCATATATACCCCCTCAGAATGCGGTGCCAGCGTTAACAGTCAGTCTTCTCAATTACAAAGAAAATAAGGGGAAAGGTAAACACAACACAGCTCCTTTAATCTGCGTCCACGGATGACTCACAGTTTGGGCTAGCTGCACTCGTGGCTTTCTTGATCCAGTCCACCAGATGTTTGCTCCTACACTGTCTCACAGAGGTAGCATAATTATACTTCACCCATGGTTTGGTGGCAAAGGCTATGACCGCTTCCGCTTCCTTGGTAAGGGAAGCAGTTTGAGATGAGACAGCCTGGTACTTCTTGGAAGGGGATTCTGACCAGTACCGGGGGGAAAAAATCCCTGAGATTTTATTTTTTTTTCTGCAGTGGAAGGACTTTCTGAAAATGTTCTTTTTCACAGCTACGGATACCCTCAACATAGTGTTTCTAATGGCTGAGTTGTGTTTTCTTTCTTGTTTATGCGAGGTGAATGGTTTATCACCTGATGAGCTTCTCAGTACAGAAAAGACAGATGAGGCAGTGTGAGGAAAGGGGAGACTTACTGATGGGGCTCCTTAAGAACACTGTTCTTCTTGACTCCTCCTTCTTTCTTCTACCTTCTGACCCCTCCTCTCCTTTCTTCCCTTCTCTCCAACAATATGTCCTCACAAACATGTGACTACAAATCTAGACTTTTCTTGATCATTTGCCTGCTTGGTTAAAGTGTCATTTCTGAGTATACACCAGCAAGTATTTTCCATAGGTCTCACACACACACACACACACACACACACACACACACACACACACACCTGTGTGTGATTTAGTTTCTCATATCTACCTATTTATCCGCATGTAGTGTGTATATGGGGTATGTGCTGACACATACATGCCTGTAGCCATCAGCCAACAACTTTGGGTGCTAGTCTCAGGTATCTTCCACTTTTAGTTTGGGAGAGTTATCTTTCAGAACTTCCCTACACAGTTCCGGCTGGCTGACCCAGGAACTTGCAGGGATTTGCCTGTTGCTACCTTCCATCTTCCCATCCTGCTCTTGCTGGGATTACTGCCACATCCAACTGGGCCCAGATTTTCCCTGGGTACTGGGGATTTGAATGTGGGTCCTTAGACTTGCATGGCAGTAACTTGCCAAATGAGTCATCTCCCTAGCCATTGGGCTCTTGTTTTACTGTGACAGGACTCAATCAATAACTGTTTGCTGATGGAAAACAAAAAGCAAACAAGTGTTTATGTGTTCTGAACAAAGATAGTAGGCTACTAACATGTTTATTTAAAACTCATACTGATGACACTGTACCATTTATTTGTATTTATGCAAACATGTGCATGTGTGCCTCTGTGTGTGATTAGAGTGAAAACCTCTCAGGTTTGAATTTCTAAGTCCTGAAAACATACCTGGCACATAGCAAATAAGCAATGGGCAGTCTGAATGAACAAATGCTACCCTTCTATTCAACAGGACAGGTATGTACTCAGCCCTCAGTAGACTCCTACACTCTCTGCTTTGCTACTCTGGAACCAGCCACCACATTCCCCCAGCACAGGACTAGACAGAAAGCACTTAGACAAAGTCATGACAGTCAAAAGAATTACTCAACTTCTCTTCTACCTAATACTTTTCCTCTTGCCCACAATCAAGATTTGGCTTCGTTATATATGCTAAGATAGTTGGTGTGTCTGCAATTAGGAGTTCTAGCCTTTTAAAGTAAGGAGAACTTATCCTAAGAGATTAAGGTTGCCAGGGTGGCCAGCTTTAACTAAATGAAGTGTGTAGCAGTTGGGAGATTGTGTCCTTGCAAAGTCTATCATCTCAGGCCATTTTAAAGATACAGACATGTGAAGGGCTTCCTGCCATTACAGCTGGTGCCTTACTTCCCAACAGTCTCTCGTGTGCCTCTTCCTTTTGTGCAGCACATCTTAGGTCTCAGTTCCTTTAGCATATAACCTCTGAGCTGTGCAGCATCAGAAAGCTGGCCCTAGAGCACTCACAGGAAGCCATTATCCAGTGCCTAGCACACAGGAACCACCCATCCAGGGTGGCTGACTCCAGGAAAGACTCACTGGCATGGTATGGTAGAGCTACTGGCAGCTTACTGTGTAACTTGTTCAAGCCTCTTCATTTTAAAGATAAGGAAACTGAGGTTAAAAGAGATTCGATTTGACAGAAGCACCTGATAGTTGCGTTATCAAAACACTTTGTAGATTATACTAAAATTTCAATCAAGTGTCCTTGTAGGATGATCTATGACCAGGAATTTCAAGAATTATGACCAAATCATATGAATTCTAGGACAGGCTAAGCCAATTTTAAAACGAAGTTCTACTTAAAAGAATCAAGAGACCGTTGTATTTTAAATAGTCATGGATCTTATTTTTTGTGATGCCCAAATTCCACTTCCCCCTCTGCCTCCCTATAGATGCCAGCACATTCTACAGTATACACTGATGGACCTTTTCTAATCCTGCTAATAAAGAACTCTCTGGGAAAAAAATATTCATCTTAGCACAACATGATTGAAATAACAATGTCTACACAGAAAACAACCTCTGGGATAAACAAAACTCAAAAAAAAACCCACCAAAAATCAAAAGAGTTCAGCCAACAGTCTAATAATCCCTCTTACAAATGAAAACACTGAGCCAGAGAAGCTAAAGTTAATAGTTCATAGAGACAGAGTTAGAAGTGAAGTTTTGTTCTTAAAGTGTCGACTCAGGTACACAACATTTCCTAGAAAGAGTGACCTGTGTATACCATGAGGACACAGCAGGAACTACGTTCCCTCCATGTTCTAGCTTCTTCTGAACAAAGTGTCAAACAGCAAGCTTAATTTTAAAAGTGTCTCTCTAAAGGGGAGTTATCATGGTTACCTGATTATTCAATATGGTCACAAAACTAGAATTAAAAAAAAAAAGCCTATTTTGCCCAGGTGAGCTCATAAATGCCGTGATCTGAGTGCTTGTGAGGCTAAGGCAGGAGGATCATGAATTTGAATACAGTAAGATCCTTTCTCAAAATCTGAAGCAAGTAAGCAACTACCCATTCCAAACTAAACTCAACCCAATCCAACCCAACCAAATCAAACCAAACCAAACCAAACTAACTAACCAAGCAAGCAAGCAAGCCAACCCCACCCTCATTTTTAGACTATGAGGAGCGCAAATCCCCGATGAGTATGGATGAACAATGGTTACTGGCTCAGCTAAGCATTTATCCACATGGGCATTCTCAATTACACAAGGCTCTTTTGAGCTCATATAGTCACATGAGCACAAGGTCATGAGCAGGTGACTCAAGCTCTGTCTTCTCAAGGCCAGTTCCACATATGACTTGATTTCCTTGGGTATTATTAATAACATTGATTCCCCCAACCTTCAAAAAATACACAGCACAGTCACATCTTCTTCAATGAAAGCTTGCTGGTGTTACTATATAACAAAGAAGAGCCTATTTGCAAAGCACTGCCTTTGAAGTTACTATTGCTGGAATCTTCTAAATATCTGACAACATTTTAACATCTAACTGTATAGGCTTTGTAATTCTAATTGTTTTCAAGGTGAAAGGGAATGGCTATGTTGCTAGCCTCCCGTTTTACTACCAAGGAGTTCTGACCTGTCCTGGTTAGTGTATAATGAACTCTGTAGGAAGATTCTCATGTCCGATGAGATCATTCTCTGGATCCTACCTAAATGAAAATAGGAAAGCATGAGTATCTGCAGCCAATCCGTTCTATGTAGAATTTGTTGTTGTTCTAGGTGTTGTTTTCAGTATCTTGAACACAACAGACTCAGTACTTATCTGTTAATTTGGGTATTCAGAAAAGTTGTGATTGCAGAGCAGAGTTGCTTGTGTCTTTGAAATGCACCCTTGGCAGCCACAGTCCCTGTTTGCGGCAGCTTCCAGCATCTGGGTGGCTTATGCAGCACACAGTCTGCTCACACTCTCCACGTGCTTCAGTGAAGCGTGCTCAAAGGTTACAGAAGCCATGTGCTGGCATAGCTCCTGGAAGCTTCTCAACACACATGCTATCTGTTGTCCTTGAGTAACTCAGAATCGCAGAACATAACTTTCAAACCCAAATAAAAGTTTATCTGCGCTCACTTCCACCTCAAAAACAATCATTAAAAAAAACCTTCTATTTTGATTGCTTTTAGGACTTTCACAACTAAGTGAAGCCCATTCTTAATGGAAAGAATCATGTTCCTGATAATCTCCTTACATTGGATCACTGGAGTGGCTGCTGGGAGTACGCAACAAGACAATATATGAACTACGGGACATTTACAGAAAGATAGCAGTAAAGCACACCCAATACTGAAGAAATGTCCCTTACATCAGTTTGTAAGGTACTGTCTGACAGGCAGGCATGCATATCAGTAGCTATAGAGAAACCTCAGAAGCTTAGTGTGTGTGCTCAGGAAAACACACACACACACACACACACACACACACACACACACACACACACACGTACATTCTGTCTGCTGTGTCAACTTGTAATGGAGTAGGCTCCCTACCACATGAAGTGAGACTCCCTCCAAACACATGGCCAGAGGTCCTCCTCGATTCATTTCCCAGAGTTCCTCCTCGATTCATTTCCCAGAACACTCGTCTTTTTGCAGTAGATGGCTTGTCCACCCACAACCTATACTGGGGATGACGACATTACGTAAAAGCATAACAAAAAGGCCCTGGTATACAGAATGCCCTGGAGTAGACCGTCCTTCATTCATAGACTGAGTTCATAGCTCTGCCTCTTAAGCTAAAGCAGGTACAAATGGCTGTCCACCCCCCACCCTCCCTCCCCGATATAAACTTGATCTGGCTCTGGACCATCTCTACATAGGAGCGTACTTCCTGAATTACAACCAGAAAAAATGTTGGGATTTTTGTTGTTTTTTATATTGTTTTAAATGAGTGTCTCAAATGTAGACAGTGTTAGCCTGGAATATGTCTGTGTTCTAGAGTACAGGGATTATAGTTATGTATCACCATGCCCAGTAATCAAAAGATAGATTGATAGAAAGATTAAAATAAAATAAATAAAAACAAATTTAGAAGGAAATCTTTGCTTTTGAGGTAATTTTACTTGACTTACAGAAGTCATAAAATATACACCTGTACACACACACACACACACACACACACACACACACACACACACATATGCAACAGAACACATTTATAATATTAAAAGATACAACTTAAAAACCAAAAGTTGTTTCTATTTTGGCTCACAGTTTTCATAGAATAATAAAGATACAGTATTTTCTATTTCATGGCCTGTTTAAAAAAAAGCTACAGTTTCCAGGGATCTTAATTTGTTCACCCGGAATGGCTTTCATAATATAGCAATTTTATGTGTCACAGGCATTAGGAATGAATTAGAGCATCGTTTGCAGTTTCCTGAAGGAGCAGCTGTGGATTCCAGGCCATCAGGAGATCAAGAAGGATTGCAGTAATGGAAGTGAGTGACTGAGTGACTGAGCAGTGCAGCCTTGAGACACATAGAGGGCATTTGTCACTTAGTCAAAACTGAGTCCTTTCAGCTGCATTTTCTTTTTCTTATTTTGGTCTATACTTGTGGATTGAAAAATATTAATCCACCTGACTAAAAATTTTTTTATCTTTTCTATATATTTTAACCTATGAAGAATGAATATAAATTGGTTACATAATAAAAAACACAGTCATAAATATTAAAAGGCTATATTGAAAATGTCTCCTTAAGGTTTTTCACTTGCATTTATTAGGTAGGCTAGTAGTGAAGAAAACTAGATACACAGTAAAGTATTTCTTTTCTGGGACAAAATGTCCTCTTTAGTGAAAGGTTATTATTAAAACAAAACACAACTTAAGTCCACCCATACTTTGTTGTAAATCCACATTTAGTGTTAGTATTAATTTTATTACTGCTCCTGAAGTTATAACATGATGTGGAATAACCAAGCTGACAAAATAAAATTCATGCAAATGTCTGTCTGGCTCTTTAAAGAAATAATAGGAGAAGGGTCCCTTTTTCTGAATGAGGATGCTGTGACATCTATTTGTGGTTTTTCTTTTTTTCAGGAGGAGGTGTTTGCATCAAAAAGGGTGAATCCTGGCTAAGTTACAGGATGTCTTTTCTGGTAACATTACTGAAGAGTCTCAGAGCTTTACAGACTATCCAGATGGGCTGTCATGGTTAGTTCTCGGGCGGCAAACATGAAAAGGCTACCATTAGGTACTTTCATCCTTGTGGGCTTGCTGTCTAGATGATATCCACAGAGCTTGCTGCACAGCGTGTGGATCTAGCCTTCCCTCTAACTGTGTCAGGGAACTCTTTCCAGGCTGGGCTGACCCAGACCAAGCTCTCCAGCAGGACAATGTGCACATTCGGTTGAGCTGGGTGGGCTACTGTTGTAGTCTGAAAGTCCAACACCCTTTCAAACCTTTCCAAGAGGAAAGGGTGTGTCAGCTCAGCACGCTTCTCTCTTCACTCATCTCCAAGAGAAATCTTGAAAAACTGGGGCTATCAGATCACTGAGCCCCAAATCTGAAGCACATGTGCTTTAAACAATCAAAGAGAAGCCTAGATATGATGGCTCATACCTACAATTCTAGTATTCAGACTGCTAAAGCAGAAAGATTGTAGTAAATAGGAGGCTGGCCTGGGCTACAGAGTGAGTCTCAAGCCAACCTGAGCTACAGAATAAGACCCTGCCTGACAAAACAAAACGCAAATACACAAAACACAAATTTAACAACAAAACCCAAAATAAATCCCAAAATCCAGAGTAAAATTGCTTATACCCCTCCCTCCCCCTCCCTCCCCCTCCCCTGATCAACTATAAATAGAAGGCTGACAAAGTCTACTACATTGTATCCTGCTAGAGAAATGACATCACCAGAACAGGGCAATTCTCCAGGCAATGGACCACGGAGGACAGAGAGGCCTTACAGCCTGATAGCACTTGAGGACAGAAGCAAACCAAACCAAGCTAAACTGTTCATTCCTCCGCAGGGACAGTCATAGCCATTTTGAAGCTAACCTTTCTCTCCTCAGTCAGCTGAGCTGTTGTCATGAGTCAGAGATGAACCGGCTCATCAGCAGGCGCATGAGGCCCAGCCGCCTGTAAGCACGGGTTAACAAGAACAAAAGAGAGAAAATAATTTTCTGATACATCAAGACTTAGTCATAGGAACAAAGAGAAAATAACAGTTTTCACCAAACATGACTGCCATGAGGATAGAGCAGTAAGCACAAGGATCAAAAGTACTTTTGTGTCAAATACAAGAAAGAAAATTTCCAAATATTAACAGGAAAAGGAGAAACATTCACATGATCAGAGAAATAGGTAGTCTTAATGATATTTAACATACTTATCTTAAAAATCTACTAATACATTTCAAAACACTGGTGTGTGGGTATGTGTATGTGTGTGTGTGTGTGTGTGTGTGTGTGTGTGTGTTCCTGTATGCACATATAGAGGTTCACGAATATAACCTTTGGGATTCTTCCTCAAGCAACATCTACCATTTTCTTTTTTGAGACAAGGTTTCTCACTGAACAGGAGCCCAACAAGTAGACTAGGCTGGGCTGGCTGAAAGCCCCAGGGATTCACCTGTCTCTCCCTTCTCTGCATCAGGATTATAAACTTCCTCTCTTTTTATGTGAGCTCTGGAGATTAAACTTATCAAGGCAAGGTTTTTAACAATTAAGCTATCTCCTCAGATCTCAGGACGGTTTTGAGAACGTAGGAGCCATGCCTGGATGAGTGAGAGTATAAAGTCTTTTCATGAGCAAGTCTGCTGGGACTGATGCTGTACAGAAGCCCTGGCTCTGTTTTTAGATCCTCTCTAGGTACTTCCAGAAACCCAAGCACAATGACAGCCTCTGAGGCTTCAAAGAATGCAGAGCAGCAAAATCCTCTGGAATCATAAATGCGAAACCCATAATTATGGTTATTTAACAAAATGGGTTCTGTTAAGATAGTTGATGATGAAATCCCCATTCTCTTAGATGTCAGTGCCCAAATTTTATTCAACTTTTACTTATGAGTAAATGTATTATAACTGTTATTTGATTAAATGTCAGTGGCCATTAGGCCCAGCTCTTAGGTAAGAAGGCTTAACCACTGCATGCCCAGAGGGTGTAGAATGGATTACAAAGAGAAATGAAGAAAGGAGGATTGTTTTAGTAGCTTGGCAACAGTGAGGCAACATTTCACCTTAAATAAAGTAACCACAAAAGCTTTACAAAAAGCAAGAACATTGGCAGGAAGAGGAAGAGCTCAGAGGTGGGAAAAGGGGTGAAGTCAACTGAGAAGTGTCACAGCAGGGAACTGCAGCTGAACTGATTGGTGGCCTCATGTTCACCCCCTCAACAACATCCCAGGGAGGATGAGGAGCTATTGGTATTTCTCCTCCACACTTGAAGAAACTAGCACTCTTTATGGCTTTCAATATGGCATTATTTTGAAATAATATTAGATTTACAGAAAAATTATAAAGTAGTACAGAGTTCTGGCCCAGTATGATGACTCTGAATACACTGCATGAGTTACTTTTCTGTTGCTGTGATAAAACGTCATAACCAAAGCTACGTCAGGAAGACGTAGCTTTATTTTGGCTCAAGGTTCTGGGGGCTAGAGTCCATAACAGTGGGAATGGCATGGCATGTTGGCAGGAGAAGGAAACTGGCTAGCTGCATCTCATCTGTACAAAAGAAGCAGACAGAACGCACTGGAAATGGGCAAGGGTAACCTCAAGGGCTGCCCCTTAGTGAAGTGCTTCCTCCAGCAAGGCTCTGCATCCTAAAGCTTCCACACCCTCTCTGAACAGTCTCACTAACAGGAGAACAAGGGCTCAACTTCCTGAGTCTACGGGGTCGTTCTCATTCAAAGAACCACACATACCTTAGCTGATCATGTGAGTTATGGAGGACAAAATCTGTTTAGTGCTTGCATGAGCATTTCTTTTTATCAAGACACACTGCTAGGAAGAATTAAATCCTACTTACTGCATAGCGAGTGATGAGGCTACTAGACTACCAGACCCTATAACATTCCTTCTCAGACAAGGTACTTTTTATCTGATCAACCAAAATCACCGAGAATCTACTGCAAATTAATATTCCATGTTGCAACAGTAGAGGATTAAAAGACTTGAAATAATCTTAGAAAATTACACCTGAAATGCTATTTAGTGGCTTCAAGAAGAAACTGGCTTTTGTTTCTGCTGAATGGAAGACCTTCCCAAATCTAAGCAACAGATAATCTTAATAAGACCTAGAAATGTCCTTGTAAATAAGTATATAGTTTAATAAAAATGGAGAAGTGCTGTGGAATCATCACAAAGGTGTGTACACACCATATACCTACACACACTCACAGAGTCATCTACTGAAAGCAGAGGTTATACGTTCTGAGTCACCTCTGAAAGAATGGCAGTCACTGTTAGTCTTCCAGTAAGCAGATGTCATACACACTGTAAGTTGTATTTCTGGTCCCAACTGTCTGCAGTGAGGGTTATGTACTGTATCCCATCAGGCATGGCATACAGTGAAGGGAGCATGCCCTACTACGCTGCATGCTCTCCTTGGCATAGTGTTCTCTAGAGGAGGTAGGGAAAAATGCAGCCCAGATGGTACTTATTTTCTATAGCACAGATTTTAATTTCACAAGTAGCAGGGTGGATGTTTTGATTAACAAAAAACTCAATAAAAATAAAGACCTAAAATCAAATCCTTTCCTCTATTTTCTTCCGGAACTTAAGAGGCAGGAAAGCACATAATAAATACTGGATGATTTCTTCAGTCTTTTGATGTCAGTGAGTCTTCAGGAACAAAACTTCTCAAATTAACATCTCTTAGGCAGAGATACATTAAGACATTAACACTTGTCCTGTGGTTATGACTGTCCTTTGAAAATCAGAGCCCATGACAAAGTATTCCTTCAGTATAAAAATAGAATTCATTTGTCGATTATCTGAGAACGCATTACCTAAAGGGGGAAAGTCAATGTTCTGGAGGAAGGCTGAGGTGGGGCTTGGCAGTGGACAGTGGCTGCTGTGAGCCCTTCATCCAGCTCCCTCCACACATGACCAGACTGCCCGACAGCTAAGTATCTGCTCCTAGATGTCAGCACAGAAAAGTGTGTTTCACAACTTGACAACCCATGAGTGTGCTTCCTGCATAAATTAGAAACAGTATGAGACAAATCTAGATGCTCTAGTGTCAGGCAACATGGGGTTTAATCACTGGTGAGCAGTTTGGAACCATTTACCTTCCCCAAATATATATTTTTATTTTAAAATTAAACCAGGTCTACTTGAAAGCATGACTTATTTTCTAGTAGTAAGTATACTCTAACTTACTAAGATAGGGTTTTTCTAGTTGAGAGCATTAGAAAAACAACTTACATTTAATCTAACCTCAACTGATAGTTGCTTAGGCAAGTGAGAAGTTCATCTTTCCTCACATAAATGAACACTGGTGATAGTCTTCAGACTTGATATAACCACACACTGAGATCATCAAAGCCTCAGGCTCCTCCAATGCTGGCTTTGACGTTTGAGGCTATGGCCTTGTCTTCATGATTCATAACATTTCTCCAGACTTCACTCAAATAAGTCAAAGATAAATAGGAGAGAGACTGCACTTCCCCATCTTTAAAGAGACTACTGTGAAGTCCCAAGGTATATTTTTGTACTCAGTTTTCATAGGTCACTACCAAACTAGATGGAGGTAAGAAGAAAAATGTGGTAGCTCATCTGAATGGCAAAGTATCCAGCTACAAGTTTTGGTCGCAGGAAGGAGAACATGAATCCTGGGTAGCAGGCAGCTGCAGCTGCATCTGCCACGGTGTGTGACGGAGGAGCAAATCCATGTATGTGTCCCAGCTCACTGATTCCAGAACTAAGCTTTGCAGTCATGACGATCTGTAGTGAGTCTCAAATGAAACACTGCTCATCAACGTTTTCAAAATTTAAGTCTACTTAAGTCTCTGTATTTTTAACCTCATGAAGTTTTCTGAGGAGATGAGGGAAGGGCCACATCGGACAATCAAGCTGACATCAGTACTGTCCTAACTTTAGGAGATTAAGAAGCACAAGAAAAGGAAGGCACAGACTTATTTACTGCCTTTATAGTTTAGGTTGACCAGGATAACTCAGGGAGAGTGGGTGATGTAAAAGGAGTGGGCAGTCCACATACACTCACATATGCGGTCTCTTTGCATGTATGGACTCCTGCATGAATGCCATCCGGCAGGAGGAACCACTACTCTTGACTTGTTCTATTCAAGCTCTTTACCTGAAGCCCAGATAGAGCTAAAGGAATCCTATCAGTTTCCAGTTTCCTCAAAGAGACTTTTATTTTGAGGAGGAGTCTATAAAGAAAAAGCATACATAAACGAACCTAAGACACATTTGCAGAGGACTAGATAGAGTTACACAAGGCTGACACCATTCTAGCCCAATCTACACATATTGTGGAACAGTGTCACTGAACTGTAACCACAATGTGACTGCTTCCAGATTTCTATTCCATTAGAGAGAGAAAAGAGAGAGTTAGATGAGAAAGCCAAAGCCCCCTATGCTAGGCCTTTGTCTGCCATACGATGAGAAGGCTCAGATATGTCACCTCACCTTGGCACTCCTGCCTGAGTGCTCTCTTCTTTGGTACAGCTTTTTATTTATTTATTTTATTGGATATTCTATCTACACTAGATATGCCATCCCCTTACCTCATTCCCCCCCCATCCAGGAACACCCCCCACCCCATCCCCCCTCCTCCTGCTTCTATGAGGATGTGCCCTCACCCACCCACCTACTCCCACCTGCCCATCCTCAAATTCCCCCAAACTCTGCCTCCAGCCTTCATGGGACCAAGGATCTCTTCTCCCACCTACGTCCAACAAGGCCATCTTCTCCTACATATACAGCTGGAGCCATGGGTCCCCTCTCTATGTGCTCCCAGGCTGGTGGTTTAGACCCTGGGAGCTCTGGTTGGTTGGTAGTGTTGCTCTTCTCATGGGGCCAAAAACTCTTTCAGCTCCTTCAGTCTTCTCTCTCGCTCCTCCATTGGGAACCCCTTGATCAGTTCAATGGTTAGCTGTGAGCATCTGCCTCTGTATATGTCAGACTCTGGCAGATCTCTAAGGAGACAGCTGTATCAGGCTCTTGTCAGCATGCACTTCCTGACATCCACATCAGCATCTACCTTTGGTGACTGTACATGTGATGGATACCCAGGTGGGATGGTCTTCAGATGGCCCTTCCTTCAGTTTCTGTTCCACATTTTGTCTCCATATTTGCTCCCTTGAGAATTTTGTTACTCCTTCTAAGAAGGACCAAAGCACCCACACTTGGTCTTCCTTCTTTATGAGCTTCATGTGGTCTGTGAGTTGAATCTTGGGTATTGCGAGCTTCTGGGCTAATATCCACTTATCAGTGAGTGCATACATACCATGTGTGTTCTTTTGTGATTGGGTTACCTCACACAGGATGATATTTTCTAGTTCCATCCATTTGCCTAAAAATTTCTTGAATTCATTGTTTTTAATAGTTGAGTAATACTCCATTGTGTAAATGTACCACAATTTTTGTATCCATTCCTGTTGAAGGACATCTGGGTTCTTTCCAGCTTCTGGTTATTATAAATAAGGCTGCTATGAACATAGTAGAGCATGTGTCCTTGTTATATGTTGGAGCATCTTCTGGGTATATGCCCAGGAGTGGTATAGCTGGGTCCTCAGGTAATGCTATGTCCAATTTTCTGAGGAACTGACAGACTGATTTCCAGAGTGGTTGGTTCCACCTGTATCCTATCTCTCAGACAGAGAACCTTACAATTATTCATGGTTATGGGTCCTAAAAGTAAGATGTGAAAGATTAGGTAATCTACTCAGGTCCATACTGGAAATTAGCCTCAATCTATTTCCACTAATTCTTTGTAAAGAAAGAATTTCAATGAAACAATTTATCAGATTCCTAAAGATTTATTTATTTTCATTTTATGTGTATGGGTGTTTTGCCTGTATGTATGTATGTATGTATGTATGTATGTATGTATGTATGTATGGACATACACCATGCATATGCAGTTCCCAGAGGCCAGAAGAGGCATTGAAACACCTAGAGGTAGAGCTGCAGATGTGAGCCACAATTTGGGAGTTGGGACTTGACTCTGAATGTTCTTCAGGAGCAGTAAGTGTTCTTACCCACTGAGGCATCTCTATGTGATTCTTAGAATCTGGGACTATACATCTCAAGTGTGATGTGAATGAGCTCTCCTGTATGACACTCTATGTGTCACACCAGTTCTCTATTAGTTTTCCTGTCTCTTAACTGGACCTCAGAAGGCAAGCTTCTTTTTGTGCCTCTAATTTAAGGTATCAAAAGACCTGTGACGTTTGTAATGGAAGAGAGCCTGTGACATTAAGGATCTGCATTTTCAGGGCTGGAGAGATGCTCTGTGGTTAAGAGCACTGATTATTCTTCCAGAGGACCTGGGTTCTATTCTTTGCACCTATACTCCAGGTCACAGCTGTCTGTAACTCTAGTCCCAGGGGATCCAATGTACTCTTTTGGCTTCTGTAGGGTGCATAGACAGGTAAACACCATATACATAAAAATAAATAAACAATTAAAAAATAATCTGAATTTTCATAATAGAAAGTGAATCGATAGACGCAGGTAGCTTTGTAAGTGTGAATTCAACAAAGCCAGTTACTGACATGGCTTCAAGTGGCTCTTTCTCCAGAAGGGCCCTGCTGGAGTGAATCCGGTCCAATGTAAGAAGAGTAAGATCTACCAGTGAACAATAGAGAACGTATAAGCCACCATGTGAATCATACAGAGGCCAAACAATGCAGCTGGCCCTTCCAAGTAAGGAACAGCCACACTGAAGCTTCTTAACAAATCATCTCATTTGAGAAAAGTTTACCTAGACTACTTAAGCGGACAGCAACAAGAGTAAAAAAGCTAGAAAGAGGTGTCTGTGTCACAGAAGCATGATGAACACAAGAAAAAGAGAGCCTTGACAGTGAGCGCCACCTCCCTTCCGAGCAGTGCGCCCTGAGTGACTTCAGAGAGAGGCTGAGAGCACAAGAGACTGGCATTCTGATTATACAAACATGATAGTGAGAAAAAAGGAAAAATAACAAAACAAATAACAAAAAGGAGAAAAACAAAAATAATAAACAGCCCTCACTGGATTCCTCTGAAAAGTATACTAGACCTGGCATGTCTGTCACACTTTAGAAAACAAACTCTGTAGGAAAATGAAACATTAAGCTGACAAACAAAGATGGATTTGAGGGTTCAGTCTCTTGGCTAACAGGACAATTACATTAAAGTCTGCAGAGAAACCAGTACAGTATTTAAATATTTGTTAGAGCAGCACGATATTTAGTATATTTGAAGAAACATTTTCCTTAACATGTGGTAGAGTTCTTACATAGGGTAATTTGTTTTCAAGAGGAAGGGCTTGATGGAGGTACATTTCACCTTCTGCATATTCTGTGGACTTTAGTGGGAGTTTTATTTATTTATTTATTATGCTACCAAGCCATGTTAAGTCTAAAATAGCCATATGCTACTGCTTGCAACTTTTTAAAGTAAATTACAGTTATAATATGAAGGCCATTTTTAAAACAAAATATTTATAATTTCAAGAGCAATACTGTGTATATGTGTGTGTGTGTGTGTGTGAGTGTGTGTATATGCATACACATGGTTATGTGCTGGGCTGTTGTAGTATGCAGCTCAGGCATTGTTTCCCTTCCTGCCTCCCATTCTGAAGCTTAGAATAGTCACTGAGGTGGAGGAGATACAGCATGACCTTGTCTTCTACCCACACTACCAGGTCAAGCACAGGACATTTCCTAAGCCTTCAGACTGAATGCAGAGGTAGCCTGCTTCTCAAGGTGACGACACTAAGGACTTGAACTGCTTGTGGTGTGTTATCTAACCTCCAGATGAAACAACAGGAACACATGGCTCATTAGGTGAACATGAGGCCAGCCAGCATAGAGAGAAAAACAGAGTTTTGGTTGTTTTTTTTATTCCTTTTCAAGTGTCCCTAAAATTATTTCTTTGGTGTTTCAGATTCCAAGGCCTCAGCACCTCTATTTCCATCTTGAGGATGCATAGAAGCCACAGAACCTTCCAACATGAAAAATTAGTCTGTGGGACTAAGAACTTTTCTAAACAATGTATCAAATAATGCATCCCATGGAGGTAGAAGACTTAAGTAAAGCTTTATGTGATCTGCAGCATCTAACATGAATCCATGCCTCTCCTTACACAGTCTACACCATCCAGAGGTAAGGCCTCTCAACAGTCTCTGCATCATAATAAAAACAAAGGCATCCTTTACATATGTGATGAATATTGTATCATCTAATGGTAGCACAACTGACACATACCTCTTAATTAACACATGATAGCGGCCAACTGGATACTGTCAGAACACTGAATATAAATTATATAATCACTTAAATATCATGACCATTACTCAGGAGGAAATCCAATTTTTCAAATAACCTTATAAGCAATCAGCAGGAAGTGCCAGATTTTATTAAAATTACCTCTAATATCAGAAGTGTTCTTTTTCTAAATAAAATATGCTTGATAATGGTAGACTTCTATCTACCTCATAAAGAGCTATTCAGTTTATATGACCTTAGACTACACCTAGTATATGCAGGCACAGGAAAGGCCATAATTAATCAGGATAATTTTGGGGCTAGAGAGATGGTTCAGTGAGTAAAGTGCCCAATAAGCAAGCACGAGGACCCAAGTTCAGATCCCCACAGCCACAGAAAATCAGTACTCTTCCTTAGGTTTACATGGCTGTAATCCCACTGCTGGGGGATTATAAGAAATTAAGAAGTAGGAGTGCGATCTGGTCAGACACACGAAGCTTACTGAGCAGACAGTCTAGATAATGAGCGTCAGGTTCAGTGAGAGATCCTATCTCCAAGACACAAGGTGGAGAGCAACTCAGGAAGGAGACAAAGGATGTCAGTTTCTGCCCTTCACATGCACAGCCACACACAGCCACACACATGTATGTATGTACAAGTGGTTGGTTTTCCAGAGGACGAAGGCTCTGTTCCCAGAAACTCCACAGCAGCTCACAACCATCTATGTATTCCAGCACCAGGGAAGCTGGCACCATCTTCTTGGCTCCTCATACAGCTTCATACATGTGTCACACATACACACAGAGGCATGTACATGAATAAATATAGACTTTAAAAATGGTGACTATTATTTTTAAAAAATGTGTGAATTCTTGGGCCAGATTTACAGTCCCAGGCCTACAGTTCCTCCTGTGGAACAGACCTGATATTCAAACATAAAGCCAGTAATTAAGCACACCACACTCATGCCAGTATTGTACCCCTAAGAGAAAGAGAGGGAAGGAGGGAGGGAGGGAGGGAGAGAGGGAGGGAGGGAGGGAGGGAGGGAGGGAAGGAGGGAAGGAGGGA
>NW_021604617.1:10392110-10398087 GCF_004785775.1 Grammomys surdaster
TATATATATATATATATATATATATATATATATATATATATATATATCTATATATATATATTATCATATTTAGTCCTATTGCTTTTTTGCCCTTTCCCATGCCCACTGATACCTCTTTCTCTTCCCCACAGTCCCCTTTCTACTTTCTGATTCATGGCTACTGTAACTATATGAGTATAAAAATTTCAGGATTTCTACAACATGGAAAAACACTGCCCCTTGTAACTAATCATAAGGGCTATATTAGTAATAGTCACAATATGGATGATGCAAAATGGCTTTTAATCATAATTAATTCTCATGGTCTGTTAGTACAGTACACGAGGCAGATAAATGAAATAAATACTCTTTATTGCCAACTAGTCAGAGTAGGTTCCTGGACAAAAATAACCACAGTTAGCGAATTGCTCCATCTGAAAAATGGAATCTGCTAATTAAAGCTAGAATTGGTGGCTGGCATTGCCAACAGAAGTATTTGGGCCAGTGCAAGTCAACATCTAAGTGGTGCTGGTAGGTAAATCAATGACACCTTTAGCTAAGCAAACAGTACTACTAAGACTCCAACAGGAAGTCAGCCAAACAATAACAGCCTTTCACAACTGCAGAGTAGGCAGAGATGGTGAGAAGAGCCCTGAGAAAGCTCACCGAGGTATGTGCCTTGTAGCCACAGCCTTTTATAACCTTGTGTTATTCAGAAGGGACAGGCTTTCTATACTTGGCAACTACGTTTTAAAAAACTGAACAAACAGATAATAGTATATGCATAACTCATTGCTGTGGCTTAGCTTGACAAATCCTCATAGTCTGGTGTGTCTGAACGTAGTCTCCAAATGGGAATGCTGTTTAGGGAGGCTGTGGCACTGTTAGGAGGTGGGATCTAGGTAAAGTAACTGCGCCACAGTGGGATAGGTTTCTAGGGTATAGCTGGGCTCTACTTCCAGGCAAACTCTTTGTGCCTGGGCCATCTCATTCTCATAGCCATGGGCAGAAGCTGGTCCAGCCACCATGTCTTCTGTGAAGTAACTGGGAGCTCAAGGAATTCTTTCTCATTGGGCATTCTATTGCAGTGATGAGAAAAATAATTAGTAACCTAGCTAAAAGCACAGCTATGTTATTCATGATGTATGGACAGACACTGAACGCTTCCAGTGTTTAGATGTGCGCATGCTCACAGGGAGCTCATTTAGCAAGTTAAATAGTGGAACATTAGGCACTATACTGGAATTCATTACATAATGAAATATCTGAACAGATGCTGCCAGATGCATGCAGATGTGCTGGATCCCATGTTGTGCAACTGTGTGTGAGCCCTGGCAGAGCATGTGGGAGAGGAGGGTGGAGAAGGTAGGAGGTGAGGATGGAAAGGTTGCTTGAGCAGATTCTTAACGTGCACTAGTAGTACGCTAAAAGGCTCTCCTGTAGAAAAGGGAGAATGGCAAAACACAGTGGCTGACAGGCTCTCCCCTGTTTTTAAATCAATGCCATGAAAAATGTCAGACGTACCCATTAGCACAACGGAACACCCTAGTCACTAAGATGCTCCCAGTTGAAGCCAACACGATTAACTCTAAGCGAGAGATGTGATGGTCTGGAAGTAAGCTGACATCTACTCTCAGAGCACTCTGTGTGATTTACCAGGAAGTCACAGTAAGAACTGGACTGCAGGTAGGTCCTCAGCACAGAGGCAAAGGGAGGGGTGGTCTGTACCGAATAAGCAATGATTTGCTAATTCCACTACACAAACCGAGGCATGAAGGACATAGAAACCTTGCCACAAAACAGACTTACTTTCATAGTTAGAAATACTAACTCAGAGATTAAACCAGTGAAGATAAATAGAACCCAGACTATATAACAACAATCTGCCCACCTACTGTGGGGAATGTAGGTCAAGGAGAAAGAATAGGGGAAATATAATCCACAAAATATCCAAGGCAAAAATATTCTGGTTATTGCAGCAACCACAATCTGAGAACTATAAACACTAAATGTAAATTAGTGGTAAATCCTGTGGCGTTCTTAAATTCAATGATATTTTAAAATTCTTCTCTGCCAAGGTGTTTTTATAAACAAGTTGGTGGACTGATCTCTAAGAGAAGCATTTCATTTAAAGAAAAACAAATTAAAATTACTTGAGACAGAAAATACTGGTTCTAAAAATTGTAATTGAACAGTGTAATCGGTTCTGTGCTTAGCAAACAGTGATGAAGAAGTCAGCCCAACAGCCAGCAAGGCCTGTACACGCACGTGTGCCCTGCACAACGCGATGCTCATAGCGGGGAAGTGCTGGAATCGGTCTGTACCTGACACATGACAGTGTCTCTTCTGTGATGTGGGGAAAGGAAAAAAACCAGCCTATGCCTGTTTGTTACCAAGTCCAAACTTTATAAAGTAGTCTTTCACCAAGATGAAGGAGCCTTGCTGTGCCTTCTGACTTTGTTAGAAAACAGAAGTTGCACACATTCAGTCTCAAGGCTGCTGTCCATCATTTTGCTCCCTGGAGGACTCAGGAAAGAGGCAGGAAGGTAAATTTCACTCAAAACTAGTAAAGAAGATTCTGAATGCTCTGAAGGCAGGAGACATTGAGAGTGGTAATGAGCTCTCCAGGCAGAGCCAGAGTCACCACAGAGCCTTTCCTTTCAGTCTAGGCATTTTATTCAACATTATATTTATATTATCATTATATTATTATTAATTGTTATTATCATATATATGTATATATTCATTAATATGCTACATTGTATATGTGGAGGGCAGAAGACAACTTGGGGAGTCTGTTGTCCCCTGGGCGAAGCAACAGGTACCTTTACCTGTCTAGCCTTCACACTGGTGTCAGACACAGATTCATTTCGACAGATATAGCAGTGATAACAAAATTTAATAGTCACTCCTTTTGTGAGCTCTATCTCTTCCAAATTGAAATCATAGCATCTTTACAGAAAACTTTAATAGAGCCCATTTCTTTGGAAAATTCACATCATATATTAACATTAAAAAACCCTTGCAGTCTCAGAAGAGAAGGCCCTAAGTTTTTGTTACTATGTTATAATTGTATTGGAAGACAGCAATTTCTCTCCTTCCATATGCTCACTGTACCTGTTGACATCTTGAGCAGTAGAATTTTTCAGAAAAACTTTTGGAAAACAAAAGCCTAATAAATCCTTTTATGCCCCCAAATTGATATTTAATTAAATTTAACTCATTTTTAAAAAAAGTTTTTATTTTATAGAAAATTATACAGTATTCCTTGGGATTCTTTATTAAATTGCACCTACAAGGTCAAGAGCCACCTAGAATGTTTTATTCCAGATAAAGACCCATCCTGGCACCTGTGTCATGATCCCTGCAGTCACGCTGACCCTCACCTGTGTCACACACTTAGGACTCAGTGGGTAGGGAAATGTTAACCTGCCTAGCAGAGCAAACTGAACTCTGTCTTCTGCTTTTCTGTAAAATCCTTTATAGTTTTATATTCCTTTTGTCATGTAAGACAAATTCAATGTTATCAAGTTCTTATAATTCCTAGTAGTGTTCTCCCCACGAGCACAGGAGACTGCGTTAACCTGCTGACTCACATGAAGTGAACAGCACACACAAGGCTGAGCACTCACAGCCAGGAGCACAGGATGCTGCTCTTCTTGCTCCGCACACTTGAAGTCTGTCGCACCTAACATTCTCTTGCAGCACTTGCAGACTGCCTCAGTACTCACTGCCATGCTCTGACAGTCACTAGAAGCAGGCACTATTGCTTTAAATTACTATCTACCTTATTAATTTTGATGCTTTTAAATTTGAATATCAAGGCATTCCCTATAGTTGACATTCCCTATAGATCACAGTAATTTAACCCCTGACTCTAGCGAGGGGTTTCCTTCATTGGTTAGTGCTCCCTGAACTCTGGCAAATGGACACGGCGTGAGTAGGGATTCTGGAATTGTATGGAACTCTGTTAATATGCTCATATGCATATGAATGTCAGATAAACTTCGGTATTTATTAAAATCTTTTCTTCAACCAAATCAATTGGTTCTGTGTGCATGTCTGCTGGCTGGCTCCCTCTGTACTGCTGTTCCATGTGAAGGCACTGGAGTGCATGATGCACGTTTTCTCCCTACTGCATCTTCATTAGTAGAGGCACCTTTTACCAATATTCTTCTGTTGTTGCCCTTTGAAGCTTTTCTCCGGAAATCCTCTTTGCTACAATGCTAGCAATTGGATCTGTCTCATGTACCTCAGGTAGTTCTTTTAACACATAAAGTAAAGTGTATTTCTAGTCCTACAAATATAACAAATGGATATAAACATAATATGTACACACACATACATAAACTATGCATGCATTTATACATATAGACTAGAAACACAGCATTCTAGGATCACAGTCTCGGTCTCTCTGACATTCTAAAGGCTGAGCCCAAGGCCTTGACATATGCAAGGCAAACTGTTGACCATGGAGTCACCACCCTTGCCTATCTTCATTGCAAAACCCAAATCCATTGCCATTTTAAGCATGTTTGAGGTATTTTCTAAAAAAAAAAATGTTTTAATTGGGGGTTTGTCTTTGTAAATGCTTATCTTACCCACAACTTTTGTCTTTTATGTTAGATTTTATTAGAGGTGTTTACAAACTTAGTTTTATAGGAATTTTATTTTCCTGTCTAATTAAAACAACTCATGCTGGGGACTAGTAGAAAGAATACATTTTACAGACAGAAGACAGAAGGCCTTTGAGCTCTCTCTGGCTCCTGAGTGAGGTTTCCAGCCGCCTCTAGAAGTCATGGCATCTGGAGAGCTCCTGGAGACATCGGAGGCTGCCTAGATGAGGCCACTGACTTCTCGCATTACTCAGCCTTCATGAGACTCTGCTTCCTGTAAAACCCATGGGCAATTCACTTCTCCTTAAGCAAATGAGGTGGCCACCTGAGATCTCATTCGATTTAAAGCTGATTTAAAAACCTTTAAATGTTATGTATACCTTATATTTTTATGTATACCACCCTACTTTCTAAGTACATTCTATTGGACTAAAGCAGAAATATAAACAGTCACAAGGGACAGTCTGCACCACAACCCAGCCATAGGGTGTTCACTCTGGCAAGCTCTAGTCAGGGCTCTCTTGTGTACCCTTATCTATTTGTAGATTACACTGGAGGCAGCTCTCACCTTAGTTTTCAATCGCTCACATCACAGAATGACTGATTTGACCAATGACAAACGTAGGCTTCTCAGAATCTTCCCCATGTAGCCATTCCTGTTAGATGGTTTCCTGCTAAGAGAAACCAAGCCTATCTCTAGCTTTTAGGGACTTCTGGTTTACTTAGCCACACCTATCTAACCAAAAGATTCAATACAGAAATCATTATCAACACTAAAACACATCTGCTTTTCTTAGAAGTGGGTTATCTGGAAAGGGTACTGTAATTTATATGGACATATGCTTGATATTTCTCCCTTTTGTGCTTCATGTCTCTAATATAACAACTCAGAGGAATATCTATCTATCTATCTATCTATCTATCTATCTATCTATTATCTATCTATCTATCTATCTATCAATCTATCATCTATCTATTTATTGCTAAGTTGGAGAAAACATCACAGATCATTTCTGTAGTGATCTCTCTCTGCTACACAGATAGCCAAATGTTGGAATTTGGTTCAGGAGAGCAAGCAGGTTGAGATGGTTAACTATGATGAAAGTTTGCTGTTAAAGTAAAATTAATGTAAAATTTCAGTCAGTTTTCTTGTTTCTGGCCCCATTATTCTTAATGGCAATGAAATAGATTCCTAGGAAACTCAGAGCCAGGCACACACACATTATCAGCTCAAAACCATAGCAAAGAACATGCTTACACATGCCTGCTTAAGAACATGCTTTACACTTATCTACATGATGTTTTCAGAAGCAGTGAGGGTCCCAAGTGAGTCTGTCTTTCTTTCTTTCTTTCTTTCTTTCTTTCTTTCTTTCTTTCTTTCT
>NW_021604617.1:10398097-10409543 GCF_004785775.1 Grammomys surdaster
TCTTTCTTTCTTTCTTTCTTTCTTTCTTTCTTTCTTTCTTTCTTTCTTTTTCTTTCTTTCTTTCTTTATTTATTTTTAGAAAAATACTTTTTTGCCCATACATTAATTTACAATAGCTGTGATTTCTTAGGAGTGACAAGCTTACTGGGAAATTCTTGAAAAGCGAGAAAATCTAAATTTTTTTACCTGTAATGAGTTTATTTTATTTTTTATTTATTTATTTTTATATATAATTTATTTATTTTTTTCAAATTGTAATTTATACTCATTCACACAGGGGTTATAGACACAAAAAGGCAGGACGTGGGGAAGGGGATGACGCAGGAGCGTGGGTGTTCAGGAGGAATACAGATATTTTTCAGAACAGGGTATCGGCTGGGTGAGGGTTCAGGGGACAGGTCACTATGACTCTGCCTATGATTCACCAAGTGAGTCTTTATGTTTGTAAAAGTATGTTCTTTAACACTTCATTTCATATATGAGAACAACTAAGAGAGAGGGAGAGAAGGAAGGAGGCAGGGAGGGGGAGGGAAGGAGGGAAGGAGAGAGAGAGAGAGAGAGAGAGAGAGAGAGAGAGAGAGACAGAGAGAGGCAGAGAGAGAGAGAGACAGGGAGAGAGAGAGAGAGAGAGAGAGAGAGAGACAGAGAGAGACAGAGAGAGCGCACACTTGCATGGCTGAGGGGGGAAGGCAAGAAAGTCTATCCTAGTACAACTCCATTGGTGGGTCTACACCACTCCCTCCGTTCTAGGAGAGAAGGTAGGGCATGGTCTCTGCAGGCATAAGTGATGCTTAGAGGAGAATTAAATCACGGAACGATGCCTTGGCTGATTATTCGACTGCACTTTCAAAGCCAGAGATTGCAGTCTGTGAGTCCAAAGTGGTTTCATATGGACTGCCCCAGCTGCGGTTTACTCTTGAAACTATAACCTGTCAAATTAGAAGCAGGCAAGGCCTCTACTCTTAATGGTTCCCCTTACTACTTGTCCTGTCTGCAGTTATGTCTACAAGTCTATCATTTTTTATTCATTTCAACTATGCCATTTAGATGAGTGAGATATGGAAACTACTTGTCATCTTGGCAGGAGAAGATTCTAGGATGATGTAGGCTTAAAGAAACCATCAACCTCAGGCTTGCTGTACAGATGAGGCTGACTTGTACTCTACGTGGCCTTGCCAAGTTTTGCTGATATTTCACTATTCTCATTAACACGGGGCAGTGTATAATATAATACCGGATGGACAGTGGCTCAGATGTGTGAGCATGGAGTTGTTCCTGCTCTGGAGACTTGACTGATTTTACTGTGTCAGCATCCTTCCCGGTCTACTCTGCTATTCCGAGCCTTGTGTTTCAGCACCTTGATTCTCTTCAACTGTGGACTCCCTTGTTTAGCTGAGATCTGCCCCAGTGAAATTGAAAAGGCAGGTGCTCGGATTTTACATATAATACTGTAGAGCCCTCCCTACGGGCACCCTCCACACACATCTCAGGATATGAAATACTAAAGACTAAGCACAAACGCTTTCCTCTCCAAGCAGCACCATAAGTGAAATCATGCCACAAAATCATATCCTGTTGAGGACATGATGACATCAGAAATATATGCTTATCATCTGCTTTAGACAACTTAGCATATTTTTGGCCCATGGCAAAGTTGAAGTGAAACCATTTGCAGTTGCTTCAAAGCAAGATAACCACACTTTTCTAAGGTAATTGATACCTAAGAGACTACTACCTTCAGATCACAGTTCAGGATCTAGGCATGCTAATTCTTTAAAGAATGCTGTTAAAATTTACAATGCATAGATGTCAACTGGGCTCCTTCCAAAGTTTAATGTGAAATAATTACCCAGTTTAGCATGCATAGAGACCACAATGCAATAGGCATTTAGAAACTCCCTTGGAATTCTGGAATTACCCAATTTAAAGAGAGAGGGAAACTGAGATTCCTTTTTGAATGTAAAAGTAGAATAGTTGCAGTAAGAACTAAGACTACTACCGTGTATGTTGGAAGGCGCTCAAGCAAAGTCAATCATTACTTTCATATTTTCCTGCAGTATATTGGAAGAAACAGTGATTTAAAGTATAGATAGCTAAAGTAAACATGAGACATACAACTTTTATATTCATTGCGAGAACATGTGTAGGGAACACAAATATGTCACTTGCATTCTGTGACAGTGATATAAAGCATATAGCTTCCCTGGACACCACCTTAGCCAGAGAGGCTAACCGCAGGCTGCCAACAGCAATCTGAAAGGCAGCTCTTCACTTTGTGTGCCAAGACAAGAGCTCTAAGAATTACCTTTGCCCCAGAGGCAACTGGATAATTTGGAACAACAACAAAAAAATTAAGTAAATATTTAATCTAAAGTGGTCTGAATGGAATAAAGTGCATCAGCAGATGTCAGATCCAGAGTAAGGAATGCTCGTCATTTCCAAACAAGAAAACAGAATCAAAACGCAAGATGTTTCTCAAAGTCAAGTGTGGAGGCAAAACTTCCTCCCTTCCCAGGGCTTGCTCCTTGCAGACAAAGGCACTGACCTGGACACTTCAGGCAGCAGTCAAGGACACTGGACAGGAAGCGAGAGCACTGGCATGGTGCTGGGCAGGGAACTGCTAAGAAACAGAAGAATGTGCCATACCTCCATTCTCTCCTGCTTGACATCATCAAGTTCGTTGTCTTCAAACATTGCTAGAAGCTCTCCCGTCTGGTCGATAGAGTTTATCAAGTCCTGAGCGATCTTCTGTCTCTTGTTTGTACCGCTGCTGCCGCTCAGTTTTTCTTCATGAGGATTAGGAAGGAGACAAAGAACAACTGAGCTGAGCGGGGTTCCTCAGCACCGACCAGCACAGCAAACACTGCATGTGAAATCCACTCAAAGTCATCTTTAGAGAGAAAACTTTCCCTCGAAAGTAAGTCAGAATCAATCACCAATATCACAAAACAAAAAATAGAATCAAATCACTTACTAATTACCATAGTAAGTGGGAAAGGGCTGACTGAACCCCTTATAAAAGGAAGAGGGGCTCTCAGTTTTGGCAAAGACTACCATTCCATAGTACTTACAAGAGAAATAAAACAAGCAGGAAAAAGAGGGTGTGCTAGGTAAATTAGAGCAAAGAAGGCAGATTTGACAGCTCCTAGTGCTAGAAAATACAGTCCATGACCAAAACTGCTACACATGACAACCTGGAATATTATCTGATAAAAGAGAAAGACTAAGGGATATTCTTCTGTAGACTAGAGATAACAAACAAACAAAAAACCCAAATCCCACACATGGAAAGTTATTAAGAAATGAAATCAATGAAAGATACTTGGATGCATTTCTTTCTTTCTTCCGTCCTTCCTTTCTTTCTTTCTTCCTTTTACATTTCTTTTCTTTGTAGTCTTTTTTTATTGGATATTTTATTTACATTTCAGATGTTAACCCCTTTCCCCATTCTCTCCTCGCCCCCAACCCAGGAATCCACTATCCCATCCCCCCTCCTCCTGCTTCTATGAGGATGTGCCCCTACCCACACAGTCACACTCCCACCTCCCCACTCTCAAATTCCCCCACACTGGGGCAGCCAGCCTTCACAGGACCAAGGACCTCTTGCACCTATGCCTAACAAGGCCATCCTCCCCTACATATACAGCTGGAGTCATGGGTCCCTCTCTATGTACTCCCAGGCTGGTGGTTTAAACTCTGGTTGATTGGTATTGTTGCTTTCCCCATGGGGCCGCAAAACCTTTCAGCTCCTTCAGTCTTCTAACTCCTCCCTTGGGAATCCCATGATCAGATCAATGGTTAGCTGTGGGCATCCACCTCTGTATATGTCAGGCTCTGGTGGACCTCTAAGGAGACAGCTATATCAGGCTCCTGTCAGCATGCACTTCCTGGCATCCACATCAGCATCTACCTTTGGTGACTGAACATGGGATGGATACCCAGGTGGAACAGTCTCCAGACGGCCCCTCCTTCAGTTTCTGTCCCTCACTTTGTCTCCATATTTGCTCCCATGAGTATTTTGTTACTTCTTCTGAGAAGGACGAAGCACCCACACTTTGGTCTTCCTTCTTCATGAGCTTCATGTGGTCTGTGAATTGTATCTCAGGTATTTCGAGCTTTTGGGCTAATATCCAATTATCAGTGAGTACATATCATATGTGTTCTTTTGTGACTGGGTTACCTCCCTCAGGATGGTATTTTCTAGTTCCAACCATTTGTCTAAGAATTTCTTGAATTCATTGTTTTTAATAGTTGAGTAATACTCCATTGTGTAAATATACCACATTTTCTGTATCCATTTCTCTGTTGAAGGACATCTGGGTTCTTTCCAGCTTCTGGCTATTATAAATAAAGCTGCTATGTATGTAGTGGAGCATGTGTCCTTGTTATATGTTGGAGCATTTTCTGGGTATATGCCCAGGAGTGGTATAGCTGGGGCCTCAGGTAATGCCATGTCCAATTTTCTGAGGAACTGCCAGACTGATTTTCAGAGTGGTTGTACCAGCTTGCAATCCCACCAACGATGGAGGAATGTTCCTCTTTCTCACCATCTTTGCCAGCATCTGCTATCACCTGAGTTTTTGATCTTAGCCATTCTGACTGGTGTGAGGTGGAATCTCAGGGTTGTTTTGATTTGCATTTCCCTGATGTTGAACATTTCTTTAGGTGCTTCTCGGCCATTCGAGCTTCCTCACTTGAGAATTCTTTGTTTAGCTCTGTACCTCATTTTTAAATAGGATTATTTGGTTGTCAGGATGCATTTTTTCAAGCTTTGACAATTTATGGTAAGGCTATTAAAAGTACAGTGCTTCAGTATCTTTGTTAGCCCACACAGAAATGAGGGGCTCTATTCTCTCAAGTCGTTTTCTTCTGAAATACAAAATTTTAGTGAACATATATAATCAAAGTAAGGGCAGGGGCTGTAGCTGAGTGATGGTGTGTTTGTAGTGCATGTGCAAGACTCTGGATCCAATCCCCAACATCAAGTGTGTGTGTGTATGTGTGTCAGGGGGAGGACAGAAATATACATACTCAAAAATACTACATATATGCACTGCTTTCTCCTTTGCTGTCCTTCCCGCCCCCCTTCCCTTCTCTCTCTTTATGTTACCCACCAATCCCCAACTTAAGATACAACTCACAATGGTTCTCCTGTATGTGACCGTCATACATTTCTCTGTGTTCACATATTCACAATAAATTTCCTTATATGTTTTATTCATTTTCCTTTAAAAATAAGCTCTTATAGCCTTTCTTTATGAAGAGATATTCTTTTATCCTCTCTTATGCCCATGCTTCCTCATTGAGGACAAAGAAAGATGAGATTTTTCTGGAAGGCCTGCATAACCATCTACATCCTATAGTACCTACTAACATGGTTTTCGGTCCATCCTCTGTTGACAGGCAGACCAAGTTGTGTCAGTGTTTGCACCGGGGAAATGCTGCAAGCTGCAACCTACTCATAGGTGGGCTCTGTCCTTGGGGCATGAGTTTCCAAGAGTGGAAATGTTATACGCCATTCAAGATTCATCAAAGAAATTCTGAGCCTGTTTTCTCCACATTTCTCCTCAGAACTCCATGGAAAAGTCAATGCATCAAAAGTGAAATACTGTACAGTTAACCCCATAGCCAAGAGGGGACTACAGCATCTTCTCATGTCTGCCAGATACCCTGGGAGCCTTCCTGTTTACCATCTATGTTTATCTTTTGCTAACAAGGACTCTTCCTATTACCCCATTGCTGTCTGCTTGTCCATTGTAGAGAGTTTTTTGCCATAATCTAAAAGTATTATATTATTAGGTTCTTTTACCTTCTGTCTGACTCCTCTCTACTTCCACAGAGTAGATACTGTCAATCTTCAAGTCTTCTTTTCAGATTTACTGTTTCCTTCCTTTTTTTTTTGTACTTATGCACCCAGAATTAGTTTTGTATACAGTTAATTCAGTATATTTCACATTTGGTGTCTTTAAAATATGTGTACATCCTCACTAATACCTACGTTTTCCTGCTACCATGGACTATGTCATACCTTGAGTCTCTGTGTCTCAGATTCTATTCTTGGACTTCCTAGCTTGTGTCAGTCACCAGTACACAAAGTCCTCAATAACACCACAGAGTTGATATATACACTTATTCTTTGATTTCATCCTTTCTCAAGCTGCATATGGACATGTCTTGCTCCATAAGGAAGCCATGATATTTCTGTATGATTCTAAGAAAACATTACTGGAATTATACCCAAAGCCCCATGAGTTCAGTCATTTTGGTTGGACTGATGCATTTAATATGTTTCAATTTCATCGTCCTCTCTTGTCTTATGTACTCCTAACTTAATCCATTCCTGTAGTCAATGCTAATACAACGATCCCTATTTTAACTCCGAGGACTATTTTCCTTGAGCCCTGCAGGTGAGCATGCAGAGGACTGAGATGCTCCTCACAGTTTTAGGGTGTTTACGTTGATCCCACATATTTAGTAATATGCTTCCTAAGTAGTTAAGATGGGGATTATTACTCATTTAAAATTAAAGATTGAGGAAATGAACCCTATAAAGTATCCACTGTTAGTTCAAGTGTAAAAGTGAATTGTCTTGCCAATTTCACTTTAAAAAAAAAAGTATTCTGTAAAAAGTAGTCTGTGGACATAGTGAAAAAACAAAAGCTATCATTGACATTCCACTCTAAGGAAATAAGATCTCAGCACACATACTCTGATATTTTGCTAGTTTATTATTTAGCTGTTACAGAAGACTTAACACTAAACCAGTGGTTTTCAATCTACCTAGAATTCCTCACATGGTAGTGATCCCAAACCATAAAATCATTTTGTTGGTACCTAATAACTATAATTTTGCCACTGTTATAGGTTGTAGTATAAATACCTGATATGAGGAAATCAGATAAGCAACCCCTTTAAAAGAGTTCTTTGCCCCAGCAAAGGGGTTGTGACGCAGGGGCTCAGAATCACTGTGACAAACAGTATGTAATCTTTATTCTTTTAGGTGTTTCAATGCAGAATCTATGAGTAAGGCTAGGATCGTCTTGTTTTCTTACATTTATATACACAGCCACCAAACACTTACTGGGCACTAGATTTTGTGACCTTCCCATTAATCTTTTTGTTGACATTTGTGATCTTTCTTTTTTCTTTTTTTTTTAAATTAAGTCATCCATGTTGATAAACCTACCATTTCTTCTCTTTTTCAATTTAAATTTGTAATGTTCGTTTCTATTCTGTTAGTGCTTTTCTGTTTTCTATTTCCATTACTTAAACTCCTGCTTTTCCTTCCTTTTGGGGGTATGTATTGCATGTGTACATGCTGTGCTATGCACACGTGTGCTGGTGTGACTGCCTGGATAGATGTGCACGTGTCAAAGGCACCGACCCTCCTCCTCTACTGCTCTCTGCTGCATTTCCTGTCCCTTAAGACAAATCCATAAGGGCTGTGGCTAGGGCTGTGTGGGTAAGGTGCTCCCCATGTAGGCCTGATGGCCTGAGTTTGGATCCCCAGAACCTACATTGAAGCTGGACGCAGTAGTGTGAACATCTGAAGTCGCAGTGCTCAGCACAGCTCTATTAGGAGATAGAAGGCTGAGGCAAGGAGAGTCTCCAAAAATGCATGGACTAGCTAGTCTGAGGCAGACGACAGTGAGTAAGCTGAGATAGGACTGATACTCAGGTTGTCTTTTGACCTCCACACATGTGCCATGACATGTAGGTGCCTGTACTCAACACACACATGTACACACACCCACACCCAAGAGAAAATTATCACAATCCGTATTAATATATTTGTTTAGTTGTATTGAGGTAGGAGTAAGCTAAGGGTCCTGGCACAGTAACATGAGATCAACAATAGACCCACAGCCCTAGCTGATTTAAAAGCAAAATATAACTCAGAAAGTTACTGCAAGGGATCATAAAGAAGTTGTTAAGTGTTGCAGTTAGTGGTTAATACGTATCAGTGAGACTTGGGGAGTGAGAAAGAACTAAAATATTTTTCATTGGAATGATGACAGCTATACCAGATAAAGATGACTCAAGCATTATATGATCATCTGCTGCTTGCTATACATGTGTTAATAAATCTTTAGAATGAAAAATATGATTATAATAAAAATAAATATAGGAAACATTTTCATAATTATGTGCTTGCTAATTTACATCATGGTTTTTACCTTTAATGAAGATAGGAGTAAAATTTAAGTCCATATTTGTCTAAATTATGCAACCTTAAACGAGGGATTGCTAAGAAATTAATACATTATCATTTCAGAGTACAGCCTGGACATAGATCTTAATATAGCAACTAACTCTTTAGACAAAAGATACAAGCTAAAGCCAGAGGCCAATGAAATTTACGCTGGAAAATTCTAGAAGTGAATCCCATAGAAAATCATGAATTTGTTTAAACATTGTGAGATGTGAGATGTGTGTGTGTGTGTGTGTGTGTGTGTATGAATGTGTGCATTCGGGTTTGAGTTTCCTTTTGGTTTTCGTTTGATAGTTCTGTTTAGGAGCATAGTAACTTTTGCAGATGACAATGGCATACAGCAACCTTAAGAGGTTTGACTGAGTATTTTAGATGGTTCCCTAGTCAAGCCCTCTGTTTCCAGGCCCAGGCAAACACTCCTCTCTGTTCTCCCCGTCTAGCTACTTGTCAAT
This sequence comes from Grammomys surdaster, assembly GCF_004785775.1. NCBI lineage: Eukaryota > Metazoa > Chordata > Mammalia > Rodentia > Muridae > Grammomys > Grammomys surdaster. The sequence continues at coordinate 10,406,762 of NW_021604617.1, forward strand.
CTGAGATCTGTGGTCTCTGTAGTGAGTTTCTACTTCATCCACATATGAGCATGACAGTAGCCAATTCCACTTTATTGTCCTAAATACTTCTTGGATTAATACAAATTACAAAAAAGTATTTATTTATGTCTTTATGTATTGGCAGATATTGGGCTGACTCTAGCTTTCTGTTAGGAAGGATGCTGCCTTTCATGTTGATATAAAGTTTTTCTCTGTGTGAACATATCTATTTGGCTTTACTGGATGTTGACTCGCTGGTTCACTTTGTCTGTTATTCTTTTTGAGAAACTTCCAGGAAGTTTGCTGAAGTGCCTGTAGAATTTTATCCTCCTCCTGCAACCTAAGCTAGCTCTTCCCTTACCCTCAGCAGCATGTGCCTTCATCTGTCTAATCACAGACATCCCGATAGGTAGGAGCTGCCTGTTATTGCGGTTCTGATTTGCATTTGTACTACAGCCCAGGCTACTGGTCATCTTTTCTGGCATCCCATAGCTAGTGTTTTAGTTTGGCTGCAAGGTTATCTTATTGTTTGTTCATTTTAAAGCTGCATTATTGTCTTTATCATGGAACTGAAGAGTTCTTTAAACATTTAGGTTACAGATTCCTTGACAAAGACACGCATGTAAGATTTCTGAGTTCTGTTTTTTCTTGCTGCACATTCTCTGAAGCGCAGCAGCTAAAGCTTGATCACTGCTGACCCAACAGCAGCTCTGCTTGCTGCTGTGCTTCTGTGCTCACAGTACTGTCCTTACCCAGGCTGCCAAAACTTACTTCTGCTTTCTGTAAAAACCGTTCTACTCTGAAGGCCAGGGAGATGGCACGGTAGGTTAAAATGCCTGCTGTCACACAAGATGACCTAGGTTCAACCCCAAGACCCACACAGTGAAGGGAAAGAACCTATTCCTGCAAACTATCTTCTGTCTTCTACACACTCACCACAGAATACACCATGCAATACACCCCATACATGCGTATAGAAAACAGGTAAATAAATAAATAGTAAAAATGGGGAAAAAAACCCTTTAATTTTGTGCTGTTATAGTGAGCTCTTAAGATCTTTACTTAGGTTTTTGTTCTTTTGTCTTTTGTGGGGGGCATATTGAAGTACAGAGGGATCAAATTATTTCTTTTCTTTGTAGACTACTAGATGTCACAATGTCTCTAGCTGAAGGAGCAGTTTGCTCCAGATGGAACTGCTCTGCAAGCCTGTCAAGCATCACTGAGTCTCTCTGCAAGACTCACTTGTTTACTCAGTTCTGCTCACCCATTGGCTAGCACGTGTCTATCCTTCTGTCGGCCATATCTTGCGTGTATTATGGTGATTTACCGCAGTTTGGTTGAGATGGTTTTGACTCCTACGGGTCATGTGCAATAAAAAAGGGTTCCTTTTTCTTTTAGCACCTGACATCTCCACATGAATGATAGAACCAGTCTGTTCATTTCAATATAAAGCTGGTGTGATCTGCAGCTCCAGGTGAGGGTGGCTACCGCCTTAACAGCACCAAGTGTTCTAGCTGTGAGCACCAGCTGCTTTTCTATTTCTCTGTCCTCTCTCCTTCTTTTCTCCTTCTCTCTCTCCTTCTCCCTCCCTCCCTCACTCTCTCTGCAAGATTGTCTATTTTCTGTGGTGTTGTTGTTATACATGTCTTCCTCATATGACTTTGGGTTGTTTGTCCTGAACATAAGGAAAGTCTAGCTACTTGCTTTGTTTACGTATTTATCTCCTTTCCTGAAAATTCAGCAATGTGTCCACTAGTTGCAACAGTTTTTAGTGTATTAAGATAATTTGAGGCTACAGGGAGGATTTTAAATCATACACAGCATTATGTTGCCCTTCCTATGTCACATACATATATGCAATCCTTTCTAATCTGATGCTTTCACCTTTTTCTGCCTAAACACCATGCTAAAACCTTCTGTCCACTACTGCACGGGAGAGGAACAAGTGTATATTCTCATCGTCGTCTTGATTCTGGAGAAGGAAGACTCCAGTTTTTCACTGTAAGTGTGCTTCCTTCTGGGTTTTCTTGGTCAGTGTAAGCTGCTATAAAATACAGTGTAGATTGGGAGGTTTAAACAACAAACATTTACTTCTCTGAGTTCTTCATGCTGGGGCATCCCGAGTCAAGGTATCGCTGGGATCTATTAAAGGCCTCTTTGAATAGAAGGATGTGAGTTTTCAGCGTCTCTTTTTAGAAGTACACTGATCCAGTTCATGAAGATTCTCCTCTGACCTAACAACTTCCCAAAGGTCCATAGATACCCTCACTGATGGCTCTCATAATTATCTCTGTCTACATTATAATGTGTAACAGTATTTTTGAGTTTATCCTAATGGAGTTTGTTAGTTTGTTAAGGTACTTGGACAAGTATTCACAATTTTCTTAAATCTGATAAGTTTTTATTCACTATTTATTTGACTATTCTTCTTGACCCCTTCCCTCTCTTCCTCTCTCTCTCTCCCCCTCCTTCTCTTCTGATACATTACACCGCTGTATCTGTGGATTGAACATGGCTTCTCTTCTGATACATTACACTGCTGTATCAGTGGAGTGAACATGGCTTCTCTTCTGATACATTACACTGCTGTATCAGTGGAGTGAACATGGCTTCTCTTCTGATACATTGCACTGCTGTATCAGTGGACTGAACATGGCTTCTCTTCTGATACATTACACTGCTATATCTGTGGAGTGAACATGGCTTCTCTCCTGATACATTACACCGCTGTATCTGTGGAGTGAACATGGCTTCTCTCCTGATACATTACACTGTTGTATCA
>NW_021604617.1:10409553-10427748 GCF_004785775.1 Grammomys surdaster
TGTTGTATCAGTGGAGTGAACATGGCTTCTCTCCTGATACATTACACCGCTGTATCAGTGGATTGAACATGGCTTCTCTCCTGATACATTACACTGCTGTATCTGTGGATTGAACATGGCTTCTCTTCTGATACATTACACCTCTGTATCAGTGGAGTGAACATGGCTTCTCTCCTGATACATTACACCTCTGGATCTGTGGAGTGAACATGGCTTCTCTCCTGATACATTACACTGCTGTATCTGTGGAGTGAACATGGCTTCTCTCCTGATACATTGCACCGCTGTATCAGTGGAGTGAACATGGCTTCTCTCCTGATACATTGCACCGCTGTATCAGTGGAGTGAACATGGCTTCTCTCCTGATACATTACACTGATAGATTAGTGGAGTGAACACTCCTGAGTTGTGAAGTTGCTGATACACTTAATGGTGCCATACACTTCTCTGAAGCACCGTCTACTTTCTTATTTTTTATCATTCTGCTAGCTTTCATCTTCCTTATTGTTCCTGAGTAATTAATTGTGTGTGTCTGTGTGTGGGCGCGTGTGCACATATGCACATGCCATGGCATTTTTGTTAGAGGATAACTGCCACAAGACTGTTCTCTCTTTCCATGTGGGTTCAGCAGTTGAACTTGGGTCATCAGGCTTGGTGGCGCTGCCTTCTGAGCATATGCACATTTAAATTCCATTATTATAATTTTTAAAAAATTAATCTGTTTCTTGATACTGTACATTTTGTGAGGCATGGTTTTCATACTTACCTGTTCTTCTCTGAATACAATTTCCTTTATTTATTTGAATAATAGTTACTTTAAAGTTTTTGCCTGCTAACTCCAACCTCTGGATTCCAGTACTCAATCTTTGTTGTCTGCCCTTCTTGTCCTTTATTAAAGATCATATCTACCCGTGTCTCTACATGGCTAGAGTAGTGTTGTTGTTGTTGTTGTTGTTGTTGTTGAAAACGGACATTTTAAATGATATGCCACCGTAACTCAGGCAAACGTTTCTTCCTTTTGGTGGGTTTGTCTTGCTTGCTTCTTTGTTGGCTAGACTGGGCCAACAGATCTCTTTACAGAGAGCAGCCTCTGGTGTCTCTCATCCCTCCATGATGCAGACTTACGTGTGCATTCTCTTCTATTTCCGGCTTTATGTTGCCTTTGGCTTTCAGTTTCAAGCTTCCCAGCAAGCTTCTGTCTGGTCTGACTCTCAGTACCATGGCTATGAATTTCCAGTAACAGCAAGCTGTGCTACAGTTGTGTTTTTAAAGATTTAGTTTTATTATTTTAAACTATATATGTAGGTTTGCGTGTGTCTGCATGTGGGTATATACATGTGAGCACAGGTGACCTCGGAGGCCAGAGGCATTGGATTTCCTGGATCTGGAGTTATGGCTGCTGGGAACCAAACTCAGGTCCTCTGCAACAGCAGTAAGTGCTCTCAGCCCCTGAGCTATTGCTTTTCATAACATTCTTGGCAATAAAACGCTCCACATTTTAGTGTACTAATGTTGACCCCTTTGTTTTGCTGTGGCCTCAAGAGGGCTATTCTTAGCTATTTCTCCATCTCCTCTGCTAAACGTAAAGCTGGCCACTCTTGCTTATTGCTATACAAAAATTTCCCAGCCTTCAGTTTGTTGTCAGGATTGCCACTTCTTTTGAAATAAGGTCCTAGGTATGCACTTCCACATGTTCTGCTCCAAATAATTTCCTCGAGGGGTCTGCAGAGTTCTCAGTTCTTAAGGTCTGCCTCTCTCTGTGCTGAACTTTGGACTGTATTAGACCTGGCAGAAAACAGTGCATACTATGGAAAGATGGACCTGAGAATCTTCAGCCTTATGAGATTCCAGAAGAGAAAATGACACGGTTAAATTGCCGACAAGGAAGTACTTGAGCCAGAGTGTAGGGACAACACATGGGAAGCCCTTCCTGCCATAGCCTCTGGTGCTAGTGCTCACCTTCAAGGGAGCGACTTGTCTACTTACCTTCCAGGAGGTCATCCTCCTCAATGCCTTTGATGATCTTTGACTTGTAGTCTCGGATAAACATGTACTTTAGAAGTCTTCTAAGTTTTTTCTGTTGGAATATAAAGTAAGAGATTCATAATACATTTTTCTTTACTGATAAAGAATTGCTTTAAGAGTTAAATTCAATAGATTAGAACTTGACAGTCACTGGGGAAACACAACTATCATGAACTTGATAGTATAAGCGGAAAATGTGGCCCTGCAGTAACAGCTAAAATGTATGTGTAAGTGTGTTTTTACATGAGTCCATCCAGGCCTGCCAGAATAACACTGCTTGTATATTTTAAAAAACATCTTAAATTCCTTTTGATGATTTCAATAAATACCATATTGCCTTTGGTGAGCCAAGTGTACTTATGCTTTGGAATTTTGTATATATTTGGAGGCAAAAATTATGTAAAATAGACGTATACACATCTAGACTGGGAGTTTTCAACAATTCATTTTTATGTTTAATTTTTGAGACAAAACTTTGCTATGTAGCCTAGGATGAACTCGAACCTATGATCCCATTGCCTCTGTCTACCCTAAGAAAAGGGGCGTGCACTACCACAGCTGGCCTGAGAAACTTTTCATAGGATAGCTATGGGAAGTATCTAGAAGCTGAGAAATCTGGCTTCATGCAGCTCGAAGAATGCTAACGATAGCGAGGTCCTGATGACGGGCTTCTGGGACTTAGAAGAGGATGACTGCAGCACTCAACTTGAAGCGACTAAGGCCTTGTAGCTTATTCTGTGCTAACCCTAGAATGTATTAGCTCTGGTTCACAACCTGTAGGCCTTGGATTTCTAAGAGCGATGAAGACACTTCTACGAAGCTCTTTACATGAATATTACTCAATTTTTCAATATCCCCGAAGTCGAAACAAATCTAACTATTTATCCAGGGACCCTGAGGTACAGACTACAGCTCAGCTGGGCTGGAAGTCGAGTAACCTCTGAGTCTAATTCTGTCATGTGCAAGTGAAGGAAAGTCCCCACCTCACATGCTTGCTGTCTGATTCATGAGATCAAGGAGGCTGCTTGCCACAGTGTGTAAAGCCCAGCAAGTGGTAGAACCACCTGACTGCAGACTCCAACTGCTAAAGACAGTCACACTACACTCAGCAGGGACTTCTGCTTTTTCTTTGCTTTTTCTCTTCTCTTTTCACTCCACCTGTTATTTTAGTTTTGTTCTGTTTAATATTTTTCCTATATAAGCTACTTTACATTCTTTTTGTAATACTTTATAATATAAATAAAATTATTTGAGAAAGATGAGAAGACTAACAACTATTTTGTTACAAGTATGTTGTTGATTGGTCAAAATATTCTGGTAAGAGTCCTGGATACTAGAAACACACCATCAAATGGCATATATTCCTGAAGTTTCTATACGAATGGCTACCCTCCCTACAAGGGGAAGGAACACCAATATGGACTGTGTGTATGTCTCTACGTTTTCTCTATGACAAGATAAACTGGGAAGAGCTAAGCAACTTGTTGTTTCTCAGCTGCCCTGTTTTTTGGCAGCAGTCTACAGGACTCCCTGGGCACAGCACCACTGCAGGCTCTGATGCCTGCCTCCCCTTAAAGATTTACAAGAACAAAACAAATCTGCAATTCCTTTGCTGTCTCCATAAAGTGCTCTTTCCTAGCCATGCTGAGAGCCGTCATAGAATCCATTACCCAGTCAGGTTCCTGGCCTTTTGTCTAAGCTACCTAAGGCCTCAGGAGCCTCACCCCTGATATAACCCTTCCCTACATCAACTCTCTTTCCCGTCTGTCATCTAAACTATAACATTTGCTAGGTCTTAAATCCTTCAAGCATATCACATAGACTGCCTCAAGCAGACTGCAAGCTTCTTGGTATTGAATTCACTTCTTTTCCTTTTCATATTCTTTATATTAATAGTTGGTTGATTAAAACAGGTAAAGTAGCATAGAATTTATTCAACTAGCTACTCATGGAAATTATGACAAAAATAAACATACAGAAATCAATCAGCTTTAATGTCTTAATAACCAGAGTTCAGAGTTTTTATTAAAAATAGAGATAGTAGTTTTTAAATTTTAAATTAAATTACTTGCAAAAAAATTAAATTACTTGCATTAATTTGCTTAAATTTTTTAAGTCAATGAAGAGAATAAATTTTATATTTCAAGTTAAAGATGATTCTGCAAAAGTCTGAATTCTACTAGTATTTAGGTGTAAATTGAGAGGAGAATGAACATGCTACTCAGAGAGGCAGCATTTATACAAACGGCACAGAGCTGGTGCCAGGGAAATGAGAGGAGAATGGCAGTGACTAACAAGGACAGTAGAAGGGAAGAGTAACTTAATGCAGTTTCCCACGTTCATGGAAAAAACAACTCCTGCAGTTGCTTCATTTTGCAGTGTAAATCATGAAGGCTAACCATTGCTTCAATGGTTAAGACTCCCATTTGACAGCTCTAACAAGGGTCCATCCTTTCCTTATGTAAGCTCAAGTAAGCATCACGCCTCACATTAATACAATGAAATTGTTTTATGGTACCTTATCTTTTCTCATCAAGAACAGGAGATCTTCAGCAGAGATCACTCTTGCTCCCCGAAGCTGAGAGACTTCTGCAGCTTGCTGTAACTACAACAAAGGAAACACAGGAAATTGTCTTAGAAATATAAATTATATATAGTACAATCACAATGTCTCAAGAGAGGTAAACCTCGTACAATAAAGACCTGGGGCTAACCCAGCAATCATGTTCCTGCTTCTTTAAAGCAAAGCTCCCTGTGTTTTAAGATATCCAAAAATGCAATTAAATTAGCTTACGTGTCCACCTGTAATAGATACAATAAACAGAACTCCTTGATCTCTTTCATGCAAAAGAGAAATTGTACGCAGCTTCCAGAAATACATTAATACACCTGAAAATAATTTTATGAAATGTTATCCTTCCTACCCATGTGTGCCATGGTCTTGCTCAGTATCACTAGCTGAATAAGTATATTATTAATCTGAGCTCCCATGCTGCTATGATGTGAAATAGACCCATTCAGTACTTTAAAGATCAACAAAAACAGAAGCTGTTTCTAATATCCAAAGGAAAAAAAATACTTTTCGCTTTGGCAAGTCTTCAGTGGCTAAAGGATTCAGTCCATAAATCATAATACTGGACGGCATTAATTTCTTTCCACACTAATTACACGCACACAAAAGTGAACTGTATCTGGGATGCACGAGGCAAAACACACCCCATGAAAAGCTAGATCCCCTGAAATGTCCATCTGGGCCTTCAGAGCTGCAAAGCTGAGAGTTTTCAGGAATTCAGAAGCCCTAGAAACATAATCTTACTTGAAAATGACCTGGAAAATAAAAGAATGTGAAAAACGATAGTTCTAGTTTTTGGCAAAGGCGAACTCAGTTTCTTATTTTGATTAGTTGGAAGGAACATAAAAAAGGTCCATCTGAAAAAAATCAAGATGCTGGAGCACATGTGAGAAAAATGTGCCTATGAGTTCTTCCAAATGCGATCAGGCCCTGCTGATTGCACAGAACCAGCTCCCCCATCTTAAGGATTACAAACACATTTACATAGGAGAGCAGCCCCTGCACAGCACAGCCGAGCGTTTCTTTGGAGAACAATGACACGGGCTCTCCAGTGCTCCTCTTTAACAAGCCATGCTGCCATCTTCATCATCTGAAATTAAATGGTGCATTTGTGCTGAAGGACCTCTGCATGAATGTTTAAACCATTCTGCTAACTAAATAAGCTTCAAACCATCTCTGAATGAGCAGACTATAGAAAGGACTCTCAACTCCTCCTGTGTCAGCTTTCCCACTGGATTTCCTGGATACTGGTAGTTGGTATATAAACAGAATCCTATCTAAATATAGAAATTTAAATTTAACTGTGAGCCATTTAAGAAGAAACCTTAGGAGGGGGTTGAAAAGATGATATATCTTGCCCCAAAGAAACCTAGCTGTTTTCACCATGAACATATTTTCCCTTGAAAATAGTTAGAAAGTCAGGGAAATGTTTATACATCAATTTTTCAAATAGAAATCTTTCTATCACCGACTAAGATACTCTCAGGATGGAGAAGGCGAGCTGCATATCCATTTCTCTGGACACATACAGAGAATGAGGAGACAGCTTATAAATACATTTTATTTTATTTATTTTTTAGATGAAGAAGTGGTGTCTACATGAAAACCACTAGAGACATGAGGAATATTCGTGCCAACAAAGGACCAGGTGAAGTATGTGTCTCTAATAGACGCCTCAGTAAGTCAATGTTTCTTCCATATCCACAGCCAATGCTCTCTACAACAGTCTCTAAAATGACAGCTGGAAACACAGTACCAGAACCAGAACAAAAATAACAAAGACTGAAGAGCTCAACATTTTGTACCATTTCCTAAACCATTTGTTATAATAAGCAAAATAAATTATATTTTATCACTGGGTTTTATTTTTATTTAAAAAAAAGAGACAGGGTCTTTAGAAAGACAAACATGGTAAGAACTCACTAATAAAAGGATATTAGCTGCAAAGTAAAGGATAAGTCTGCTACAGTCCACATATCCTAAAAGGTCAAGTACCAAAGACTGCTCAGGCAGGGGATGTTGCATGAACAGAACAGGGGCTGGAGTGAGGTGAGGAGGAATGAACAGGAGGGATAGGTAAGGGAAGAGGGAGGGACAGAGCACAGGGAGAGACAACTAGAATCAGGAAGCTAGAATCAGGGAGCTAGAATCAGGGAGCTAGAATCAGATAAGCTAGAAACCTAGTGCAATGGAATCTCCCAGGAATCTATGAGGGTGACCCTAGCTAGCTAAGACTCCTAGCAATGGGCGACTCCAAGCCTGAACTGGCCATCTCCTGAAACCAGGAAGATTTCCAATGGAGGGACTGAGCACTAACCCAGCCACAAAACCTTCAACCTACAATCTGTCCTGCCTATAAGATGTGCTGGAGTAAAGGTGGCACAGAAATTGTGGGCGTGGCCAACCAATGACTTGTCCAGCTTGATACCCATGCAATGAGAGGAAGCCTGTCCTTGGCACTGCCTGGAGGGCCAGGAACCCAGAGTCTGGATAGCCCAGAGACCTAGGATAGAAATTTTTTTCCTAATGATATGTTGCCATACTCAGACTGGTGCCTAGCCCAATTGTCATCAGAGAGGCTTCACTCAGCAACTGATGAAAACAGATCCAGGGTCTCACAGTCAAGCATGAAGCAGAGCTCAAGGAATTCTGTGAAAGAGGAGGAAGAACTGTAGGGAACTAGAAGGGTGAAGGACCCCACAAGAAAACTCAGAATCAACTAACCTGGGCTCATAGGAGCTCACAGAGACTAAACCAGCAGCCAGGGAGTCTACAAGGAACTGACTTTCTTCAGACTTGTTACAGTTGTATAACTTGGTCTTCTGTGTAGGACTCCTAAGAGCGGGAGCAGAGCTGTCTCTGACTCTTGCCTGTTTTGGGGACCATTTTTCTCATACTGGATTGTCTTGTCCAGACTTAATCCAAGGAAGAGGGGAGGTGCCTAGTTGTAGTAAAACTTGATGTGCCCTGTTTGGTTGATATCCATGAGAGGCCTGCCCTTTTCTGAAGAGAAATAGAGGAGGAGTGGATCGGGGGGTCAGGACAGATGGGAGGTAGGGGAAGGGGGTAGTGGAGGGTCCGGGAGGAGAAAAAAAAGGATAGGGGGGTCTCTTAATGTCACCTGGTTGGTCTATTTTTGTGTGGACTGGCCCTGAATTCAGAGATTTCCTTGCTTCTGCCTCCTGAGTGCTGGAATTGGAAGCTCATGCCACTACCACACTCAGTCACCCTGGGCGTTTCTAACTTCTTTCTACCATTTGCACTATGGGCACTCCCAATGCCTCTGGCTCTGTCTAGTTACTAGGACTAACATGTACTGGGCTCTAGAATTACCTCTCCTAAATGCTTATGTCTTCTCTAGCAAGGAAGGAAAGGAACTTGGTAGCTAGTTAAAGTAATCCATATGGTCACACATATTACACATTAGCTTATTCCCCTAAACTTTCTGTTGATACCTACCGACACAAGTAGAGTGATCTTCATTAACAGTATGAAAGACAGGTTGGCATGTTGGCACTTCAGATGCATGGGTGGCTGGCTCATGGTCACAGCATTTACTGATATCAGAAATGTTCCTGAGACTTTCAGTGTGAAGAAGAGTTGATATGTACTCTAACATGTTTTAAGTATATTTTTAAAGTTTCCATACAAGGTATTAAATATTATCATTTTGAACAATGTGTTTTAGTGTTTTTCTTCCCCCTTCCCCCATCTCTCTGCTACCCCTAATTTCCCCTTATAACTTTCCCACACCCAGGACTCTTTTCCTCTTCCATGTCCCACATGTTCTTATATCCACACCATCCTGCCTCACCACCAAGTTTTTCTTTACTTTTCTCGGTCTCTTTTCTGGTATAAAAGCCAGGTGACTCAGTTCTCTGAGTTTCAAGACTCCATTTCCACAAGTTCTCTCTGATATGCAGTTCCTAGTCAGTAATGTATACAGAGATGCTAATGTGAATAAAACATAATGTTTAACATTTATTTATTTATTTGGTTGTTTGTTAGTAAATGAGTATGGGCACACATGTGGAAGTTAAGGGCCACTTGCAGGAACTGCTTCTCTCCTTTCAAACATGTGTTCCAGAGATTAAACTCAGGGTGTCAGTCTTAGGGACAAGGCCCTTCACCTGCTAATCCATCTCGCTAGGTCCTGATTTCTACTCTTACTAAATAATTTGGATTCTTAATTTGTAAAAAAAAAAAAATGCAAGTTATATATTTTTGTCAGTAATTAAACCACTATGAAACAAGACTCCATTTTTTATAAACAATATTTAGTTGTATAAAATATGCTAGAAATTATGGTATAGACCAATAATTAAGCCTAATTGCTAGTTTAATTACCACTTGATTTCTCTTAACTTGTTAAAATTGGCACATAGCAACTTGGTAAAATATTCTGCAGAAAGACAATATAATTCTACTATGAGAGTAGTTCAGTCAAAGTGTTTTGCTTCTGATATGATAAAAGATTTTTGTTTAGAAAATGAATGATTGTGCTCTTAGCAACTATTGGAAAACAAAACAAAACAAAAAAACCAATCACCTAAGATTAAACCTCACTGTCCGGAGGCTGGTCATATTAAATGGTATAATATAAAGTCATGTAAGTAAGAACCACACCATTTCAAGTGTTTTAGTTATTTTTTTTCTTCTGTTAAAGACAGGTCTATGTGCAACAAATGCTGTCCTAGAACCCAACTATGTAGGCAAAATTAATTTTCAACTTGATCCTCCTGCCTAAGCTTCCTGGGTTTGGGGATTACAGTATGTACCACATCTAGTTTAATCTTTAAATCTACAAATAAATATTCCAACTTTTCAATATTTCAACTTTTGGGATTTTTCTTTACTTTATAACATTTTCACCAATGCTTGGGTATGTTCTTTATCTGCCCAGGGCTGGGAATATTCTCTCTACCCACAGTGTTTATCCTAATTCAGGCCTTTGTGAACTTTTATTGACCAGCTTCCACATTTCAGTGTCTCCCAGTGGTTACACAGCATGGATTCACCAGCTGCAACCATCTCTCTAGGAGTAACAGTTACTGTATACTGAGTAACACTTTGTATGGCTGTAGTTAAAAGTGTTTCTAAAAAGTGTGTGACTGCAAAAGTCAAACGCAGTCTGGCTTTCCTAGTGACTGGAGGGATACCCTCAGACCACTTCCAACAGTCAAATCTGCATCTACTAGCAGCTACTGCCAATTCTGGCTCTCACTAGTTGGAAATACACGGAATCTACTGGGATGAACTTATACTACTCTATTCTATGCTTTACCTATTGTAAACTTACTCACTGTGAGACTGGTGATGCAATCACCTCAGGCTCTGAATTTAACTACCATTTCCTGTTCTTCAGAGTTTGCCTATCAATTGTATTTTCTGCTGAATATCAAGCTGGTACTTACTTATATGACTTTATAAATAAATATTTGTCAATGGCTTAGCCACAATAATCAAATTTCGCTTTAGAATTTATTTTCTTAGCCAGGCAGTGGTAGCACATGCCTTTAATCCTAGCATTTGGAAGGCAGAAAAAGGCAGACCTCTGAGTTTAAGGACAGCCTGGTCTACACAGAGGACTTCTCTCTCTCTCTCCATGTCTGTCTGTCTGCTTCTCTTTCTCTCTCTCTCTCTCTCTCTCTCTCTCTCTCTCTCAATCTGTCTGTCATACACACACACACAGTTGGTTGTCTTTGATATTGAAAACTACCTTGTTTCCCCTTCTTTCCCAGGCTTACTGCTCTGTGACCTGCTAGGACCTCACCCTAGACTGGTGAGGTCCACATCTCAGCACGGAGTTCCCTTCTTGGTGCTTGCTTGGCCACTACTGCAGAGTCTCCAGATTTCTCCCCAGCCCTGCTTGGAGCCCCCTTTTTCACCTCTGCCCTCTGTAATTTTGCCTCCATGTGGATAGCTACTGTCTCCTTTCTGAGCAGAGACACAATAGATGACTTAAAGTCCACGTCCACTGAGTTTAATTTCTGTCATCTGAGGGCCAGCTTTATTGACTTTCCCCTTGAGTATGAGTTATGTTTTGCTGGCATTATGTATTTTTTTGGTAATCTGTACTTTTAATAGATACTGAGATTAACAGATTCTCAGGACTCTGGATTCTATGTTCCTTAAAAGAATACTAACTTTGCATAAGGAGACAGTCAACCCAAACAAACATAAATCACAGCATCCATCCCTCTCCTATGGTTAGTTATGGCTAAAAAATACCTGTGAGGTTTTTGAAGAAAGGGTCTTTGGGAGACAAATATTTTAAAGACATGTATGTCTGCAACGCCTTTAACATAGGGCTGGTATGATGGCTTTGCGGCTAAGAGCACTTGCTGCCAAACCTGATGACTTGAGTTTGACCCCCAGGTCCTAACATGGTGAAAACAAAGAACTGACTTTTGGTAAGTCATTCTCTGACCTCCACATGTGCACAGCTCCTATCCTCTGGAAGAACATGCTGTTAATGGCTGAGGCACCTCTCTGGCCCCTGCAGACAGCTTTGATATACATAAGCACATGTTAAGTTGGCTCTCCATTTAACTGTCCTACTCTTCGTGTATTCTAGATATTATATCACTTAGTCCCATGACAAATCTGTGGGAGAAATTCAGGCAGATAAATCTATGACTCTAGGTAATGGATGTATGACATCCACCCAGATTTATTTGTCTTTAATATTATTTTTCATAACAAATAAATATTATTGCTAGTTACACCTTACACCGCAGAGAAAAGACTACACCCATAAAAACACTCGATGAACAGACTTACAGTGCTCAATTTACGACTGTGCGCCCTTACACTGGCATGAAAGCAATGCACATCCAGCAGACATTAGATCTGGGTCTTTCCCAAGGCTTGCAGGATGCGGCTTGCTGGGCAACAGCAGCTGTCTGCAGCTCTGTCACCTTGATCTGAGGGAACAGCTAATACTGTAACCCGGCCTGTATCTAGGCCTGTGTGGTGAAGCCACTACGCTTAGTAGACTGTGTGACACGCATTTTCAACTACTGATAATTTTATAGGAGCTAAGCCTATCTCAAGTGGAAAGAGCATCTGGGTTTGTCTCACAAAACATTTCCATTGCTGGCCAATGAACAGCTGCCAAAAAAGGAGAAAAGCGTCTGAAAACATCCACATTAGCGGTTCTCATAGACACAGCCTAGGCTCTGAGAATCGAGTCTAAGAAAGGAATCACATTTGCTGCTGGACAAAGTCATCCTTCAGAACACTATACAGCTAGAGGATAGAGGACTCAGAATACTATACAGCTAGAGGATAGAGGACTTGATCGTCCCCACCCATGTCCCCCTTTCTTCACTGGTGACTGGTCTTCGGCTCTTAGACCTTTGAAACATAAAAAATGATCTAAGTTGATGAAAGATGTGTATAAATTTTAGAGTCTCATCCTCAGCAAATCAAACACATTTGCGTGTTTAACTATGCGATGAGGCTAAGTAAGTAAGCACTGTGGGGCAGAAGAGCTCATATATAAGCATAGATACATATACTACAGGAAGACACTGACAAGCTACAGTCCATGTGGGCCTGCAATGATTTGCAAATTTCTAATCTGCAGTGACTATGTATTATTGTGTGAGGACTGTAGGCCAGACATAGTGAATTTTTTGGTTATTCATATTTAAATGAGAAAGTAGTTCAGTAGGCAGTAACTATGTGAGTTTTCTCTTACCTAGCAAATAAGGAATTTATAAAAAAGCTTTCAAGTCTAAACTACTTTAGATTTTTTTGGAAATTTTAGAAGTAATAAAGTGTATTTTAGATGATAATACATGTTAGTGTAGTCTGTGCTAAACTTGAATGCTCCATTACTGAGCTAGATGTCAGGTCAAACACTGTGATGGTTGGTTTCAGTTGTCACCTTGACATATCTAGAGTCACCTGGAAAGGGAGTCTCTGTGAGGAAGTTTCTAGGATAGGCTGACCTCCTGGCACACTTGTAAGAGTGGGCTCATTTTAATTATTTGGGTTAATTAAGGTGGAGAGCTCAGCATGAGCTGGCCTTGGCCTGCGCAAGGAGAGAACAAGCAGAGTGCTAGCATGTGGGCTCACTGGGTGCTCTCTGCTCTTGTGACTGCAGTGGCTGCTTCAGCTTCCTACGCCTAGACTTTCCACAGCAATGCTCTGCAGCCTAGAGCCATGAGCACCAAACTTTCTTTCTCCCTGAAGGTATTTTTGTCAGAGTATTTTACCATAGTGACAGCCAATGAAACAAAGACAAATACTGTATGGCTAGCTTAGTATCATTAATTAGAAAAATATTTCTTTGCCTTTATGCAGACGTGTAGTTTGTCTGCATGGATCTAGTGCATCACAAGTGTGCCTAGTATGATAGAGCCCAGAAAAGAGTGCTGGATCTAGACATCTGTGAACTGCTGTGGGGTGCTGGGGACCAAACTTGGTCTTCTGTATGGAGCAAGTATTCTCAACTGCTGGGACAGCTCTGCAGCTTCTCTTATTACTTCAAGAAAATTAATCACCAAAAGTAAAATGCAGTGGATTTAGTTGTTTAAATTAACATATAATGAAGTTGCAAGGAGATCAAGCCTACTTTGAATTTGTGCAACATAATTTACACCTGTCTTCAGGCTACCTGGTAACTGGAAAGTGATGTATGTTGAAACCCCAAAGATGCAGACCTGATGTCGTTTTCATTTTTTAACAGTTTCAAACTCTTTTGGTGGTCTACAGTATCTGCTCACCTCCTGGCACAGTGGTCCCATCTTCAGCCACTCCCATTGCTGTCCCTAAAGTCTCACAGACATGGAGTTGCAGCTATTACTTCACAGGACAAAAGCGTAACAGATCTTCTTTTGGAGTACTTGTGGATTTTTACAAGATAGTCTGATTGAGTTCTCTCTAGAAAGTTCAGAGTAAACACAGGTCTATGGTGTGCTTCCATGAGAGTTCAACAGACTAATGAGCAAGCTTACCAAACAGCAAGGGAAAGAACATGGAAGAAACACTGCCTGGAAGCAGCAAGGTGATCTCAGACACGGCACTGCTGTTCCTTTTGGGTTGGCAAACTCTGTCTTATAATATTGACTATTGTTGAGAAAATATATGGAGAAAGTGGCAGATTTAGACTTTTCCAACTGCAGTTTCTGCTTTTGAGACTCAGCAGCAGTACGGGCGGAGGGCAGGAGCCTGCAGAGATGCTTAGTGACAGTGTGGCTTACCATGCTGGTACGGTATGTCCTGAGGGACACTGCAGAACACTGAGATTACTGTTTTACAGATACAGTCTAACTCACTGGGTCATCTCTGCTACTCCAATGCATAAATCCATTCCACAGGCATATGCCTAGGAGCTTCAAGAGCTGTACACTAGGAAAAAACCTCTACAAAGCATTATGACAATTTCCCTCTCATGATGCATGGGATCTGATGGTTACATGAGGCAATGCCATTCATATAGTAAGTCTCAGATAAGATTTTGGGGTAGCATAAGAAGTTTCTAACCTTTAGTATTCATAAAGAGTAAAAGCCACTGTTGGATTATTCTTGAACATTTTCACTTATTTTCCCAAAAGCAAGGAGTGAAAAGAGCACACATGGGGCAACGTGAAGACTTGTCTGTTCAGGTGAGAGTTTATCATACATTCACACACATACACGAAACACAGGCTTGGATCGCAGCCACGGCTATTTCACAAGGTATAAGTTAACTGTAATTTCAATTTAGAAGGAAAAATTAGATTGGGTCCTTTTAATAAAGACGTAATTATTCTAATAATTTTTCATTTCCCAGTCACTTTCCCTAAATACAATTTATACCTTAATGTGCATAAGGTTTTGTTGCTCTAATTTTAAGTAGAAACTTTTCTGATCCTAAGGTTTGGCCAGTAGGAACTAAAGGGGATGAACACTAGTAGGCGAAAAGTCTTTTGCTTTTAATTTTCAATTCCTACATTTATAGGATGTAGTTTATGACTGGCTCTATAATTAAATGTTTGCATCGGTGAGTGAAGAGATTAAGAGTCATAAAAGTGAACTTGGTGAGATGCAGACTGGAGTCAGCCGCACAGTGAATCAATCCACTTAGCTATGAGAATGGAGATACCAACCAGCCAAATTAACTGTGAGGACAGGAGGAAGTACCGGGTCAGGCCTGTCTTACTGGTAAGCATAAACTGTTTACCATGATATACAAATCAGCAGGTGATAGTTAATCACTTCAGGATCCTACCCAGTAGTTCTAGATAAATTTGAAAGCCAAAGACAGTTGTAAAATGGCCTCACAGCACTGCAGTTCCTACTGAATGAAAAGAGGCTGGGCTCTGCTCTCCACCTGTCCTTTGTTTTCAGCTTTTAATGGATAGATGTGATTTGTGTATGCTTCCTTTTTAGCCTCTCAGAGAAGGCAGCCCCTATGCAAATTCCATGTCCAAAGGAAAAATGATATATGTTGTATCTAGTTTCATCATATTGTGTGCAGTGTATGTAAAGTTAGCTGCAACACCAGGTTCCTAATGCCAGTCTTCCTTAATATCCTCCCCATCAAGATATTAAGGGGATAAGAAGGTTAGATAACAGAGTGCTCTGAACAGAACGGCCCCCTCTCAGCTGGGGCAGTCGGAAGCAACAATGTACGTAAGAAAGGAGAAGCGATTATACTCAGTTGAGAAAACGTTTAGCTTTGGGGTAATGAAAACCAAAATGGGGATATTGTTCTAAGAGTCATCAAATAAGGTTATAATGCTAAAGCCCCAACAATATTCACACCATCACACACAGGCTAGAATTCCCACGGCCTTCTAAGACAGAAGTGGTAGCCCTCCCAGCCCAGGTGGTAGTTCTCAACACCTTTGGAGGTTGAATGGCCCTTTCACAGGGGTTTCCTAATGACACTAGAAAACATAGATATTTACATGATGATTCATAACTGTAGCAAAATTAGAGTCATGAAGTAGCAATGAAAATAATTTTATGTCTGGAGTTCATCACAACATGAGGCACTGTGTTAAAGGGTCACAGCATTAGGGAGACTGAGGGCCACACCTTACCCTGTGGTGCTACCAGGGTGCCTTCGAAACCTTCAGCTAGCTCAGCTCTATAACTTCATGGTTGAATGCTCTCTCCACAAATAGAAGGCTTCCCTTCCGAGATGAAATTCCTCACTGCCTCATATAGGAGTGAAGTAAAAGTTCATTTAGCCAACAAGGAAAAGCCCTCGTGAGGACTAATGGTTGCGAGGCAGAAGCAGAGGATGGGCATAGGAAGAAGGCAAGAATGAGGGGATGTCTGTGTCCCACTGTGTCCATGTCATCAATACCATGGACACTGTGCTGACATAACCAAGAAAAACTAAGCAGTCCAGGACTAGCTTCATTCCACGGTGTTAACATAAGTAAATGAGCAAAAAAATGTAGGGGAAAAATATCTACAACTTTAAAGTGACCCAATGTTGTTCATTTCTTTTCTTGGATTACCAGGAAAGTGAACTGACAGAGGCTGAATCTTTAACAACAGTATAATAGATAAGGCTAAAAGGAAATAGGTAAGCATGTAGGTTAAAAGGCATGTTCTGTTCAATTCAACACTGGTCTCTGGTTCGTTCATCCACTACAGAATTACTGAACACCTAGAACACAGGGAGCTGAGAACTGAAAATTATGCGAATTAGAAGCAAAACATAGGAAGTAAGCAAATGCATGGATCAATAAGAAAATCAAGGGAAAAAGAAAATCACAACAGTCTCTAACATTCACAGGGCTTATAAGCTTAAGTCTGTTCACTTTTAGTGATGGGGTACAATACATTATAGCAGGTACTAAGACTGTAATAAAAATCACACTCTGAAATAAACTAGTTGAATGAGCTTATGATAGAAACCAAGGTATTCAGCTGAAGACCAGAACTTAAGCACTGTGTGGAGAAATTTATTAGGCTCACAGGGCTGTAAAATTATACTAGACTGATTTGAAGAGTCTTAAAGACACTGTTGTACACTATCTGAAAATGTCCCCAGAAAGTATCTCTACTCATTGCCAGTTAGTTAATGCTGTGAAACCATCTGATGCATTTCTACCCCAGGGGCAAACTAAACTGTGTCTACTGCTCTTTAATCAGGATTTGAAGAAAACCTCAGTTTTCCAATTTTATTTGGCTGAATCCCAACTAATCTATGTGCATCTAGGCATCGTTGTGGCTGGCTTTGTAAGAGATTTATTTGTTTGCTTATTTATTTCTTTTATTTACATGGTCATCAGTCATAATTTTGGAGGAACATAGACAGCACAGTAGAGAGCACTGGCAAAGAACTGACCAGGGTAACTAAAAATCTGCAGAAAACTGCCAGAAAAGCTGCTATAGCTACCTCACCCCACCCACTATGTGCAGCATACAGGTCTAACAAAAGCAGAAATCCTAGGCTTAAGGAGCAAAGGGCAGGCAGAAGTCACCTGTGCTTGGAAGTCAGACAGGGTTAGCCGATAGGAATACAACCAAGGTGACTAGACATTCAAAATTTTAGATCTCCCTGGTGACTCTTCTGAATCAAAGTCAGTCAAGAAGGCAGAGGGCATGAGAACTCTGCTGGGAGGGACTTGCTTAGGATGAAGGACAAAGAGGATGGAGGGATGAACTGAATATATCCAGAACCACATGACTCTTCAAGTCTATCCCCAACTGCCTAAAGTAGATGCTTTTCATCCCCTTTAAAAATTATTTCTGTTGAGAGAATTTAAAAATAGAAATGGGTGGGAAGTGTCCGGTACCAAATAAACAATGTGGTCCAGTGATGAAAACTGTAATTCCAGATTCCAAGAGTTAATTTAAGAAAGGGCAGCACCAATAACAAGTAACAAGAATAAACCAGGACTTGTTGAGTACACTGCAGGATGCCTGACATATTTTAGATATTCTCTCTCTCTGTCTCTCTCTGTCTCTGTCTCTCTGTCTCTCTCTGTCTCTCTCTGTCTCTGTCTGTCTCTCTCTCTCTGTCTCTCTCTCTGTCTCTCCTCTCCTCTCCTCTCCTCTCTTCTTTCCTCTCCCTCTTCTCCTCTCCCTTCCTCCCTCTCTCCTTCTTCCCTTCTGTGTGATGCATGCATGTGTGCTTCAGTACACAGGCCTGTGTGAGCATTTAAGTGTGGAGATCCTAAGTTGACCTCTCTTCATTATGATATGTTGTTTCTTTTTCAAATATGTAGGTATAAACAGTATATGCATGTATGTGTGTTCACATATATGTATGGGTATATACATATGAACACCTACAATTGACATCAAAGGCTAGGAAGATGACTATATACATAAAGTGTTTTTTGTGTAACCATAAGTACCTATGTTTCAGTCACTAGTATTCAGGTAAAAGCCAGGAACATTGGCAACCCTATAATCTGAACATGTGGTGGAGGATGGTGGACTTGTCAAGACAGGATTCCTGAAACGTCTTGGTCAGTCAAAATGGCAAGCTTCAGGTTCAGTGAGAGGCCGTGGCTCAATAAATAAGACAGAGATCTGGTGATAAAGACATCCAACATCCACAACTACCTGCATGTGAATGCATGGCTGTTCTCTCTCTCTCTCTCTCTCTCTCTCTCTCTCTCTCTCTCTCTCTCTCT
>NW_021604617.1:10427758-10489526 GCF_004785775.1 Grammomys surdaster
TCTCTCTCTCTCTCTCTCTCTCTCTCTCTCTCTCTCTCTCTCTCTCTTTCTCTCTCTCTCTCTCTGTTTATCTGTGCATGTGTGCACAACAACACACACAAACCTATTGTGCATGGTTTAAAAAACAAAATTTCTTTGATGAAGGCCAAAAGACCAAGCTGGAAATGCATTAACTTACAGTTCCCTGGTGTGTATACTTTTCATGGAACTGATCTTTAAATAATCAAATAGCTATTAAAAGTTCTATTTCCAAAGTATCATTTCACCTATGCTAGATTGAACTCCTAGATATTTCTAAAGAATACCATGCTTCCATTTTTTTAAAGTGTAATTTTTAATTTAATGTTCATTGCCAAGGCCACTGACATGAAAGGGCTGCTTCATGTCTCCCTGGTGTGGAGAGAAAGGGTCTTATTTTAACTCTGAGAAGGCACAAGACAAAATAAACAAGTCTGATGAATAGAATTTTTTAATTGCTTCTGAAAAGTTATGAAATAAAATCTATTATTTAATTACATTGGATCAAAAAGTCAAAAGCCAGGATGCACTGAAGTGACAACACTTGTAACAAGAAAGTATCCCGTGTCCACTGGGTTTGACATGGGCATGGATTGTGTAAACATTTCAAATCCACTTTAGGAAGGTATGAACCATTTTAAATAAAAAGCAACAAAATAATGAAATGCTAAATTTAGAGGATGGAATTAATAATTATTTTACTATGGTATTTTTGTTCTGAAATAGTCTCCATTAGCTTACTTAGTAAGCAGATGAAACTGTACTATGCATAGCCCTGTACTATGCATAGCTAAAATAACAGTATTAGGCAGGGGAGAGATCTGCCTCAAAACATAGGGAGTGGGCAATTGAAGTGAGGAAGACACCCAACACCAATGTCTGCCCTTCACATTAGTGTACACGTGACTGCACAGACATGTACACATACATGAACACAGAATGTAAGCCTCTAGTCATATTTCTCTAGGTTCTAATCAGAGTGTCTTTCTTCAACCCTGGGAAAGGCAGAACAGGCTCCAACCTCCATTCATACATCTCTCCATCCAAAATTCCTTCATCTATAGTAAATACAAGCAGCATTTGGACTGGCAGAATGAGTCCTAATGGTGGGGGTCTATTTATCCATCCCTCTGTCCAAATCTCTTATTCCTCCCACCTAACCATTCTTCTGCTATGGGTCCAAAGCTCATTCACCCTTGGAACGTGCTGTCCTATCAGGCTGGAATAATCTTTTCCCACAGTGTAAAGCTAATACCAACTGCCTTTTAACACTGAACACAGGTCTCAGTGAACTCTTTCCTAACCCCTAGTTCTCAGGAGGCTCGGAACACTACTCTTGTTGTTGTTGTGTTTGTTGTGTTTGTTTGTTTGTTTTTTATACAGCCTCAGTGTATTTCACAGACTAGAATCAAACTCACAATCTTCTTGCTTCAAGTTACTGAATGCTGGAATTATGTGTGTGCACCAACACTCCCATCTCCCAGGGCATGGCTGGGTATGTAGAGGACGGCACTGCACATCAAAGTCAGTTTCCTTCCCTAGCTCCATCACTTACTTGCAGTCAGACTTAGGTGCATCCTGTCATTTACACTGGCAATTACATTAGAGCTGTCATTCACAGTGGTATTAAAGAGTGAACGTGCCTGCACTGTATACCAAGACTTAAACATGGACTAACAAACTTTCTAACATCTCAGTATTAAGAAAAGCATGAGACTGAAATATCTTGATCAAGGACTCACAGTTACGCCATGACAGAATCCAGAACAAAACCCTGGCCTAGCTTCAGGGCAGGTAAGTGCCGGCTGTGAGCTGTGAAACACTGTCTTAGACTAGGTTCATTGCTTAGGCTCTTGGATGGCAGAGTTTCCAGTTTGGAAATAGAGCCATTGCTTTCTGGCCAAATAAAGACTCATTTTTAAAACATGTAAACTGGGGTTTCAGTTTTAAAAATAAATAATAATTTTAGTATTTCAAATTGCCACTGATGCACTTCTCCAGGCTTTTATAATCATATAAACACAGTTTGATTACTCTGAGACAGTACTTCTCAATTTCACATTGTGGATTAGTTCATGAGAGGAAAAATAAGTTCCACCAATTGCACCTATAGCCACCATACTAGTGGAAAGAAACTTTGTCATTATTCATGGGAAGCATGGCATCTGAGAAAACACTTTAGAAATGTCCTGAATAAATTATTAATCCATGCTATAAAACAGACTACAGACACGGTCATATTATAAACCCTAGAATTTTAAGAACCAGCTAGTAGACCACCCAGAGACTCCTGGGAGACCATCCACAGTCTGTGGGGACCACACTCGAGGAGTCACTATTAGAAGAAATGAAACTGCTTCCTCCTCAGTAATTTGGGAACTTGGTTTTTGTGTGTGTATGCTGGGATACAAGGGGAGTGAGCAACATCATGAAGCCAAAAACATCAAAATATTAAGTCTTCAAAATTCTTCTAAAACATTGTTGTAACCTAAAAGTACCTTCTTTATGAGGGAGTCATGTAGTTGGACTTAATGAGGCTGTGAACATCTGACACTTTTGAATGTACACACATGTACATGACATACACACACACACATAAACACAATGCTTACATTTTCCCATTAAACAAGAGAAATACCAACTGTTCTCATAGTCTTCATTAAGATTTGCCTGAAATAATTTTGTCTACTATACCTAATGTCAGTATGCCAGAAATAGACCAAACCAAACCAACGTGCTTTTAAAACAATCTGTCTAAATAGCTATACTCTTGTATCTACGCTGCTGTCATCACTAAGGGCTTGATGCAACCGCCTTTTCAGTCAATTTATGAGTCGCAGAAAAAAGAGCAGCATGGATACTTTACAGTGAAATACACAAATACTTACTGGATGATGGCTATGTGCTAGGAAACCAAACATGCAACAACAGCAAGAAAGAGAAGGAACAGAAGTGTGTAGCATTCAGAAGTTAATCCAAGCAAGTATGGAAACTCAGTAAAAATGATTTCAATTGGCATTTCCAATCACTAAGGGAAAACTCTACTTAATAAATGGCAAAACACTAGATGGAAACACCAACGTATTAGAATCCATCTGGACTCAACATAAACTGCTTGAAAAAGAGTATTCTAGACTTAACAAAGTACAGTTCTGCCCTAGCTTTATTCCTGTCACTGTGATCACTCTGACAAAAGCCATGTAAGAGGCAAGGGGCTTCTCAGATTGCAGTCCCAGTTACAGTTTGTAACTGTCAGAGGTCAAAGCTCCAAAAACCTTAAGCAGTTAGTCAGATGACATCCCAAATAAAGCGCCGACAACAGCATATGATTGTGTAATGTTTCTATTCGACTGGATTCTCTTCCACTCTTCGTGAGCTCAGGATTTGCTGCCGAGGAAATGGCACCACCTACACTGCATGAGGCTTCCCATAGTAATGAACATGAGATAATTTCTCACAGACAGTCCCACAGTCCCTCACTATTACTATCTCCCTAGATGATTCTATATTGTGTCTGGTTGACACTTAATATTGATTCCATGATACGGTGTTAGATATAAAAAGGAATTAAAGGATATATAAAGATGCTAACCTTGTGAATATATTTATATAGATAAGCACATATAGATATAGCTATATACATAAACATGACTAGATAAAATATATGTATATGCCTACAGAGATACACAATTCTATATTTGTAAGTAAACACACATATATACATTGGTTAATTTTCACGGCCCACTTGGGTAGATTAGGAATTACTTTGGAGAACCTTTGGGCATGCCTGTAAGGTTGCTTCCAGAGGGGTTTAACTGAAGAGTGGGTGGCACTGTACCATGGGCTGGAGCCCAAAAGGAAAATTGAACTAGGAGAAAGTCTCCCTACTGTTTGCCCTCATCTTCCGCTTTTGACAACCACTGGACATGATAGAACCAGCTGCCTCAAGTTCCCACTGCCATGTTGGCCCCTTTCTGATGGACTGTCTTCCCTCAGTCCTCTCTTAGGCTGCTTCCTGTCAGGTACTTGGTCACTTGGAGAAGGTAACTCTCATACACACATAGATACTTGAAAAGAATGGGGTTTTCCCAAGAATACTTTTTAATTGGTTTTGATTGCTCTTAAATACCTAACAGTGGCATTGTAGGACCCCAAGGTAACAGTCTGTTTATAAGACAAGCAAGAGTGATTTTCTGACGTGTTTGCACCATCCTCCCCAGCGACAGCTATTCTCTGTCTTTTCTTCCTGTATGGGCACTTACATTGAGAAGTAGCAATCACACACTTAGAATACTATTTGGCTGGCAGAATGGAAATCCTAACATTTGCATAAACCTGGAGGACTACATGTTAAGAGAAGTAAGGTAATATTGTATGTTTTCACTCATGCTCACAATAAAAATCTTGAAATCATATAGAGAATGGAACGGTGTTTACCAGAAGCTAGGGGAGAGTAGAGATTGGGAATATGTTGGCCAAAAGCTATAAATGTCAATGAGGTCCTGCAGTATCCAGCTTGTACTGAAGAAAAGACTGAGAATAGTTGTTGTGGAGGATGATGCATAACATATCATAAAATCAGTTTTTCATTGTCATAAACATACTGTTACCATGGGGTCTTACAATACCACTGTTATGTATTTATGAAGCACAATCAAAACAAAAGGACCTCCAGGACCTTTTGCTCTCTGAAGGTCATGTATTGCAGGATTTAGAGTGGCATTTTCTGACTTTCCTGCCTGCTCACTACCTTTGTTGCTCACTGGCAATGGACCCCAACCTACCACAGTGAGGCCATTTCATGTCTTAAGCCAGTTGCTAGTAAGGGCAGGGGCATGGTTACAGTCAAGGCAGGGCCGTGGTTACAGGTGACAGATGCTGTAGCCTACTCAAGCACTCACTGCTCAGTGCAGATAGAACAACACAAATAAAAATCAAGTGAAATGCAATCCCCCCAAACTTTGCTCTTCACTACATTCCCCTCCTGAATGCAGCAGTTCTCCCAATTGTGCTGCCCCGAGAGAGTAAAACCCACAGTCAAACAATTCAAATGAGTAACTACATAATGCAGAAAATATATATGTTGATGAAACAAGACCAAAAACTAATAACCACAATAAGAATGTTTGACAGGAAAATATATTTGGCACTTACATTTTTAGGAAAAGGAATCTTCTGTGAAAAAGAAATTCTACTTGAATCCCATTTGCTTGAAACATATTAAAACAAACAAAGCAGCTCAAGCAGAGCATGAGTGAGTTCCACCCCACTGAGTCACGGAGCTCTGTCAGGTCAGCACTGGCTCTGGAGCGCCTCCAGATAGTAGGCCTTGACAACCACAGCTTCAGATAGGAAAACAGGATCTCTGAGAGCTACCATGTCAGCCATACCATGCTTATGTGTTAATAAGCACTGTTTCAAGCAGAGAGACAGATGCATTCAGAGAATGGAAAGATAAAAAGAGATATAGAGGACAGAGAGAAAGAGAGGCAGAGAGAAAGAAAAAGACACAGAAAGAATACTCTCATTTGAAATATTTAGAATTATATCGATAAGATCATCCTGAGTCATAAACATTTGTCCAAACGTATTTTACATGATAAAATACAGGTATAATAATCAATATATTAAAAAGTAGAATAAAATGTAGCTTGGCTTTCCGTTAGGATGTTTCTATTTTTTTGCAGAGAGTTGGCAATCATCATAATAATTTGAACACATAAACTACAAAGCCTAATACAAGAATCTTATCTCCAGCTGTTGGACAGTTAACTTAGTAACTGGAGGAAAGTCATTATGTGCTAAAGTGAGGAGGGAAGGGACAGGCGCAGTGGAAGCCCAGGGAAAGCCTACTCTAACTGCCACACTTAGCAATATTCTCCAAGTTCAAACATCCCACGTTAGAGGAGAGTGTTTAATACTCAAAACATAAGCAACTCATAAGTCCCAGAAGGATCCTCAAACTTACATGAATTCAAGGACACTTCTTAAGGTTACATAAGCACTACAGACAGCTAGGGAGAGCAGACTTTCTGACCTGTAGACTTCCCTGCAAGTCATAGAGAGAGCTCAGGCAATACAGCGGTCATGGCTTGTCACTCATACAGCTGCCTCTACGTCATCCATGCTCTTGAAAGTATTCTGTTACTATCCTTTGTAAGTAGGGCCCTACCCCTAAAAAATTATTTGTTCACCCAGTTGGAGTTTGGTGGAATCTTACTCTGATCTGCCATGAGTTCCATTTTGGGGTGAATAGACATTGGTTAACATCTCCTCAGGAAAACTCATAAAGTATGGGGAAACACTACTTTAAGTTGAGTATAAGATTATGAAGATAGTTAGAAATTTAAACAAAAAGGAAAATGTGTTATCCAGGACAATGGAAGAGTGAATGACAAAGGGGGAAAGAGTCAGCATGTCCACCCACAGGGCAGCAGCAACCTTTCCAAAGTTCCTGTCAGGAGCAATGTGAGAAGACCCCACATTGCTACTTTGGTCCAGCAGCACTTCTCTGGGTATGGCCAAGAGCTGGCTAGGAGCTGATTTCCCTAGCACTGGACTATTCCTGGTGAATTAAAGACAGACACAGGGCACTGATAATAATTACTGACCACAGAATCTTAAAACAAGTAAAGGATACTAGCAGGTGGTGACAGGGGTAGGAGGCTTTGGACAGAAGTTAGGTGAGCCTGCAGTTATTGGTAACTATAGGTCTAGCATCTAATTATGGAACTGATGGCTGAAGCAAATGGGGAACAGTAACTGGGTAGGCAAGGGGACATGAAAACTGTAGTTCACAGTACTGATAGGAAGGATCATGTGGATGGGCACACTAATGACCAAGGATTCTCACAGCCATATGAAGGTCAGAGACAAAGCCTGATAAGACCTTCTGAGGGATTTGGGATAATGGATTAGGAGTTACCGTCTTCTGGAACAATATGTTTAGTTGCAGCAGGGAAGTGAATAAAAAGTCCTTTTAGAGACTATAACAAAAGACTTAAAATATAGTTTTTACAGTGGACTAATTAACCCATAAGGTAGAAAGATAATGCCATTATAGTGGTAGATTTTAAAAGGCATAACTATGCCTTTAAAATTAGATTGCTGTGGTCACTTCTCTCATGTCATTTAATTCATTAATATTAACCAAGAAGGTGATTTTTATCAGAAGGTGAAAGAGAGCTATAAAATAATTCCCTGAAAAAGTATAGAGAAATGTCCTGTATACAAATTCCAAATTATAAATAGGCATCTTAAAATATCTTTGCAAAAATCTAATTATATCAAAGAAATTCTAGGTAATGTGCATTTCGAAGTGGATGTTGATAACCAGTATAATTAAACACCTTTGACTCACTCTTTTTTTTTCCTTTTTTTATTGGATATTTTATTTACATTTCAGATGTTATCCTCTTCATTTCCCCCCACCCAGGAACCCCCTATCCTATCCCCCCTTCTCCTGGATTCTATGAGGATGTGCCCCCACCCACCCCTCACTCTCACCTCCCCACCCTCGAATTCCCCAACACTGGGCATCCAGCCTTCATGGGACCAAAGATCTCCTCTTCCACCTATGCCCGACAAGGCCCTCCTCCCCTACATATAGAGCTGGAGCCATGGCTCCCTCCCTATGTGCTCCCAGGCTGGTGGTGTAGACCCTGGGAGCTCGACTCAGACACTCTTATGTAATCCAATTTCAATCTGGAACAGCAAGACACATTTTCTACGTAAACCATAAACACAGCTCTTAGACTGCCCCATTATTACTAACAGACATTACCCTAGTCCAATTGTCTATTCAAATCTTGAATGGGTCCTGGACACTGCAGTAGACACTGGGAATATAAAGAGGACTAAATGAGACCCTTATCTTTATGTAGATGGTAGTTTCAACTGTAAGACAAAACAAGTAGAGTGAAAAATGGAGCAGGAAGGAGGATGGCTCAGAAACCATCACAAGGTGGAAGGGAAGACGGCGGCTGTGGGGGGTGTCTGTGGGAGGTAGAAGTCTGCACCTGATTTCTTTCTCCATAGTTTGTCTTTACTTGATGACCTCAATTTCTGAGCAAACAGCTGCTGAAGCCAGACTGCCACACCTGTCTGAATGTAAATTCTACAATTCACTCACCTCTGTGACTTTTGTTATATAAGCCTATGAAACTGCCAAACAGCAAACCCTAAGAATCCTTTTCCCATCATTCTTCATCCCACATAAACAGTGTCTAGTGTGGACTAATCGTTACTGTCTGGGAGGCACTGAAAGTACTTTCAGAGCTGGAGGCAGGGCTGGCTCGGTGGGTAAGAGCACGAGCCGTTCTTGCAGAGGACATGAGTTTGGTTCTCCGCTTTCCCAGACACTCACACAAATGTGTACATACTTAAAATATATTAGACACACTTCCACATAAGGCAAAGTCAGGAAAATAACTCAAGACATTTAGTTACAATATTAGAATAAGGTCCATAAAGGTGATGATTTTTGCTTTGTTTTCAAGGAAACATTGCCAGCACCTAGACCACTGCTTGGTACTCATTGTTTAATGCATGATTGGGTAGATCAATGAATACCAAGTATTCTTATTAATACTAAAATCAGCCAACGATGCTTACATAGATGTGGATGCTAGGAGATATACATAGTCCCCAGAATCCTCAAAGTTTAGACTTTCATTTAAAAGAAAAATTCTATTTTGTTAATACTTGCAAATAGCCATTGTAGGGGCTTTTCTTCAACATTGAGCAATTCTCTAGCCTTCTGGATACCAAGTAGGTGTCCAATGAGGTAATTCAATTCTGACTGATTATTCGGAGCTAGCTCAAATCCCCATGTCATGGCACAGTCAACTGGAGGAGACATGCAGATGTATGGTGAAATCTCCCTTCCCACTTATCTAGCTGCAAGGGCAGCTCAGAGGAAGACAGCCTTCAAACATGACCACCCCATTCTCTCCTGCCCTTCCTCCCTCCGTTCTTTCTCTTTGCTTCTACTGACAGGCTAAGCAGTCATATAGAAGGAACTCCTCACATTCTACAACCTACCTCCCAATCAAAGTCACTGGTCCTATCTTCTCCAATAATCACCATTAGGCTCACCACAGGCCAGAGGCTTTCTACACAGTTTCTTTATCTACTTGATGTAATTCACCAGAAAAAAAGCCTCCAGGATCTACTGCCATCTTCTTTTTAATAAAAACATACAAATAAACAAAACTCTCTCTCTCTCTCTCTCTCTCTCTCTCACACACACACACACACACACACACACACACACACGCATGCATGCACGCACACACACATGCATGCATGCACGCACACAGGCACGCACACCCTGATGCCAACGATTTCTTTTCTGTTTAATTAAGAAGGAGGGGTGTACAGATGTGTGGGAATCACAGACAACCTCAGGATTTCGTTTTTCATACACAATTTGGGACCCAGAGATGGAAGTCAGGTTGTCAGAGTCAATAAAAAATGTTTTTGCCTGCTGAGCCATCTTGCCAGCCCAG
Source organism: Grammomys surdaster (assembly GCF_004785775.1). NCBI lineage: Eukaryota > Metazoa > Chordata > Mammalia > Rodentia > Muridae > Grammomys > Grammomys surdaster. The sequence continues at coordinate 10,437,286 of NW_021604617.1, forward strand.
CCTTCATACTGGAATCTCATTCATGAGAAGATGAAGCTCCTGTACAGGCAGACAGGTGAAGCCTGCCACCACATCATCAGGACTTTGTTATACACTGTCCTCTTTTTCATCCATGTAGAGAACAACTTAGAACCCATATCTGTTCTGTGAGGGCACTGTATGTCTGCACAGCCCAAGTGATTCCCTGTGTCTTTACTATCCCTCAGGATTATTAGTCTGCCCTTCCCTGGCAGAAAAGGAACAGAAGCTTCTGAACTTGCCTATGAGGTTTTAGTTTTCCCTTTGTACCCTAAAACTCCTGTCGGTGCTTTTCCTCTTTAGTCATCTTTAATCTCAGTAGAACCTTCAGAGGGCAGGAGGGGAAATCCCTCTTCATCCCAGCAGCCTCCTTCCCCATGTCCAGTAACTAGGGAGCTCTCCAAACCCCCTGCCTAAGAATGGTTTTTACAGAGGTTTCTCTCTGTAGATGTGACTAAGCTCCTGGGGATTTAATCTACCCTGAAGAGCCTTCTCTTCTCCAACCCCCATGTCTAAATGCAGCATGTGAGCAAGGAGCTGCACTGCAAATAATTCACTGCAAATTCACTCAGAAAGGTATTATAAAATGAGCATTTACTTGTGAAGTGAAAACCAGCAGGATGGATGTTCCTGATCATCTTATCTCACTCTAAATGATTCTGAGATTTCTTAAAATAAAACAACAGAACTTGAAGGATAATGGATTAAGAAGCACAACAAATGTCTGTCTAAAAGAAGAGATAAACTAATAGCATTATTCAGAACAACGTCTTTAGACTGACTAAAGGCATGAGATAGCTGGAAAGCATTTACCTAAGAACATATACTGAATCAGGGTTAGGTTAATTTAGGAAGAAACCACCAAGCTCCCCTCCTACTATGGCACAGGTACAGACATCCTATTGCTGCTCTTAGGTGAAGACTTGTTCTGAAACTCCTGGAGAGGCCGTCTAGGGTGCCATTAGATCAGTAGCAGCAGTGTCAAGGACGGCAGTGTTCTAGCTCTCTCTCCTGCAAAGCCTGGCAAGAAGTCTTCCCACAAACCGCACAGAGCCATAACAGCAACAAATCCAAAAAGTAAAAGTGGAGGTCTACAGAAGAAGGTCTATAGGGTTTGTTACAAGTTACCCCAAACACAGCATTAGAAATTGAGAAAGTGGCGAATGAAAAGTCTCCTCTAACTTCCTTGTCATCCTTCCCTGCAGCAGGCCAGTGACCCTAGGCATGCCAGTCAGTCTCCAGACTCCTCCCTTTTCCCCTAAAAGCTTTATATAACAAGTGTCCTGCCCAGGACCCAGAAGGAAGAAAGAATGACAAAGCCATCCAAAAGCCAAGTAGGCAAGCGCTGCCAAGTCTGCACTTGATCACTGTCAAACAGAGCATCTTCCCTCTTGGTCAATCACACTGCTCCTTTTTCTTTTCTTTTTTCTTTCTTTTTTTTTGTTTTTTGTTTTTTTGTTTTCTTTTTGTTTTTCGAGACAGGGTTTCTCTGTGTAGTCTGGCTGTCCTGGAACTCACTCTGTAGACCAGGCTGGCCTCGAACTCAGAAATCCGCCTGCCTCTGCCTCTCAAGTGCTGGGATTAAAGGCATGCGCCACCACTCCCTGGCGGCACACTATTCTATTATACACTTTTCATCGACCACACTAAAAATTAACACATTCCCTTTTTCTTTGGGTTTTCACTTTTGAAAGCTCTCGTGGCATGTAAAACCACATATAAAATAAACACGTGTGGGTGTTTCCTCCTTCTTGATGTCTGTTTTTATTCCAGGTGTATCAGCCATGAGCTCTGTAATAGTTAGGGAAGAGATTCATATTGTCTGCCATTCTACAGCCAAGGGAACTTTTAGAAGGTGGGACTAACTTGAAGGAGAGTTCTTTCACATGCAGATAACCAGAGGCAAGTAGAGGCCTCTTGCTACCTATCCACCCACAGGCTACATCTGTGCCTCCCATGGTGACTATAAAGAAGACACAGCAGAGGCCAAGGGACAAAAATGCCTTAGTTGAATGGGAACCTTGGCAAGTGGAGGGACCTCCTGCTCACCAAAAAATCCCACTAACAGGTTGAATGTTAAAGGTTGCTGACTCCAGGGTTAATACTGAGAAGCCAAGTTTAATAATACAAGCAAGATGTAAAAGGCAGAGTAGATAATACTGGCACTTCGAAGTGGAGGTGTGTTTATAAAATCAGCCATGTACTTAAGTAAACAACAATAAGGAAATAATAACCTTCTCCACAGAAAGGCGAGGGTTTGTATGTTCAACTAGCAGATAAAAACTTTTAAAAATTCTGTTTGCTTTATCCTGCTTTGTTTGCTATATCTTAGTATTACTATTTTAGATGCTTGTTTTCTAATGAGAGACAGCAAAGGTTGAGTTTAGGTTTGGATGGGTGAGGAGAGGAGAATCAGGAGGAGTTTGGGAGGGAAAATATCAGAATATATTATATGGAGAACATATTTTCAATAGAAATCTTTAGATACATTATTTTTCACAGATGTAATGCACTAGACTGAGCTTTTATAAAGCACGCGTACTATGCTATACCTGAAGCCAAAGGCATATACTAATGTAGAGAAACTCAGAAATTTAACCTAAAGCTAAAATGGCATTAGTTTTCATTTAAGTCAAGGGGAGGGGAATGCATGGGGAGTCTTAGCTGACACTTCCAATCAAAATAAGCCAGCAAATATAAAGGATTTTCTTTGGCACTATTTTTTTTCTTTTTTAAAAATTTTTTACACCATTTTTCTTACTAGAGACCCATTCCTGCATCAGTTCTTCCTACCCATCAAACTAATGTCCTAGTGCCACATTTCATAAAAGGAAGACAGTATTAGTCCCTTATCTATTTTCTAGGGATACAAGTGACCTTATATAAGTATGATATCATGAAAGAATTAATAAAAATGAGACAGGCCAATACAAAAGTAAATAAGACAGACAAATTATCTAGAATGCCCAGTTTGAAAAAATAAGATTTTAGAATACTAGAACAATAAGGCACTGAAAGGACAGAAATACTTATTCTGTTTAATATAACTTAGTTATTTTCAACAGTTGTGTGTCTCTCATTTGTGGACTTAAAAGACCATTTGGATGATTGATAACTAAATATTTTACAGAGCCTAGAATAGAAGGTTTAATTATGGGGTCTGTGAGCAGAGAGTGTCAACATTCCTAAAAGCCAGACTTGTGAAAGACCATCTGTTGACAAACTGCTGGGAAAGCCACAGGGAAGGAAAAAAGTATAGCTTTAAGCACAGGATCCAAAACAAGGAAAAAGAAAAACAAGAAAAAAACTACTTCAGCGAACTGGCAGCCAAGGCAGCTCCAGACAGACCTTACTTTCGATGGTTATTATCTGAACATGTTATACTTAAAAATTGCCTGAAAATTATGCCCATGGAGTAATGGCATCTAGAGTGATCTGCATCAGCTATCTCTGGTCAAATTACCTTTGGAAATGCAAATGAATGTATGAAAATTATAGGGTACTTAAACTTAATGTGACCTTCCAGAATACTTGGATAGGAAGACAATCCAGCTCTCCCAGTCTTTGAACAGGAAAGGATAAGATGAGTAGATGGGAGGCAAGGGAACTACGTGGGGAAGTGAACGTCCCAGCTGAAGAGAACTGAGTCCCCAACACTGCAGGACCCTAACATCAGCCTGTAACATCAGCCTGTAACATCAGCCTGTAACGTCAGCCTGCCACTCCCGTAAACAGAGAGAGAGAGAGAGAGAGAGAGAGAGAGAGAGAGAGAGAGAGAGAGAGAGAGCACGTTTCACCTCATCAGTTCATCACTTAACACTAAAGCGTTGTACCTTTGTCCTCATCTAGAAAATTGGAATAATAATACAATATGTATTGTTTTTGAAATTTTATTCACACCACACATATATACCGACTGCTTCTAAATTCCTGTGACTACACTAGGCCCATGCTTCTTTAGCCCTCTGAATAATGGACATAAAGCTTGTAGGGCCGGGTCGGGCATCAGGAGATGACTGGACACAGGGCCCTGTGCATCCAAAGCCTGTGGGCTACCACCGAGCTATATCCAAGCCTGGATCACTCAGGTAGATTTATATAATTTCATTCGTGGTTCTTACATAAATGGCATCTCATGGACACCAGGTAAAAAGCATCAGAGGGTAAGTTCTGTATTTCTCTCATCTTTGCTTTTATTTCCTTCCTCATTTTAGCCTTCTCTAGAGCATGAAATCAACTTGTGGAGTCTGGCATTAGAATACACTCTATTCAGACATTAAATATTATTTATGCATTTAAAATAATTTATTAAATATATCATAAATCTTAAAATGTTAAGCTTTTCAGTGTTTTATGTATATAAAGACAGTATCTTTATGTTGTTTCAACTTATCCAGGATTAGAAACACTTGGTTCAAAAATATAATATGGAAGCCAGCCATGGGAGGCACATGCCTTTGTTCCCAGCATTCCGTAGGCAGAGGCAGGTAGATCTCTGACTTTAAGGCCAGTCTCGAGTGTCTGCAGGGTGAGTTCTAGGACAGCCAGGGCCACAGAGATGTAGTTTTACTACTATTAATCATATCAAAAAGCCAAAAGGAAAAGAATATAGTATGGAAAATTCCAAACATATGTAAGTTTTAAACTGTGTCATTCTGAGTAATGCAATAAATGCTTCTGCAGAGCCCTCTGTCCCACCCAGTGTGTGCATGCTGTCAGTCACCTACTTGTTAGGTGACCACCGTGATAATCATATTGGGTGTTGTGACAGCAAACACTCTTTCAAGCTTTCCTTGTGTACAAGGCTAATTCTACATTACAATACCAAAATCACACCTTGAAATGGTGGACCAAATCATGACAAATTTTCACAGGAAAAGAAAGGAAGCACTTGAACTTTTTTCAAAGAGAAAGATGGTATTCCCAGCTTTTATTTGGTACAGTGGTGTAACTGCTTCAGTTTCTTAGTGTTGTCGTTAATCTCTTACTGTACATACTGCGTATCAATCTCCATCACAGGTGTGTGTGCACAGAAGAACAGAACATATCACAGGTATGTGTGGACATAAGAACAGAACATACAGTTGGGAACTGCATCTAGTTTTAGGAATCCACTGGTGGAACATGTCTCCACAGATCAGCACCTACTACTATATAGTGCTCTAAGAACCCATTATATGTGGATGTATAAATCAATATTAGTCTAATATTTAAGTTGATATGCATAAATGAAAGAATTCTAGCTGTACAATATTTGAAAAACATATCCATTCTTCTAAATTCAGAGTCCAAAATTCATTGATCCAATGTATTGTTTTGCCAATGATTCAAATTCAAATTGCAAGGGATACAGCTGGGTAATGATGCCTTGCATGAACACCTACACATTATTAAAAGTAATGTGTTATTTGATATCCAAATCTTCTTAAGCAGCTTGAATAGCATCCCAAATCAATTCACTAGTAAATATATCATAAGCAAAATTCTTTGTGTAAATATATATCTTTATGAAACATGTAGGGTGTAGTCAAAATCTACAGATGCTACTGTTAAACTAATCATTTAAGCCAGCCCATGGCAAGCTTAAAAGTTTCTATAGTACTTACTACAGGGGAAATTCAAAACACCTTTCCTACAAATTAAGTTACAAAGCAAGCCATCATAAAGAGCATTGTGACAGACGGAAATAGTCAAATTATAATTCTAAGGTGGTAAAAATGCGTTTTAAAACCATAAATCAGGAGCAGAGCGATGGACTTTATAATCACACAATTCTGAGATTAATTTCTCCTCCGTGGAACACAACAAGCACAGATGCAGCAGCCTACACTGGAGGCAGCATCAGAACTGAGCCATTACACAAGCATGTGTTCCTGCGTGGACTGGGATTCTCTGAGTACCTCACAGAGCCAAGCTCATAGCAGAGGGCTGGCAAATACCATGCAGGAAGAGTAAATATAAAACAGTGAAGCAGACACTGGTGGACAAAGGATATTGACTTTGTCATCATGAAATGATCAAATTAGTAAAGACAGCAACAAAATGTTTCCTGCACAAGTAAGAGGCACTAGTAAAACCAAAGTTTAACATAGTGGGTGTTAAACATATAAAGTGTTCAAGCCAGTAGACGGAACCTGATAAACTCTGTGTTTGGGCTTAGTGGTTCGTGTGAGAAGAGGAGAGAGGAGGAAGTGGCACGGATGGTTTGGATTGGATCGCACGGGCTAATTTCATAGTTGTACGAAGTGAGTGAGGGAAGATTTATAGGCATCTATAAATTGGTACAGCACACTTGACTTGGTTTAGCAAGTGCTTCAAGGGGAAACAAGTATATGTCAAGCAGTGGAAGGAAAGAGAATTTTTATGGCTGCCTTATTTCCTAGAGAGTTCCTGTGAAGGGTTTTAGGATTAACTGTCCCAACATTTTACCAAAAGAATCAGAAATACATGAACACTGGACAAGGAAACAATCAAAAAACTAGCTTAACTTGATAAAATGACATTTTCAGAAAAACTTTATTTCAAAGGAATCACTGCCCTGGCTCTGTTTGGGGAATATAGTATTTCTAGGATAATATAGCAACATCTTCTTTCCTGAATGTCTAAGGTAAATTTCTGGCACACACAAAAGACAATTGTTACATTTTAACCTTTCGATTTCATTTGCTTTTCTTTTTAGTAGTACTGAGGACTGACCCTAGGCTCTCATGCACCTTAGCAAGTGCATTCCAAGGCACGTCTTTCCATCGTCCTTCCTGTGCCATCTGTATTTTGGAACAGGGTTACCTACACTAACCTTCCCTCTTTCTGCAGCCCAGGAAGCCTAGCACTTTGATTCTCCTCCTTCTGCTTTGTAAATTACTGGAATTACAGACTCAGTTGACATTTAAACTGTTATAAGATGCCCAGAAGGGTTGGAGAGGTGAGGAAAGCAGGTAAGAACAGTTCCCAGCTCCAACACTGCAGCTCAAAACTGTCCAAAATTCCAGGTTTGGGGAATCCATTGCCCTCTTTTGGCTTCAAGTGACACTGCATAAATATGGCACACATGCATAGTTCCATCACAGAGGCCAAAACAGACTTTAGGTGCTCTAATGCATAGAAGGGACTCTACCTATTTTCAGCTTAATTGTCTTAATATGCTAATATACATTATTATTTATATCACTTAAAGAGAAATTTGAGGAGAATTATCACAATAAGAAACTTATGAGAATTATGTGAATCATGATAGAGGTTTCTGATTTATTCAGACCACGTGTAGCTATTGTAGATGCTACTCTCACCTCAGCAGGATCTGAGGTATGTGTTTCTGCTGAAGGAGTCAGATGTATGGGCAACAGCTGGGAAAACACAATCCTTTCATCTCAAATGAAAGCAATTTCTTTCTGTAAACTGCAGTGCTGACATGCAAGCAAGTGTAAGCAGCAGTATAGAGCACACAACTCATAGCTCTGACTCCCACACTACCCAACACAGGCAGCACGGCAGAGCCTGCTGACCACCTGAGCCACAGAATGAGTCCCTTTTTCTGTCCGTTTTCTTCTCTTCTTCCACCCAAATGTGACCAGTACGGTCACTGTACACATACACTAAATATGAGTAGGAGTTGTGATCTCTGGATCTTCTCTTGTAGAAAAGATAAAATGAGGAAACATTGGGTATAATAACAGGAAAATACCTATCTTCTCTCTCAGCCGGTTATGGTTTCCCAGGAGTCTTAAGGTTGTTGATAGATAGGAATGATAAAAACAGGTGGCATTCATCTCAGTGATCGCTATTCGCTCAATAGGACAGACAACAATGATTCCCAAGTCTGTGATCTAATCTCATTTACCAAGTCAAGATTTAATTTAGTTTTCAAGTTGTGTACCCGAAACATCTTTTTAAAAAAGCTACAAGGGTCAAAGGTGAGGAATCTACCCAATAAACCGAGCACACCCCCACGTGTCCCACCTCTACCTCGCTCTAGTAAACATAAATACCAGGAACCTGAAAACTTCAGCGTTTGCATGCTGTAAGCTTAGATTTTTTAAACCCTACTTTAATAAGGGTTCTTAAATGCTTCAGTGACCCTTCTAGCCCACCAATCAGAGGTAGCAGACGATGGTTAATAGGACAAGGGGGATGTGGGCTTATTTAGAAGTAGTTTTTTGGGCTGGTTCTAATCTTCATTGTGGATGTCAGCAGTGCAGTCCAAAACATCCAACATGAGTCATTAGCAGCAGTCCAGTCCAATCAGCAAACAAGGAGCATGACTCGGTAGCAGAGGTTCAATTCAGAAGACACGGCAAGGCTCTGCCGAATAGGCACATGTTCACAGAAGTAGCAGACAGCAGCCGGATATACCATGAGAAGGTCACTGGGTCCTTTCTCTCTATGAAGTCAGGAAGATCAGTGAAGACCAGCAAAGGGTTGCCAGATGAACCAATGCAAGAGCATCGTTCACTGTCCATCAGTCACACTTACACTCTCTCCACACATCACATGTCCTCTTGAGTATCTGCCTCAGCAAAACATCCTTTCACATGTCTGCCTCAGCAAAACATCTTCTCATGAGACAGCTTCCAGCAATGCATCACATGACACATCTGAATCTCCAAAGAAACCAGAAGTTTACATTGAAGAATGCTTAGAACCAATGAGGAGTTGACAGCCAGAAAGGGCAAAAACTAATCACCTGTCTTAAGTCCAATGTCCCATGCAGACGTGGTAAGTTACTATGTATTCATGTGCTATCTCAGTTCAGACAGTAGTCTCAGAACCCTTCCAGACACCTGTTCCTTATGACCATGAAGTCTGTCTGTGTTATCAGGATGTACTGCAGTGGTTAGAGTTCTATCTAGAAAGTTAGCATCTCTAAGTCAACTATCTTAGTCTTTTCTTACTCCCTCTCACAGGGGATGTCCACATCAACTTTCCATCAGTTGCTTTACTAAGGGCTAACTTCCCCTCACCCAGGCCACCCTTCTTCATTTGACACAGATGCTGCTGGTACTCTCACATCTGATCTGACTCTGACTTTGCTGGACTGTGAGAACCAGTTCTCCCACGAGTGTAATCTCTTGTGAGTTTTCCCTCTGGACCTGGCATGCTGAAGACCTGTCTATAGTGTCCTGTCACTGAGTTTCTAGCAAGAAAGGCTTGTCCTAAAGGGGCTATTGCTTTAGTGTAGGACACCCTTGCTGTATCATGTCAAAGAATTCTCATGCTTTTCTTATATGGACATCAAAATAATGTTATAAGACTAGAAGAAATGTTCCTACCTTACAATAAGGAACCTGAGGCTTAGAAAGGGTAGGGTCTTGCCCCAGTGTTCACTTCATTGTCTAATTCCAAAAGCCCTGCTTTTAGAGAAATTAATTTATGTATAGCAAATATTTAATTAAAGCTCTAATGCTACAGAGAATGAAATCATCATTATTTCCCATCACCACACGAACTGTTGGTTACAATGCTGTCCTATCAATGTCAGCCCACAGGCGGTCCCCACCAGTGTCGGGTCACACTGTTCTCATCTACAACATGAGAATATAGCATGTTTAATATGTTTGTGCAGCAGTGGCATTTTCTGTTATATTTCCTAAAACTAGTGATTTATAGACATAGAAACATTTATAGACACAGAACATCAAACAAGGAGACTCTACCTTTAGCCTGAACAACACTGAGTAAAACATTACAGTCTCATGTTTTAGAAATTCATTTGGACATAAATTCACCTACAGATCACTTCAAACTAATGGAATTACTTGGTGTGAACATTTAGAGTTATTAAGCTACTGAGAACAACTGGCTGGCATGCAATGGAAGACGCAGCTTAGTAGCTTCTGCACGGTGAAGTTTGGTGGTGAACTGAGACCTAAGCAGAGTGCTGCAGGAGAACAACTCCATGCAGAAGAGCTAAGAGAACAGAAATGTCAATCAACCATACTTACAATTGCAGTAACAAGGCCTTTTCTCTAAGATCCCCTGTCCCAATGTTGGGAAACATGAGTAACGGATGTTGCAGAAACAGCTAGATAAAGAAAAAAGTGCCAATACTAGACTCACTTTATTCCCATAAATATACCAGGATGAAAATAAAAACAGGTTCCATCAGCCTGGGCTCACAGAAGTACTGAACAAAGCATGAGCAGCTGTACAAAGACGCACAGAGCCTGAAAAATAACCATGGGAACGAGATATATGAATGGCATTAAGCAAATTAAGCCACCAAGCATGGTGCCATATGTTTGTAATCCCAGCATTTAGGAGGTAGAGACAGGAGATCAGGAGTCAAGATCATGATCAGATACACAGTAAGTTAAGGCCAGCATGAAACCCAGTCTTAAGAGATTAAAGGGAGGAAAGACTCTCCGTGGCATAACCTTACCAGAAACAAAAGAAAACAAAACAAAGACAAAACACAAACAACAACAAAACACAAAACCCTCAAAGCAACAACCCAACAATTTAAAGGCCCTTCCAGTATAATGCTGAGAATTTAAAGTAACTAATGAAATGGAGGGGTCACCTGCACAAGAGTACTTTCCAGCCATGTAATCCAGTCACGTGGATCTAGAAGGGCCAAAGGAGTTACTTTTTGGAGTACTGGAAATGTTACTCTGTGTTTAGAATAGTCGTTTCAGGGAAGCATATACCTATATTCCCTCAACTGAGCACTTAAAGCCTTTAATTTTTATGCTAATTTTATCAACACAAATGAGAATGTTTATATAGTGACACACAAACATAGAGTCTAAGGGAAAGTGGTAAGCAGGACTAAGTGTTTGTATAGTGATTTAGTAAGTATGCACCTACTGAGTTCCACCCTACTTATTTTTCTGTTAGAGGTGACCATGTGTGAAGCTAACATAATGACTGCAACAACAATAGACCCAGAGTAAATAATCAGCCATTGGAGTCTCCCTCCTAAAGAACATTAACTTGCTAACCCTCAGGAAAGACCATGCCTCAGCATACTTTCAGATACCTGAGAAGCTCCTTCAAAAGGACTATGTCATTGTTTTCAGAAATGGAAGCTATAGTAGCAGTATGTTGAAAATTACTTGTTTGCTTCAGGTTATTTTCCACTTGTGGCTTATGTATTTCTAATGCCTCCCAAAGATCTGTGAGTTCTTTAAGGCTGAGAGCAGAGACAAGACATAGTGATATTGACATTATAACAAGATGGCCAGAGCTGGCCTGACAGGAATGAAACGGCTTTTGAGAAAGAAGTGTTCACTGCCTCTTGTTTTGCTTGTTATGGTTGAGTCACTGAATTATCTGGTGCTCTCCTTGCCATAAAATTCTACCTCATGATAAAAGTCCCAGTAATGCAGTGTTCTGGATGCTTCACAAGGCTGGTAGAAGTCTATGGCCTTTTTGTCATTTCGAAATTGTTCTTTGTGTAACTCCTTGCTTCCAGGCAGAAGGGACAGTGAGTATTGGACAATCAAGCTATCCTGCCAGTATGTGTGCACTGCTGAGGACAGAGTCCGACTCTTCCACTTCCATAGTTGGAGGAGTCTTGCAGACTTAATGCTTGGACTTCCTTCTTATCATCAATAATGACAATGTAAAGCCATGACAGCAGAATTTATAAACAAATCCACCAACAAACTGAACAAAAAATGTCACAGTTCTCTTTTCCTTTGCTCTCTCTTACTTAGGATAGGCCTCCCCACCTTCTTTCTTTTCGAGTTCAATCTGTATCTGTGGAATTTCAAGTCTCCCTTTCGGTTCCCCAGTGTCCTTGAGAAGAGAAGAGGTTCTTTTGAGTTGATGTTATATACATCCTGGCCAGTGTCATTTCAGAGTTCACATTTTTGAGCTGAGATCTTGACCGGCTAACTTAGTCAAAATACCACTGCCACCACTGAAGGACCAAGTGTTGGAACGCACAGTGTCGCAAGCAACGCAAGCGAAAGTGACCCTCACACACACAACCCTCTGTGTCCTTTTATGGCTGTTCTGTCCTCAATGCCCATTTCCCCATTATTTATTATTGTTAATAACTTACTTTTTCTTACATTCTGTTGCAAATAAAGTATGAAGCAATCTTCAAAAAAAAATAATGACAATGTAAAATTACTATTTGTGTATACCTACGAGTACAATAAAGGCCATGTGTCAAAGTGAGCGTTAGTTACCAAACTAATTTTCAGTATCTATATAATTAGGTCACATGTTACATTTAATAGCCTGTTACATTAAGTTGGAAAGTTGCTACCTTTACTAGTCTTGTAATTTTAAGGCCGAAAAGTATATTTCAACTTAATATTTTTATTTTGATCACATTCAAATATATTAGGAGTTCGAGTCAATAAATGAACCATTATTTCTCTAAAGCATATAAAATGCAGATATAGTGATGTCAATTGTATTAAAATTTCCTGCCTGCTAATCAGGGTAACAAAGGAGTATTAACCATAAAATTGAGACTACACTAACCTTAATAAAAGAAAAAATTTACCTTATTTTTTTAAGCTTCAGAGATAAGCCATGTGCATGGTAACCTAATGCTGATTGTATAAAGTATGAACGATGCAGAGGCTTTACAGCTGGTTTTGATTGGCTGCCTTTGTTTAACATTAAGAGTTAACTTCCAGAAGACACATACAAGTTACACATCCTACAGGTAATGATTGCCAGATGCAGGCACTCTTTCTGTTATTGTACCTGATATCATAAAGGAATTAATATGCTGGAAGAAAGAAAAAAACATGCCTTGGGAGGAGATTCTAGAGGACCCTGTGAGGACCCTCTGACACAAAGGTTCTTTCCAACTGCACTGACTAGAAGATTCTTCAATGGATGCACATAGAGGAGAGAGGCTGATAAGAGTATCTTCCTCAAGTGTCCTTAACTTTATGTTTGAGAGATTGGATCTCTCATCGGCCTGGAACTTGCTGCCTGGGGTAGACTAGCTAACCAGTGAGAGCCAAGGATCCGCTGTTTCTGCTTCACCAGCACTGGGATTACAAGTGCAAGCCACCATACTTAGCTGTCTTCATGGGTGCTATGGATTCAAGTTCTACCACACTTGGCTCTTTCTGTGGACTGTGAGGATTGAGCTCAGCTCCTCATGCTTGTATGTCAAGGACTTTATCAATCGAGTCATCTTCCCAATCCCCATCTTTATACTCTGTAAAGACAGCACATGTGGTTAAAGATTTTTAAAACTAAATTCAGCACTTTTAATTATTAACTCCTTGTTGTCAAAATGATTAAGTTGCAGCCTCCTCAGGTTCAATGAGTCCTTTAAAAACCATCTATGAATAAAACCTAGCAAGTCCTGAAACCTCACAAGTCGAATGCCTTGGCAGGCTTCCAAAAACAGCTCTACTGCCCTGAAACTAATCTCTGTACTGATACTAGCCTATTATCTAACAAGAGAAGGTGAGAATTGAACTCAGAACTTTAAATAGAGGTACCAGTGTGATGTGGTGGACTTTTTCATCCTTCTTGCAATTTCTTCCTTCTCATGCAGATCATGCTGGAACTGTGGTCCTGCCCATGACTTCCGATATCTCAGCACTGTCTCAAGTCCCTGCATGCTGGTGTCTCAGCACTGTCTCAAGTCACTGCATGCTGAGACATCACCACTTCCAAGGACACCACTGAGCTTCTTTTCACGGTCCCGTCCTTCCTCTTTAAATCACAGTGACAACACTATCAAATGTTACATCTTCAGCACCAGCATGTTTATTGGTGACTACAACTTTCCCACTAGGGATCAGAACCTCTCATTTGGGACAGAGGTAATGTTCTAAAGTCCCTAACAGGACTCCACTACTAGAGGTATTGAGAACTATGTCTGAGAAGAAGTAAATGAGGGGCTGGAAGACGGTTCATTTATTAAACGCACAAACTCCTCTTGCAGAGGACACTGGTTTGGTTCCTCACCTCCAAATGTCGGCTCAAAACTGTCCATGATGCCAGCTCCAGGGGATTCAGAGCTCTCTTCTGAGCTCTTTAAGCAGTGTATACATACAAAAACGTACAGGCAAAAAAAAAAAAAAAAATCACTCATGTGTATAAAATAAAAATATTTTTGAAAAGAATAAACAGAACCCTGTTATTTCTGCAAGAGTAAAGTGCAAACATGATTCAGAATATATAAATGATATTTTTCATATATGTAATCAGATGTTATATTATTGCTAGGAAAAAAAAACCCATGAACTTAAAATTAAAGATGAGATTAAAAGTGGCATAACTATCTTTCTGCCTAAAACATCATACAATTTAAAGATGTATTTTTCGGAGGAGAAAAGAAGAAATCAAAATACTCCTAGAAAAAGGGAGGGGAGCCAATAGTGAGCCAAAACTTTGAGGAATTCTTCAAAGACAGAAATTAAATAAAATCAGATGGGTGGAAGAACTGACTGAAAACCACAATTTAAACCATAAGAAAGACAGTACTGCCAGGTAAGCAGGATCCATCCAGGGGGCTTCAGACTGTAAAAAGGAGACACAGTCTGTGATCCCACAGAAAAAGAGGTGACTTATAAAGAAAGGAATCAATTTTTTTTTTCTGAGAGTTGATAGAAGCCTGTGAAGAACCGGGTCTCAAGACCAGGAGATAGTACACCTAAAGGCCATGTGTCCCTAGAACCTCACAATTTTCTGCCCAGTCTTGAGTAGATCTGCACAGGCTTTTTACTTGGTGCTGACATCAGATGATGCTCCAAGCATGTGTACCCCTTAGCCTGAGCCTGTATATGAGGATGAGCATCTACACACAAGTATGTGATGCTTTATCATGGAGGCGGGACTGGGAAGAGGGAGGAACAGACCACCGAGGTCACTGATTTTCACCATGAAACTCTTTGGGATCATAGCATTCTAACCTTTAAGCTGGAAAATGAAGATGTTAGAGAAATGTATTGTTAAGATAAGGTATGTAAAGTGTTATATAGAACAATTAGTTTGATACATAACTTCAAGATATTTAGCTACACTAAACACTAGAAGAGTCAATATTACTTTCAAAACCACAACTCACTACTTTATCCTATCCCTGGCTACATAGTGTATACAGTATTAAAAAATAATAAAAAAAAACAAAGATAATTCCCATCTATCCTGAATGAGATACATGAGAATAAAACTTACACACACACACACACACACACACACACACACACACACACACAAATACAAGAATTCAGTGTAGGCAGAACTCTGAATAGCAACAGATAGCAAACATCAGAATGAAAAATGAACTTGAGTACTACACTTGACTGAATTGAATAAAATACTGATGGGAACTCATGAGATTAGAAAGAAAATCACATGGGTAGAAATATTGAAATTGGAGAGAATTGTGTATCTTGATAAAACAAGCATAGCACCTGATGCCCAGTTCTGATACCTAGCATACAAACGACAGCTAGGCATGGGAGGTCATGCCTACAACCCCAAATAAGAAAGTCTCAAATTCACGAGAAGACCCAAAGTGCAGAACTGAGTAAACACCACATGGCAGCCTCTGGTCTGTGCACACTCAATATGCACAGGTGTACACATCGGCGAGGACACATAAATAACTCCACATACACTACTATGATCTGAGAAACATGTTCACTAAGAAGAATAAGGATACTAAATACTAAACGGATGAGTAATTAGAATCCAGCAACATATGATAAGAATAGTCCACGAGGATGAAGACAGCACAGAATAAGAATATTTCAGTATCAGAAAACCTATTAACCTTAAACAGAGAGAGCCATGGGGGAAGAACTGCATGTTAATAACCGTAGACTCTGAGAGCAGAACAGGTGTGAAGTGTAGCAGTCTCTAAATAAAACGTCTACGATATCAGGGGAAAGCAACCTGCTTCCGTTTAGTGACAACTGATTAACATGGCTCTTAATCGATCGAAGGTAAAGCGCTTTCCAGCTAAACCACAAGGCTCCACACGGATAACTAGGCTACATATCAGACCTAATAGAGAATCTCGCTGGAGGCTATGAGTAGGCGGGTTAGTCAGGTGGATCATAATGTATCTTGATACATGAAAGGCATTTAGCTTACTAGTAGCTAGTGACATGAAATTGGCAGAGCAGTGGAGTTCACTATATGAAACACGCAAGGAGCACGCAACTCCCAGGTACAAAGGTTCTCCGCGCAGATGAAATGGTCCAGTGCTTCTCAAGAGCTATGTGGTGACATATATCAACATACTTGCTGTGCAATGTTATACTCTGGGGAATTGCCATGAAAGGCTATATGTTCCGAGGCTATCTGTGGAAGTGTCCTTTATTTGATATTGTAAAAAAAAAACTAGAAGGAAATGTCCATTTTAAAAAAGCTGGTTTTAGTAAAGCTATATTCTGATACTCTATTCATTAATGAAAAAGAATAAGACTAAGATTAGAAATCAAGGAAAAATAATGTAATGGTAACATGTTATTAAAATAAGAAGCAAATAGTAGAAATTGAAAAACGTGATTCCAATTTCAAAAGATAATGACAAACAATCACTACATGGTCATAACTTTTGTCATGTAATTGGGGAGAGTGGCATAGAATGCTACAGAGGAAGGAAAGGACAGAAAAGAATAGAGGGGAAAGAAAAAGGTGTAAGGGAGATGACTGACTCGGTTAGTGCAGTATTTACCATGGGCTCACGGGGGCTAGGATTCAGACAGTCAGCACCCACATGCAGAGTGGCCTAATCCTGGTGCTGAGGAGGCAGAGGGAGGATGGCCTTGGCTGGCCAGTCAGTCTAGTTAAATCAATGAGTTCTAGGTTTCGAGAGAAAAACTGTCTCAAAACTAAGGTACAACAAGCAACTGAAAAAAAAAAAGATACTTAACATGGACCTCTGGACCCTCATGCATGCACAGACATGTACCCATGTGCACACACACACACAAAGTGGCCGCAAATGGTATCATGATCTATTTACATAAGTTGCAGAATTTGTATGAGTGCATGATGATCAGGACTTATTTAATTCTCTCACACATTACATTCCAACAACAGTTTCCCCTCCCCACATTCCTCCTACTTCCTCCCTGCATGCCGCCTCTTCCCCAGATCTGCTCCTCTGTTTTTCTTTAAAAAAAAAAAAAAAAAAGAAATCAAGGAAGTTTCTCAGGGATATCCACTGAACATGACCTAATGACACAGTACGACTAGGCACAAAAACCTCACAAGGCTGGACAATGCAACCCAGGAGGAGGAAAACGGTCCTAAGTGCAAGTGTCTGAGACTCCCCTCATTCCACTGTTGGGAGTCCCATAAGAAAACAACGCTACACAATCATAAGATATATGTAGAGGACCTACAGTCCCATAAAGGGTTTCTGTTTGTCCCCTCAGTCTCTGTGAGCCCCTATGAGCACTGCTTAATTGATTCTGTGAGATATGTCCCCATGGTGCCCTATACCCTCTGGATCCTACACTCCTTCCTTGCTCTATTCTGCTGGGTTCCCCTGGTTCCACCTAGTATGTGGCTGTGGATCTCTGCATCTGCTCCCATCAGTTACTGGATGATACCCCTCTGATGATGACAGGGCTAGGCACTGATCTATTGGTACAGCAGAATATCATAAGGAATCATTTAATTGACCCTTTTTTCCAGTTTTCTTGGTTCTAGCCTGGGTCTGTGGGATGTCCTGACTCTGATCATTCAAGCAGTTTCAGGATTATGGTGTAGGCCTCAAGTTGGATCAGTCATTGGGTGGCCACTCTCACAAGCTCTGTGCCACCATTACCCCAGCATATCTTCTGGGAAGGACAGATTGTAGGTAGAAGGTTTTGTGGCTGAGTTGATGTGCTAGTCCTACTGCCAGGAGCCTTGTCTGGTTACAGAAGATGGCTTGTTCAGGCTCTGTAACCTACATTACTAGGAGACTTCACTAGAGTCACTCTCATAGATTCCAGGGAGTTTATCTTTTACTAATAACTGTGTACATGGCATATTTGTCTTTCTAGGCCTTGGTTACCTCACTCAGGATGATCTTTCCTAGTTCCATCCATTTGCCTGAAAATTTTATGATGGCATTGTTTTTAATAACAGTAATAGTACATTTTGTAAATGTACCATTTTTTTTAATGTATTCTTTAGTTGAGGGACATCTAGGTTGTTTTCAGTTTCTGGCTTTTATGACTAAAGCTGCAATGAACATGGTTGAGCAAGTGTCCTTGTGGTAGAATAGAGTGCTATTTGGGTATATGTCCTAGAGTTGTATAGCTGTGTCTTTGGGTAAATCAATTCCTGATTGTTTGAAGAACTGCCATATTGATTTCTATAATGGCTGTACTCTCACCAGCAATGAAGGAGTGTTCTTGCTCCATATCCTAGCCAGTATGAGCTGTCACTTGTGTTTTTTATATTAGCTATTCTGACATGTGTAAGACAGAATCTCAAAGTAATTTTGACTTGCATTTTGCTGACGTTGAACATTTAAATGCTTAAGTGTCAGTCATTTGAGATTCCTCTGTTGAGAATTCTATGTTTAGATCTGTACCCTAATTTTCACTGGATTATTTGGTTTGTTTATGTCTAGTTTCTTGAGTTCTTTATATGATTTGGATATCAGCCCTCTGTCAGATGTGGAATTGGTGACAATGTTTGCCATTCTGTGGGCTGCCATTTTGTCCTATTGATTGTATCCTTCACTTTGCAGAAGGCTTTCAGTTTCATGAGGTTCCATTGACTGTTGTTCTTCATGTTTGTTTTATCAGTATTTTGTTCAGGAATTTGTCTAGCATGCTAATGAGCTCAAGGATATTTCCTACTTCCTCTCTTATTAGGCTTAGGATGTCTAGTTTTATGTTGAAGTCTTTGATACACTTGAACTTAAGTTTTGTACAGGGTTACAGATATAACCCTCATATACACAAAAGACAAAGGGGTTGATAAAGAAATCAGGGAAACAACATGCTTTACAATAGCTATAAATAATACTCCTTGGGATAACTCTAACCAAGCAAGTGAAAGACTTATATGACAAAAACTTTAAGTCTTTGAAGAAATAAATTGGAGAAGATATCAGAAGATGGAAAGATCTTCCTTGATCATAGATTGGTAGGATTAACATAGTAAAAATAGCCATTCTACCTTAAGCAGTTTACAGATTCAATGAAATCTCCATCAAAATGCTTCACAGATATTGAAAGGGCCATACTCAATTTCATATGAAACAAAACAAAACAAAACAAAACAAAACAAAACAAAACAGGATAGCCAAAACAATCCTCTGCAATAAAAGAACTTCTGGACGTATCACCATCTCTGATCAAGCTATACTAAAGAGCTATAGTAGAAAAAACCATGTGGTATTGGCATAAAAAGACAAGTTGATCAATGGAATCGCGTCAAAGACCCAGATATAAATCCTGATTTTTCATAAGAAGTCAGAAATATACACTGGCAAAAAGACAGCATCTTCAACAAATGGTGCTGGTATAACTGGATATCAGCATGTAGAAGCACGATCAAGATTTAATACAAAGGATGGACATCAGAATGTTTATGATGATCTCAAAGTGATTATTACTTCAAAATGTGATGACTTTTCTTTCTTGCTTTTTATGTATACTACAGTGACCCAGGTATACTCTTGTTACTAAAAAACAAGAGCTGTATTCCCTATATGAAAATAATGAGGAGAGCCAAAAGATGGGGGGGGGGACAGATCACTGCATGATAATATTCAAAATTTAATTAGCTAATAAAAATAAAATTTAATTTCCTAAAATAAAAAATAAAAAAATAAAATTAAAATAGTTCGGTTTTATCCTTCCAAGAAGTCTGTTTTTCCACAAAGTCACTTAGACACCTGCCGGCTCACACATTTATCTGGATCTGTGCTGCTCCCACATGGTTTAATTGGCAGGAAGAGTGACCATGTAGAAATTTTCTGCTTTTAATCACAAGCTGCAACATGAGTAAATTTTCTATAGGTAAATGAAATGCAACATTAAAGAATTCGAGCAACTAAATATGCAGGCCCCCACGTATTAAATACTAACAGTACTTAGAAATTGCAATAACCTCAATATATCTCTAAGTATTATTAAGTCTTAGGTGTAAACATCCTTTACATATGGTGGGGTATGTGGTAGCAGCTATTGCTGTTAAGTCAAGTGTTTCTTCCATATTTACTTTGGTTTTCATTGCAAAATGTAGATGGTCTACCACACTAAAGTAGGATTAAAAAACAAGGGAGAACTAGTTCAACCTGTACTGTCTAGTATTTAAAAACCATTAAGAACATCTTTTTAATACATGTAGATCCTCAATTCCACATATCTAGTTCTGATACTTCATCTTAAAGATAAATATAGAATACTTCAACCACTGCTGTGTAAAAATATCTTTACATTGCATTTAAAGTGATAAAGATATAATAGAATGTTCAGCATTTGAAAGTTAAAAGCTAGAAATCAAATCTGTTTCTCCTACTGATACAGAAACTGACCTTGGTGATATGGAAAAAAGAAAAACAAAATGATAAGAGAATTACTCACTTTATTTAGCACAGTGTTTTAAGTGCCAGTGTTCGCACTGGTCACTGAAATCCTTAGGAGCCAAGGACACTGTCCGAGGTGGGAGTCGGGGGATAAAATTGAGAACAGAGATGGGAACAAGAAGGAAACACTCCTAGATAGGAGTGGCAACTAGACCAAGGCTACCATGAGCACCTGTGATGTCTGCGAGGACACGTGCACTGAAAGTAGGGGGGACTACCAGGAAGGTGCGGATGCCACAATGGGATGTACCCCTGGGGCAGAGCAAAGCACTCACAGATGCCTTGCTACAAAGGAGTGATGTATCTCCAACTGGAATTCAGAAAAAGACAGAATGTTGGAAGTGAAGCACACAGGCAAATTTTATTTGTAACTATAGGTATATAAGAGACAAAAGAAAAGCGTGTACTGATTTTTAAAACATGTAGACTGGAAAAACAGCAATGCAACTTCACCGTGTACAGACACTTTAACACTATAATTATCAACTGTATTATAAAGGATGCCCACCACCCATCTGCAACTGCACTTGCTATCACATCTAATGCAACATTTAGCCATCCTCATTTTAACTGACCTCAAAGAATAGAGATGCGCCTTCATTTGATGACCAGGACACCCTATTGCCCCATTTCTTTGTCCAGGTCTTCTTTTCTTCAACTTGCGGAAGGCAGATCATCATATGAGGCACTTTTATGTCTTCTTTCATTCGCTTCTCTTCCTACGTGACCTCATGCCATATGTTTTATATGTTCATGATTTCTGGGTGGAGAGGTGCTCTAATTTTGTTATATATATATATATCACTCTTCACAAATACATTTCTATACATTGATAGTCTGCTAGTAAAGGCTGAAGATGAGAGGACAATACAGAAGAAAGTTTGGATCTAGCAGTTTGATTCATTACGCTTAGGAAACAAAGTCATTTTCACATCAAAGAAATTCAAGAGCTCTTCTAAAAGCTGCAGCCAGTTACCCAGGAAACAGCTGATAAAATATCCCTAGTTTGCCTGCAGAGGTCATCTAATGATTTCTCATAGCTAGAAACACCAAGTCAGAGCCTAGCTTCCAGACAGGCTGCCTCTCATTAGGACTAATACAGTCGGTGACTCAGAGTTGAAAGCAAAGTAAAAAAATTATTTACCATTCTGAAAATCCTGTGACACTTATAAATTCTACAAAACCTATGCTGCCCATGTGCTATAATTGGACAAACAAAGCCTAGACTACAGCACACCTGCTCACAATAGGATGCATGGGCTCCTTTAAGTCCATTTTCAAGACTCACTCATTAATCAGGGAAACCAAACAAAACAAAATGGCCTGGCAATGCACCTGGTTATCTAAGAGCTGTGACAGAATGTCCATTGAACTTAGGATTTGTCTGAGTTACTTTTCAGTTGCTATGGTAAAATACCAAGACCAAGGCAACTTATAGAACAAATAGATTATTTTGCTCTTATGGTTCAAGAGGTTAGAGGTTCATGATGGCAGGGACAGAGGCTGTGGACAAAGAGGCTAGAATTGGAAGGGGAGAGCACTCATCTTAAACCACACATAGGAAGAAGAGAGTGAACGAGAAATCGCAAGAGGGGAAAGAGAGAGAGAGAGAGAGGGAGAGAGAGAGGGAGAGAGAGAGAGAGAGAGAGAGAGAGAGAGAGAGAAAGAGAGAGAGAGAGAGAGAGAGAGAGACAGAGGTGGTGGGCATTTACTTATTATTTTTATGACACCAAAACATAACCTCCAAGAGCTAGGGACTTTGATTTATATATTGTTATATCCACAACACCAAAATAAATAAATACATAAATACATACATACATAAATCATACATACATACATACATACATACATACACACACACATAAAATGACTGTCACATCCCTCAACAACTGTTTGATGAACAAACACGCAGCTGAGCCAGGAGGTAACTAACAGTATCTATCCAATCAGCTCCATCTCTTACATGCGGAGAACACATGAAGACACAGGCAGGGCACTCCTGGCAAGGAAGATAAACCCTCAAGGCTGCATTGCTTTAACAGTTACATCTTAAGAGTGCAGCAAAGGAATCAAAGTGGTTGCAGAATGTTTTACTCATGAGCCTGACAAAACATCAAACTAGAAACTATTCGACACTCACTGTCTACTCTAGCCATTTCAGCCAGTTCTGGCACCCGGAACAGAAAGGCAAAAGCTAGGTGAATGTTCACTCAGTTACGTCTGAGAGCAACGCCTTGCTCTTTTAGAAATCAGGCTTCTAAGTAAAAAAGAATAAAGGGAAACACAATAGAAGGCAGTCAACTTCCCAATAAGGAATGCCAATATCTGTTCAGATTGATAAGATACCAGAAGAAAAAATGTCATTTAACACTCTATTTTTCCTACTTTCAACAAGACGACACAATGTTTAGTTAAATATTCAGAAGTAACTACAGATGTATAGAGAAAAAAAAAGCTTTATGGACAGTGTTTGTAGAATGCTTAATTTCCATTTCAACATAAAGAGTCTGGGACATTTCCAAATTGATGATTGAAATTTATGGAGACTATAGACAAACAATGTCCCCGACAATATCTACCTGATCTGTAACTCCTGGAAATAAGTGACAAGTTCTTCTCAGGAGATGATGCCAGAGAAATAACTACAGAAACCTGAGAACTCATTTCTAAGAATGTAGTTCATTCTTGAGTGAACTTCATAATTCTGAAATTAGCGCCACATGCTCACAAGAAGGGTCGGTCACATGAGCAAAATAGGAGAAACAATCTGAAGCTCCTGAAAACTCCCTTCTACTGTTCCCTGTCTTTCTGCTCTTTTTCCTGCATCCCCCAGGCATCTGTTCTGGGAACCAAGATAAAATGACTTGTCATTTTCTACTCTACCCCATCTGAAACAATGTTTGTAATGGCAGGTAACCAGGATGTGCTAGTCAGAGGAGAAACAATTTCCTTTGTCAGGGAAGATGCTCATGAATATAAAAACTGTATGTAATAAATAAGGAAGCAAGACATGGCAAGAACACTGTAGCTGCCATAACAAACGACACAGACTTCTCTGTGCTACATTTAAAAGTTCAGGTCTTAAATACAAACATAATATTCTTTTTAAAGACACATTTCATTGTTTGAACACTCTAAAGTTTGCAAAACAATGATTCTATTATAAACAACTTTACATTTAGTCTTCTTCCCTGACTTCCTAAGCTTAAACATAAATGTTCAATCTTAGTAGAAAAGTTATCCTAATAGAAGTCACTGCTCACTTCAATGAAACACAAAATAATGAAATGAAGAGATGGCTGGAGAAATGGCCCAGCAGTTGAGAGTGCCTGCTATTTCACAGGATCTGGGTTCAGTTCCCAGCATTCACATGGCTGCTTACAACTATCTGTAACTCTCGTTTTAGGGAACCCAAGCCTTCTTCTGGCCTCTGTGGGTACTGTACACATGTGGTGTGCATACACAGGAAAACACTTGTACGCAAAAGTATATTTTTAAAAACGATTGAGCAGATTTCATTACATATACTAGCCGCCCATATCTCTGCTATAACAACAATTAATGTATACCTTTACTCCACATGGGACAGTATGTGGTCCTCAATTAAAGATAATCTGAAACTCACCTAGCTCTCCAAACACTGTTACTACCATGTTGAGGCTTTAAAGCCCCAGCTTCCAAAAGCATGTGTTGCAACTATACATGAGGTTGTGACAGACTTGACAACTACGGATGCTCACTGAATGTGCGACAAACAAAAGTTAAGTTGACATCAAAGGTGTAATCAATCTGAGGTGTGTCTGGCAGTGCTCACTGGTGTATGGGGCAATTCACGATCATCACGGTCCTGGACTGGTGCCGGTGTCACATCAAGAAACACCAACACTGCCTGAAACACTTCCACTCCGACTGGAAACAAGACTTTCTGAACATGAAAGTTCTGCCTTTCCAGAAGCATGGTTCTTCAGCAAGAGCAAGGAGACTTCCACTATTTTCTGATCAACACTCCTCAGTGGTGACCAATGGGTCAGTCCATTTTTGGACTGTACTGTGTTAAATGTTTGACTTTAAAAGCTGCTGAGTTCACTTGAAGTTTATAAGTGAATTGTGGTTTAGAATTAAAATATATTTTCCAATAATTTACCAATCAACATTGAAAAATATTGAAGATGTTCTAAAAATGCAGAGTTATACATCCCTCTGATTTAATTCTTATGTAAGTTTAAAAGACACATCAAATTTCTATTATTTAAATTTTTTAAAGAAGTGATAAAAGTGTATACATACAAAAGAACTGCTTTAGTTTTTTAATGATTTATTGTCAGTGAATACTTGATTTGTATACCATAGATACACAGGTGAGGCCATGTAAAACTTTCCTGGGTAAAAATGGATCATGGACGATGGAAACTGTAAAAAGCCCTGACTTTCAGCAATTCACAAGAAACAGCAAAAGCACACTTCGGATCTCTTGAGCAGTTTTGCTTTCTCCTCCCAACCAGTGAAGATCGCACCCTTGCTTCATTTCTTCAGAGCTTGCATAACGGAACATGGGATTGTTATCTTGATGACCCAGAGAGCAAACTCACACAAGTGTCATAATCTACCGAACCTGAGGGGAAGGACTATGCTTATTACACAACACCAGTTACAAAGCAGAGTCTAAGGATTACACACTCCTCCTTTTAATTCCTTCCATCATTATACATTCCTTACGGAGTTTGTCAATTGCAAAGTAGCCCCCTGGTTGGCTATGATGGTGTCACATAAGTCACCAGATAATCTGTGACTGCAGGGTAGAAAATTAGATGGAGTGATCTGTGTTCGGGGATACTTCTACAAATCTGTTAAACAGAAATCTATTTCTATGGCTACTAATAACTAAAATCCAATATTTGAATACCAGAAATAGTGAACACTAGGTGTCAGTGTAAGAAATGAAAAACTATTTTTAAAAACCTGTTGTTTCCAATCAGGTGTATAACAAAAAATATCGAAACCAGCTGCGGCCACATTTTCTTATAATTGCATAATTCAGCTAACAAGCCAATCTTCTTTTTAAACACAAGTTCCTGCTTCCAAACCACCAAGAGTTTAAAGTCAGATTGAGCTGATTATTAGATGTTACAGGTGATTTGTGACCTGAACTATAGAAGGCACAGCAAAATGTCATTTCTAACGATATACTTTGAAGAAAACTTTAAAGAAATAATGCATTTTAAAATATATAATGCATTTAATACAAGTATGGTCTAAAAGTTTTATGCTATATGATTTGAGGTAGGAAAATTGCTTCAAAAATGTTGTGGGGTAGCTTTTAAAGGCTATCAGGCATATATATAAATGCTTTTCTGGCATATGAAAGGGTCCAGCTTCCAAGTCCACTGTGGCAAAACTAGACCCCCCCCCATTAAAAGAAAAACAAATGAAAGGCTCCCACATAAATGTCCAACTATTAAAAGATAAGATGCTCCAGGGGTCGGGCACACACCTGTTATCACAGTACTTGGATTGCTGAGACAGAATGAAGTTTTAGACCAGCATAAACTACATAGCAAAGATCCTATCTCAAAATCATTAATGTTTTAAAATTTAAAACTAAAGAAAAACATTAAGGTACTTGAAAGTTAATCCACAAACCAGAAGATATGAGTCTTGGAAATACAATTGACTCTTCTCAAATCCTGGTATTCATAGGGTATTTCTAGAATAACTGGGGTGTAGCCCCAGCATGTGGGCAACTAAAGTGAGTGGGATGTTGAGGATTCAAAGCCAGCCTGGGCCAAAGTCTAAAAGAATAACATCAAAACAAAGTACAATGAACTACGAATTCTAAGGACGTGACTAGAACTGCAGCCTAAAAGGAAATTAAATTAACATTCATAGAAATGATTATCACTAGTAATAATAATGAAAGAAAAGGATAATATCAATTTAAGGCATATTTTATAAAGTACAATAACATCTTTGCTCACTTGTGATCGATATACATGTTTGGAAATGTGTTGGGAGACTTCGCCATAAATTGTGAGACCTATTATTATTATTGAAGAAGGAGCAAAGGAAGCACAGTGCTCAGCACTGCAACATAAAATCTGTGCACTCCAGAGACAAACTATTTAATGTTTTTCTGGATGAGCATAAACATTTCAGCTGATTTAAAAATAAATTTCTGTATGTGTC
Organism: Grammomys surdaster; assembly: GCF_004785775.1. Taxonomy (NCBI): domain Eukaryota; kingdom Metazoa; phylum Chordata; class Mammalia; order Rodentia; family Muridae; genus Grammomys; species Grammomys surdaster. Next base: position 10,463,966 of record NW_021604617.1, read on the forward strand.
TGTATTAATGTGTGCTGGTGCCCACAGAGACCAGAAGGATCTGATATTCTGGGGCTGCAGTGTACCCAGTTGTGGAGAATGACGTAGGACCTCTGGTAGAACAGCAAGTGCTCTTACTGCTGAGCTATCTCTCAAGGCCTTAGCTGACACTATTCTTGTGTCACGGATAGTTAGTTCTAGTCATTATCCCAATGGCTAACACTGAATGAACTGAAAAAACTGTAATGTTCTCAGTGGGCCCGACTATGCAGAAAGTGACAACAGGTCAAAATGAAAACAGGCAGATACATTCATAATGATTGATCTAAATCAATGTCTCAGGGTTGCAGGGTATTAAGAATAAAAGGAATGAAAAGTACAGACATAGGAAATAGAAAACAAAAACATACGTCGCATAAAATTCAATTGCAGAAAAGTGGCTCCAAAATACACACAACATGGGAATCGAAGGTCTGTCTGACTTTTCTGTGCCTTGCTCTTGACATTTAGCCCTATGATTAAGATTTGGATGTCAGTAATTAAATGCTGCTTCTATTGGTAAACACTGTTGATCAATGCTAGGTGATCTACATGTACTATAATAAAAATGTCTATGAGGTTGGTATACTCCAATAGATTAGCAAGCAGAGGTTCCTGGGGATGAACCTCAAATTAGCTCAAAACTGCAAAACTATCAAACCATGAAGCCAAAAATTCAAACTCAGTGATGTGTGTCTCCTGCTCAAACCTGCTCGGCCAGCACATCGCAGCTCATGGCTCATAGTTTATAGAGCTTGTGGCTGGGGCAGAAGTAACAACGAGAGACACATTTGGAGGGTGGTTCTTAAAACATGAGCACACTAACAGCAGACCGAGACAGAATGTGCTCTCTACCTGCACCAACTCTACACTGGGATGGACACTGACATTGTCATAGCAGTGATGGCTGACACATACTGTTGAATTCATCTCTTCTCACTGACAGAGGAGTTAGTTTATAGTCAGACTAGTATTTTTTTTAAAGATGTATTTACTTTTATATTTATATGGATACGCTGTAGCTGTCTTCAGACATAAAAGAAGAGGGCATCAGATCCCATTACAGATGGTTGTGAACCACCATGTGGTTGCTGAGAATTAAACTCAGGACCTCTGGAAGAACAGTCAGTGCTCTTAACCACTGAGCCATCTCTTCAGCCCCCAGACTAGTATTTATAAATACCATGAGAAGCCGAGGCTGAAACTAAGAAAATAATACCAATTCAAGAAACTTGGTAGTATTGTTCTTGACCAAAGAAAACTATGTTTAACATGATCTTAAAGTTCACACAAATAGGAAAAAAGAGCAACAAGAAGACGTGCTGATCTTTTCTCTATGCTGGAAAGGTATCCTTTATCACAAAAAGCTTCCCAAGACCAGCCTGCCTTAAGACAGGAATGTGTGCATGCATTTGTGTGTGTTTTCGTGCATGTGTGTGTGTGTGCGTGCGTGCGTGAGTGCGTGTCTAAGATGTGACAGAGGTCTGAGGGAAACAACTTGAGGAAGTTAGTTTCCTCCATCCACCATGTGAGTCCTCAGGTTCACACTCAGGCTTGGCAGGAGGTGCTTTCCTTCACCTCTTGGCCAGTCCTCTGTTGTTATGAAAAGGTTCATTCACTACTACAGACACAAAGGGAGATTTAAAACATTAGCAGCTCTGTAGGATCCTGACAAAGCTGGATTTCAATCTCCCTCACTATTAGGCCTCAATGTCCCCTTCTTGGGTTTCTGTCTTCAGGTGGTGTTGCAGCTTTCTTCACTTGTAAGCACATCACTTTCCAGACAGACAGCACATGCCAAGGATGCCACCGTTCAGTGTTCAAGACCTTTCTGCTCAGTCCCTTCAGCTGCAAACTCACTTTTCTAAAGCCTTGAGATCTAAAGATCTCAGGCCTTGCACTCCAGGCAGCTGCCTCTCTGCCTGCCACTCCGACTCACCTGGGCCTCGCGGGTCCTCCTTTCTACCTGCTATCCTGACATCCTGACAGTTCATGTGGGTTTGGTTTTGTGGTGCTCCCTACTCCTAAACCTTTCATTCAGAGTCAATTGCTATCCAAGGAAGTCAAATGCTTCCATCCTGGATATTGTAATAGCCCCCTTATGTACTTCTCTGGGAACGCCATTGAGATTTTCACTATGTATACAAGGAGCCAAGCTTTCTTGGTTTTCTCCCTCTGCAATTCTAAACTTGCGGCTGCCTCTAGCTCTCTATAAGTCACCGGTTTGAGGGGAGTGATCTTGAAAATCTGGCCCCACTTTTCCCTCACTGCCATCGCCAGTGTGCACTTAGGAAACACTGCTGATACTCCAAATACAAGCTTGGGCTTCAGTGAAGGTGCCTTCATACGCATGGACAGATCTGGTTTCTTGGCATGAAATATAAAGCCTACACAATCTATCTGACATTTAAAAATAAGCATTGACTCCTACAGCACCATTCAAAGCAATTCTGACATTTCAACATAAATTTACTTGCTACAGTGACTAAGCAGCTTCTTTTGAGAACATAAAGACTCAGATGAAACAAGAAAACAGTTTGGGTTGAAACTCAAAGAGTAAATAAAAGGATAATTTACTGATTATGATTCAGATTTTGAAAAATGTGATAAATAAATGGATTCCAGTGATACATCAAACTTCTATTTCTTAATTAGTACAGAAAAAGAAATTAGGTATGTTAAAACAAAACAGTATAAATTATCATTATTATTATTACAAAGACATTTATAAACAGTGCATTGCTGGCTCTGATTAAATACCACAGTTATTTAGTAAAATAATATGCCTAAGTACTTTTGTTTTTAAATAGAAAAAAATGGGTACCCAATAGATACAATATATCCTAACAAGCTTGTCCTTAGCAACAACATCAAATGTCCATGTTTAGAAGCAAGCAATATGATAGAAGAAAAGGAAAGCTGAGTCTTTCAGCATGGAAAAAAGGGTAAGCCATGGACTGGTATTCAAAATGTATGTGGGCAAAACTTTTATTGGGGACATTATTATTATGTTTTAAGTTTAGAGACCTTTCTAATAAAAACTGCTTTAAGGGAATCATCTGTACTCAAAGAAAAAGACTTTACTAAGACTTTTCTTTGTGAAGCCAGCACCATCATAAACAACATGGCAGGTTTCTAAACAAGCCACAATATTTCACGTATCCTTTTAATATTCATAAATATCTGTCCTAGATATTATTTAGTCACCACAGTGTAGGGGTCCACAAAATGGTGTTATTTTCAGTCATGTGCAACACACACTGTCCAGTCCAAGTAGCAGGGTTGGGAGTCAACAACCTTTCAGTCTTTCAACATGTATTTGCCAGGGTATAGTGTATAGATTTGATTTACAAACCAGTTAGGTATCCCTTATTTTGTTAAGTGTGGTCTAGCAACTATAGGTCCTGTATGACTTCATGCTGTTTCCGACCAGCAGCTGCCTTTGCAACTAGTCACCATAGTCTCTGTTCACTGCGCTCCTCTCTCAGGGCTCACAAAGGGAAGGCAGAATCAAATTCAATGTATTTGGAGTAATAAGAGCAGTTTTTGAAGTACTCATTCCAACACTTATTGCTTAATTTCCAGTAGAACTAGAAGTGCATTATTAGCAACATGTTACTGATAAACATCAGCTTACAAACTGCCCTCTAAACATTCTCAGGATGTTTACTTTTTGACCAAGCTTTTACTCATTGACATATGTAAGAAACATTTGTTCAATTCAGAGTAAAAATTTGAAATAAAGTTTATGGTAACTGTTTTAATATAGATAATATTTTTTGAATTTCAAATTGCATATACGATGTATACTCCACACCCCCATATGTGTTTGTGTTAATACATATTAACACATGAAGCATGAAGTTTATATATATATATATATAAACCTTAACTCATAGAAAGGCCTTTTTATATACACACACACATGTATGTATGTCCGGCTATACATACACAAACATGCACATGTGCACATACATACATACATACACACACACACACACACACACACACACACACACACCCCACTTGAAATTTAACTATGTTTTATTCCAGAAAAGGCTCCAAAGATACGTATCTTTTTATGAAACAGAGAATGTGATTTATAAATTCATCTACAGATGTAAAAGTGACTAGAAAAATCTAAAACCAAAAAAAAGTACCTACCACAATGTACAATAATAAAAATTGTAATAAAAAACAATGAAGGATATAAATTCATTTTATTGTCTAGGTGGATAAAAATACATACCTTGAAGAATCAGTATGTTGTATAAGTATAAAATATTGGGATCTGAGAAATAAAAGCTTATAATTATAGCTACATAACAAGAAAGTAAACTAAGGCTAAAATTTTTTATGTTGTCAGTTATTTAAAAATGTGCAATATGTGAGTATGAATGTGTCTGTGTGTATACCCATAAATAACTTAACATAAAAAATCTTTAGCAGTTAGGCAGAACATTGTATTAAAGGTCTTATAGTCCTCTTTTCTTTATAACTCCCATGTTAAAAATAACATCAGCACTGGGAAAAGGCAAAGAGAATTATCAATGAGAGATTTCCAAAGCCTGTGAAAAGGATCTAGAATCTTGGGAGTAATCTGTCAGTTCCGAGTTAAAGAGAGTACAGGGAACACAGTGCCCTAACGGGAGCATGTCTGTTTGCAGAAGGCAAGACAGAATCTGGTCAATGAGAAGATAGGCCTTGAAAAATGGTTTTGAAGCTAATAAGAACTAAAAGAAAGAACAAAGGGAATTACACAGAGCCAGGAGGGAGAAAGGCAAGGAGTATTAAGCCCAGAGGGTTTGGACAGTTACTGTTCTGTGCACTCTGAAGCTTATACAAAGCCTTTCTATAAGTTAAGGTTATTATTAATATTAACACTAATCCTGAAAATGTGATTACACATGAAAACTCTCAACTATTAAAATTTATTTGTAGGTTCATATAGTGAAAATACAATATAATTTTAAAATGCTATGTTAAAGAATTGTATTTTATGTGTAAAACAAGGAAAGGTTTCTGATCTTAAGTGTAAAATGAAAGCAGTTATGTAGTCGTGAGAAAGCACTGCTATCATTCTAATGGATGACTCCAACAGTATGCTGTCAGTTCAGTCACAGGTCAATTTGCACAAACCTCTGCCCCTCTCCACTACGTAACGCACTTCAGTCCGGGGAGCGCACATTTCACAGAAGACAGGCATCTCTCAAGTCAGTCTGACTTTACCTAAAGCCTAATAAATATGTTAGACACACAGAAGAAACTTGTCAGAAATCAGATTTTAAGGGCAGGTACCACCCGAGGGTACTCAGAATACAGTACTGCAATAGTCTACCATGTGTCAGGGTAGGATTCAAGCAAGCCAGGATGAAAGTCAGAGAGGACCCAAAAGAAAGCAGCCTGCAAGAAAAGGCAGTCAGAGAGTTGACAAGGCCTAAGCTAAAAGCTGAGCACCAAGAGCCACCGGTGAGAGTGCAGCTAGAGAGGCCACCTGTAATCTGCCATTCTGACACTGAAGTAAGATTTTACAAAGTGAATTGAATATTAGTAGAATAATATAAATGAAAAAAAATGAAAGGAAATGTTAAGGACAGTAGAAAGAACTGGAAATTTCTTTCCACCCAATCCTCCAGGCTTGGGCTAACATTCAAAACTGAGAACCCAATAAATCCTCCTCCTCTGAGCGGCTTGTGACAGGCATTTTGTCACAGCAGTGAGAAAAGCGGTTAATGAACAGATTAATCTCATAATTAAGAGACATAAAATACCTATACAGCCATTAAAACTCAGATTGCATCTGAACTTGAAGGAATACTTACAATATGATAATACAAATCTCACACAATTGCCAATTGTACAAATCTCTATTTGTTGAAAGTAAGGAGGGCTCAACCTGGAGAGTAAGGGAGGAGGAAGCTTAAGATTGAACAAGATTTACATCTTTCTGATAAGCTTTGAATTCCTTGGGTATTTTTGACCCATCTTTTATCTAAACCACACCAGTAAATGGCCTGTTTTAATGACCACAGCAACCATTTACTATTACTAGTTGCCAGACAGAAGGGGCATTATATCATCTTTGCTATGCAGTGTTGACTTGGCAAGAACTGTGGTGCCTGCAGTTTCATGTCCCTATTGAGTACTAATCTGAAATCTTTAGGCATATGAAATAGCCACTATTCAGCCATCATAACACAGAAATGATAATTTCACTTTGTGCTAGCTTACATGATTTCTCAGGTGTGATTCGATGTAAAAATGCTACTCTTCAGAACACGGGCCTAAAGCAATGGAAGAGGGGGAATGTTGGCCTCGTGCTGCAAGGCCGTGATTTGGGTCGTTACTGCCAAATGTATGACACATGCGAAAGTTCTATGACTGTGCTATTCTAATCTGTTCTAGGGAAATAATCAACTGCTTTTCATATTTTAACCTCCCGGTTTTCATTAGTTAACATATTTTATAACATGTAAAAATGATCAAAAAGCAATCAGTGAGGCCTAAGCCATTCATAACTACACAACTGAATAAAGAGAAGGGACTTACTTGGAATGAAGGGCGTCTTATTAAAGTACTGAGTAGGAATTGGGGGTTAGAGGGCAAAGATTACATGGAAAACACATGTCAAAAAGGGGGGAGACCAAACAAATTTAGGGAAAAACTTAAAGTTTATAGCTAGATTGCCTGCCAGCATGCCCGTGTTTCTGTCTGTCTTCCTGCCTTCCTCCCTTACTCCATCCCTCCGTCCTACTTTCAAACATGGCTGCAGTATGTATCCCAAGCTTCGAGAGTGTAGTCCACATGCCTTGACCTTCTAAACTGGAGACATGCTGCTTCCACCCCACTCCCTGCACGGAATTAGAATGAGTCTTATTGTAAAGAATTTATTGGATCAATTGTTATGGAGCCAAATATTGGTTACCTTAATCTGCCATCATTAGAACCAGAAACATCAACTTCCAACAATAATCTGGTTGACAGGTTATATGATAAAGGAAGAATCCAGTTTTTTTTTTTTTATCTACCATGTTGAAAATGCAGTTTTCTTACTTGAAGGCAATATCCTGAGCAACTATTAACAGTCCACAAAGAGTAGCGACAACAAAATCCTAAAAGGTTAAAAAGAGCACACTTAAGCAATTATTTTTAAAAAAAAAAAGACACAGGACAAAAGGAATGGGACAACTTATGACAGAGATCAACGTCAAGCTTTCCCTTGCTGGTTAGGTAACACCTTACAAACAGATCAAAGACGGGCTTGAAAGGATTCAGAATGAAGCAAGTGCTAGGTCTTGGGAGTTAGCGTTAATCTTTAAGGATAAATATTTCGGCCTCATATGTCAAGCCCTGAAGTAATAATTATTCTGAATGGTATATTATTATGTAAGCTTGAATTTGTTTGTTAATTTATATATTCTCATAATTTCTACTATTTCTCCATGTCTTTAAAATGAAGAGAATGTAGTCCATAAACTGTTGAGGTTTTGTCTTTTACAGTGAATTGTAATGCTAAGTGTGGTCGCCCAGCACTGAAGTCTAGTAAGTAGATTTGTGACCCTGCCACCACATTATTTCTGATTGTTAAATAAAGATGCCAACAGCCAATAGCTGGGCAGAAGAGACACAGGTGGGATTTTAGGTTTCCAGGGCTTGGGGTCTGAGGAGAAACACAGGGGAAGAAGAAGGTGAAAGAGGAGAGAAGAGAAGCCACCATGGGTTAGGAGTCAAAAAAACTTGGCCCTGAGGGCTTGCCAACAGCACTTAAGAGCGGCTCAGATGAAACATAGTAAGGAATAACTCACGGTTATAGGTAGGAAAGTAGATTCTAATAAAATAGAGGGTAGGATTTGGCCCAGCTCTTGTGCTGTTTGAGGCTTATTGTAAATATAAAGGTTGTGTGTGCTTTTATCCAGGAACTAAATGGTCAAAGGTGGGGTAGAAACCCCAGGCTGGCATTAAATAATTTCTACAACAATAAACCTGATAACATGCATTATTATGTAAATTATTCTAATGATATTTTTACGACAAAACTGGAATCACTCCATTTGATGTTCAGCAAGCATTTAAATGTACATTAACATATGTGGCTATTTGTACTCTTTGAGCATTACTGAAAGTTTTTAAGGTTATCTTTGTTTTTATTGGACATTTTATTTATTTACATTTCAGATGCCGTCCCCTTTCCCCATTTCCCCTCCCTAGAAACCCCTATCTATCCCCCCTCCTGCTTTATGCTTTTATACCATTTGAATTACATGCAAGTATTCAGGTCAGTTCTAGGTTGAGGGACTAGGAATACAATAAATGCAAATAGTCAAGGAACAAGCAAGACAATAAACATAAGTAGTCAAAGAACAAGCAAGGCATTCAACACAATTCTGTGATCACTCCCATGATCACAGTTTCTAAAGCCTTATCAGGATGACCGGAATATCTGAGCCAACTTCCCTGTCCTAGCTTCTCAGTCATTCGAGATTCCTCTGTTGTGAATTCTCTGTTTAATTGTACACCCCATTTTTTGATTGGGTTGTTTGATTTCTGGTGGTTAGCTTCTTCAGTTTTTTATATTTTTTGGATATTAGCCCTCTATCGGATGTGGGGGTAGTGAAGACTTTTTCTCAATCTTTAGGTTGCCAATTTGTCCTATTGGCTATTCCCTTTGCCTTATAGAAGCTTTCCAGTTTCCTGAGGTCCCATTTATCAATTGATCTTAGAGCCTGAGCCATTGGAGTTCTGTTTAGGAAATTTCCCACTGTGCCAATGAGTTCAAAGTTCTTCCCCACTTTCTCTTCTGTTTGATTCAGTGTCTCTGGTTTTATGTTGAGGTCCTTGATCCACTTGGACTTGAGCTTTGTGCAAGGTGACAAATATGGATCTATTTTCATTTTTCTATATACAGATTGCCAGTTAGGTCAGCACCATTTATTGAAGATGCTTTCTTTTTTCCATGTATATTTTTGGCTTCTTTGTTAAAGATCAAATGTCCATAAGTGTGTGGCTAACAATATTTACATTAAAAAAACAACAGGGGGACCAGAGCCATTACAAGGTCCCCTTCAATTACTGGAGGTCAGGCCTCTATCCCTGCCTTTGCAAGACTAGAATCGCCATAGCCCTTCTATACTTAGAGAAGGGAGGAGATGTCAGGGGCAGCCCTGCTTACACACTGAAGGCCTAAAATCAGCCACAGGCCTAAAACCAGCAATAGGCCTGTCATACATGAATACTAACATCAAGTCTTGGGTCTCTGTGGAAAGACATTGAAACAGATAACTATAAGCTATTGTAAACAGGCAGTTTTCATGGAAATTTACCAGCCTGAGTAGTCATAGACCTTGTAAATAGGTAGTCTTGGCAGAAAATACCAACTTAGATAAGGACAAGTGAATCATAGGCAGAGTCATAGTGACCTGTCCCCTGAACCTTCACCTAGCGGATACCCAGTTCTGAAAGATATCTGTATTCCCCCTGAACACCCACACTCCAGTGTCATCCCCTTCCCCACATCCTGCCTTTCTGTGTTTATAACCCCTGTGTGAACGAATTATGATTTGAAAAAAAAATTATTAAAAGAAAATAAGTAAACAATTCCCCCTTCTATTTGGGCTACCTTGCATCCAACAACAAAAGGGGATTTATAGAAGGTTTTATAACTGTAACATTTCTCTTAAATAAATTACTTGAACACCAGAACCTAGAGAAACCAATTAGTCTGATAAGTATGGAAGCAGCTAGGTGGCTAATGGGCAGGTGGGTACATATAACATAGATACTGGGACAATGGTAATTTACATCCCGGGTAAAGTGATGGGTATTTTCACCACAAGACTTGCAATGGATTGTAATGAAAAACTTATTAATTGTTCACTTCTGGAATTCTCCATTAAATATTTTTTGCTGCAATCAGCTACAGGTAACTGGAATCTTGCAAAGGGAAAATATAGATAAGGGGAGATGATTACACCATACCAACACAGATACCTGAGAAAGGAGGAGGTAGCATAGTATAAAATGTCTAGAATACAGAGGAAGACACACAGAATAAGCAAAAGTCACCCAAGTACAAAAACAAATAAACTAGTAAACAATACAAACTAGAACTACATTTACACACACACACACACACACACACACACACACACACACACCACTGTGCTCTTGAAGAAGGCAGTTTATATCAGTGAGGGAAAGGCAGGCTTTTAATGAATGTTGACAATAAAGCTGGGCAGCTGCTCAGGAAAAGACAAAATTGGTTCCACATATCAAAAATGGATTCAACAAATTAAGGATATATAAGAAAATTGAAATAATAAAAAAAACCCTAGGAAGCAATGTGAGTAAATTATTCTTTAAACTCACTATATAAACTGGAATTTGTGATTCAAAATTCAACATCAATAAAGATTATATGGTAAAGGAAAAGTATTTCAAACAAAATCTCTGATAGCAAACTTTAACAATTGATAAAATTAACATACTATAAGGGTATCTTTGTACCATATGTCACAGATGAAATGCTGGAGTCATAATGTTTTTGGGACACGAGTTAACTGAGAAATGGATGTGTTACCCTGGTCAGCACTTAAATAGCCTGAGAGATCTTGAGTAATAAGAACAAGAATAAAACTGGGTAACGGCACATAGGAAATAACAAACAGGGAGAGTGAGACAGCTTTTCAATTAAGAAGAATGCTGAGTAATAAATAAAGACCAGAACAGTTACCCCTGTGCAAACACTAGAGTAATAATTTTATAAAATTTCCTGATGAGTTTATAAAGTGCATGGTTGAAACATACTCAGGAAAAGAAAATATTACATAGCTATAAAACTATATGTCCCAAAGTATTTTACTAACCTCACCTAAATATTTAAAATACTACTAATGTGGGTTTGGAGTACAGCTCAGTTCTACTACAGGCACTATGAATGCAAAAAGACCACCAAGCCAAGAAGTACACCTACACAAAAAAATAACTTAGCGGGCTGGAGAGATGGCTCAGCAGTTAAGAGCACTGACTGCTCTTCCAGAGGTTCTGAGTTCAATTCCCAGCAACCACATGGTGGCTCATAACCATCTGTAATGGGATCCGATGCTCTCTTCTGGTGTATCTGAAAAAATAACTTACCATATATCACCTCCAAAGGGTGATCCAAGAAACAGCACAGTAAGAAGTATCAGTAACAAGACAGGACACCCTTGGCAGGTCACAGTGAATAGATTCCATCACTTCCCCAACGAACTTGTTCAGGATGTGTGACCACATTCTAATGTAAGGGCAGATCAATAGAACAGAAGAACACTCTGCTTCTTGTAAATGTTCAAGGCATAAAAGGTCAGGAAGTACTGAAGGCTTAGTAGAGACAGAAAGAGACAGCCATGACAAGGCAATAGTCTATCAGCCAGTGTGGTATCCTTGATTGCACCTCTGAAAAGAAACAGGGGTTAGTGGCAAGGAGGCTGGAATTCAAATAAGGCTGTGAAGCTATTGTGGCGGGAGGTTTTCATAACTGCTATGTGAGATACCGACATCAGAAAGAGCTGAACGGCATCTGAGAACTCTGTACCCATTGTAGACATTTTCGGTACAATCAAGTGAATTCTAAGAAACCTCTGGTGAAAAGGATGTACATCAGCAATTATTAAAAGTACTGTTGCTATGGCAACATCCCACTGTTAGAATGCATCAGGTTATGCAATTAAATCAGTATTATTATATTTATATCATATCTCAATAGCGCCAAAAATTTTGCTGCTAATTAAAATTTTGTTTTTTTTTTAATGTGTTGGGTTGGAACAATAATACAGCAGAATAAAAAAGAGATACCAAATAGGAATGGTTCTGTGTGATCTCACCAGGTTAATCAGTTGTGTATGAACCACATCTTCTACCAAAACTGCTGTCTCATGGAGCGGCCTCCTAGCATCGCCTAATGAAAACCTGCAGGAAGAATAAAACACACCACTATTAAGGATACGGACCAGGTACAATGAATAATTAATATAGACTTCTCATTGTAAAGATCAACTGTATGAAAGAGGCAATAAATTGCTCTTTCAAACAATCCGACAGTGCACACTTACTTCTAGACTAAGAAAATAAATACCTTGTTTATGAAGTGTAACTTCCCAAGAAAGCATATTATTATCTGCACTTCTTCTTGTTTACAGAGTATTTTAAAAGGTGAGATACTGTGTCAAAATGCAACGTACAACTTCACTTCTCAATACACACGACAGGAAGCTCACAATTTTACTCCCATGGCTCACAGCCATTACTTCAGCTCCAGGGGATCCAAGCCCTCCAGCCTCTGATAGCATCTGCACTCTTGGGTTCATACTCACAAACTGATAAACATGCATACACTTAAAGTTTAAAAAAAACGATAAAAAATTTTTTGAAAATGGAAAATACCACCAACCATAGCACAATATGAGCATCAAATATCCATGTTACATATCTACAACTGTAAATATAAGGGCAGAGCAACAGAAACACACGCTATAAAATGGGTAATTCAAGAATACAGAAATTTGTTTAAATATGAAGATGGTATCATTTGTGATCTCCAACTACATACAAGCAGAATATAAATAATGATTTATAGTTTTTATTGCAGCATCTGTTTATTAGATATGCAGACTCCCGCCCTCTTAAAGAACAGTTGAAACTGCATAATGAACTGAAGTCTTACTTAAAGCCCACATTAACAGAAGATGACTAAACTATTCAAGCATGATGAGAAGACTGACTCTCACTTGAAGAGAGAACAGTGGTCCTTATATTTGTATTTAAGGCATATACTTAACTCACAAAAACCTACAACCTGGAGTAAACTAGCAACGATTTCAGGTACAGGAAAGAATGTACAGATCCCATAAAAGGCAGGAAATACATCTGAAGAACCAAAATGAAGGTGAGAAACCATTCCCAATAGTCCTGATACTTATCAAGGCAACTAGGAAACTATCTTAAATGCCCCTAGCCCACCAAGTCGTAGCACAGAAAAGATCAAAGAAAAGAATCTTCCATAAGAATTCGTCAGTACTTGATGTACAAGGCTGTACATGACAACACATACATGGTAGTACAAGTAGTAATGTTAGCACTCAAAAAACAGAAGCAGACGGGTCACTCAGTGTCAAGGCCAGCACGGACTAGAGACTAAGGTCAATGTCAGTCTGGGCTATACACAGAGAACTTGTCTCAAACAAAACAGTAAAAACAACAACACACGAACAAAACAACACAAACAAGAAAAGAATGATTTGATATTATTCCCATGAATAATATATCAAGGACCATTACTATATATACTACAAAATAAATCATCATGAATGAGTTAGCAGGACAGCCAATCACTGAATAAGACCTATACATACCAAAATAATTAAACAATAATTAAGTATTAACTATATGGTTCATTCTCTAGGACATACCTATAATCCAAGGACAAAGACTGCTATACAAATGCAAGTTTAAGGGCAGCCTGGGCTACATAGCAGATCACTCAGTTCACTTGAATATTTGCTTCTAAATTTGCACACCCTGATTAAAACGAGAAGAGAACTGGGTATGCTGGAATTGATACACTACTAAGAAAAGGTAGCAGAGGGCTAAAGTATATTGATAAGCTTTTGGCTGACAACTGAGACCAAAGAACTCAAGGTACATGAGTACATGATGTGGCCGAGAACCAAGTCTAGGAGATGAGAACCAGAAGCTCCATTGTGGGAATGTGTCCTAGGATGCTGAGTTGCGTTCAGTAGTTACACTGGCTATGGATGTTACACAATGTCCTGCCTTATGCTGATGCTGTGTTTAACAAGTTTTTGTAACCTGGAGTCTTTTTTTCCTTAGGTCTGGTCCTCTGGGACATTACCCTATGTCAGATAATATATCACTTTGTAATAGACACAGTGTGACAACTGTTTGGTTTAAGGAAGGCTTTGGATGACTTTCTGTCTCCTCCACCAAGTTTCCTTCTTACCTTCTAGGGCCTCAATTGAGTATACTTTTAAGGCTGCACGTCACTATAATCTCAGTATTTCTGATACACTGTTTGCAAAGGCTGCCCTCCCCAACCTAATCCGCCCCATCCCTCTCCTTACACTTGTACGGCCTGAGAGATTTTTAACCCAGAGACAAATTCAAAGACCTGCACAATGGACTCTTACATATACCCTACAAGAGCTATACTGACAGCATCTTAGTGCCTGTGCTCTCTTTCTCTCTCAAATTCCTACTTTAACATTCATCCTTATCAGTGTCTATTTTCCTTTATGTGCACCGAGTGATTTGCATGTGAGGGCATTATTGCTTGTGCTGAGTCATGGAAACCTACTGCTCTCTAAGCTGCATTACTGTTCCTGTCTTCCCCCTCTAGGGGAAATGCTCTGTATTTAAGTAGAATTCTGTTTCTTTTGTGATTTCCAAACATCAAGATTAGTTGAAAATACAAAATCCTACTTTCAAAACTATGAAGCATTGTGTTCAAAAGTTCTATTTTGTTTGCTAAAGGATATCTTTAAAAGAAAAAAATAGCTTGACATTATTTACATAGACTTCAAGCTTGATTGTTTAAAAGTACACAATTTTATGATTTTTAAGTAAACTTACAGAGTAGTGTGCCCATCTATAAAATCTAGTTTAAGGACTTTTGCTAGTACCCCAAAACCTTATATCTCTTGACAATAAGCCCTATTCTCATCCCCAGCTCAGGGCAAACTATGAAAAGATCTAGTTGAGATCACCAGACCTCAGGTTTCCCTTCCAGGTTCAACATTCCTCACTTCTTAGCATGTAAGTATGTTGTACAGCCATTTCCTCAGCATTGAAACAGGCCTTCCTGGAGGGAGAAGAGAGGGTGCTATACATAACCAGGCCAAATGACCTGAGAGAGTCAGAAGATTCACAAGGCTGCATGAGCAGACAAGCCTTGAGGCTCTAGTCCTAGAACTGCCTATGTACTGTGCAGAGAGTGCCGGAGAGTGGTTTTCTTGGGCAATTACTGACACAGCTGACTTGGACCTCAGTAAGCTCTCAGGTTCAGCAACCTAGACTCAGTGGATTATTTCTTTGCCCTGCAGTCAGCGCCCTTGCTAGAGATAACAGACATCTTTTGTTATCTCCCTAAGTAAATGCTACAGCCTTGGGGAGATTATCCCAAAGACCATGGTAATTTTTAGTTTAATTACAGTAATATTAAGGCCTAAGTTTTGATTTGAATAGAAAACTTATCTTACCAGTTTTTAATACATAAATAACAATAGCAACAAAGCAGCTCCCTAACCTACATGGTGAACAAATCAAATATAGACAACAGATCACACAATTAACATTTCTGTGGACTGCAAAGAACTGAACTAGCTTCCTGTCTGTTTTTGAGTTAGTTTGCCATCTTATCTTGTCCACAAGAATATCATGTCATATGACATGGAATATCCTGCTGAAATTTCTACCCTGTTCCATAGCATTACCCCATATACAAACTATCTTATGTGAACCCATTCAAGTTCCTAAATAATTAAAAGATCCAGATTTTTCTAGAGATTGGTAAATTTAAAGTGTTTATTGGTGTGGTGGTGCATACCTTTAATCCAGGACTCAGAAGGCAGGGGCAGGTTCTGAGTTCAAGTTAGATGGGTCTACATTAAGACCTTGTCTCAAAATAAATGAAAACTGTAAAAATATTGAAAAAACTGAGCAACTATAAAAGAGTTTCCTGACTAAACTCAACCTTCCCACAACATTTTTAAGAAGCAAAGCAAAATTATGCTAAAAGCCTAACTTAATTATACTTCTTATAAAAATACCAGATAATAATTTATATCAATATTTAATTAGTAAGAATCTTATGCCTAGTTTTTCTCCTGAGAATTCTATTCACAGAAGCCAAAGCATTATTAGTCCAGCACAATACAAGAGCGTGTCAATGAAAACATAAATAAACACTGCAAAGTCATGGTAGAATCACGAAAGATATGTGAAAATTAATTGTGCAAATATCTGTGACTGCCAAAAGGAAAATGCATAATATATTCCAGTTGTACTACATAACATATTCCATTTGCTTATTCAGAAAAGGATTCAATTTAAATCATGAGGCATACAAGACAACTGTCTTTATAGACTATGTAAACTAGACAATGATCAGTCACTTTTGTTCAGAGAAAATAAAGAAAACATTTATCTCTAGTCTCAACAATATTCCTCAAATCAAAATGGAATTTAGTATACCCAGAGAAATGCTGTTCCAATTTATTCTCCAGAACATGTATAAAAAGTGATGACATGAGAAGGATGTTAAGATATAATTACATGTTAAGATTCTGTTGAGAATAAACACATAGCATACATTAAATGATCTTTTGGGTTCCCTTTAGATTATAGACCAGAATTTCAAATTTTGGTATGTATAAATAACTTTTATGCAAGTCTACACAAACTATCATTATAAATCATGTATTAAAATGTAGCATTGAAAGCTTTCATCTGTTCTTTAACCATGAACATATGAGGGTATCAAGCATACTAAAAATACCATTAAAAGGTATTGTCTCTTGGTATCTGCAGGGTACTAGTTAGAGGTTTCACACAGATACAATTAGTCCTCATGTAAAGAGGACAATACCTACACAAAGCCTCGATACATCCTTTTGTGAGATTAGCTCCTACAATATGAATGCTACATAATGAGTTATTATACAGTATTGTTTAGGAACTGATGGGCAGAGTCTAAAGATGAATCCATAGATATTAAGCCCATAGATGTGGAGGCCCGACTCTCCTGTGTACCTAGCCACCACTAGACGACATGTATAAGTAAGTATCATCACAGATACCACCTCTGAGGGAATGTACTAATAATGACTTACATCAGCGTAGTAAATCAAAATGGGGTGAGAACCTATACTGTTATTGCTTTTGTCGTAATTATTAATAGTATTTATTCTTTCCATTTCAGGTCTAGATTGTGCAAGAGTACATATTCAATGGAGCGCATCAGTAGGATTTCCATTCGCAGTATTCTTACAAGCTATAACTTAACCCAACTACTTTACACTATGGTGTTTCATCAAAACCTTAGCCACTTAGGCTATTCCAACTTCTACCATGAGAAAATGGAATGAGGTAAAAGATGATGTGAGCCTAATGCAAACTGAATGCTTACAGTAGGCTTCTGGATGACTTTTTGACAACTAAAAATGGGCCATGCAGAAATGCCAATCTGTGTAATGAACATAGCTGCTGAACTCATGAAGGTGATGGGGAAAAAAAGCAGTGGAAGGCCAGCGCCGCTCCCATTATTAACCATGGACAGGAATCTAAATGAGGCA
Source organism: Grammomys surdaster (assembly GCF_004785775.1). Classification (NCBI taxonomy): domain Eukaryota; kingdom Metazoa; phylum Chordata; class Mammalia; order Rodentia; family Muridae; genus Grammomys; species Grammomys surdaster. Next base: position 10,481,329 of record NW_021604617.1, read on the forward strand.
AAGAACTATCTCTCACGACAAATGTAAATGCATGGCGTATTTCTACTCAGTTGAGTTTTGGGCCTGGAGAGACAGCTCACAGTTAACAGGCTAGCAGCAAGCCTAGGGGTAGATGCTAAAAGCATCTGCAGCACCCAGATGAAAACCTGGTGGGTGTGGCGTCAGTCTCTAATCCCAGCCCTAGGGGAGACACAGGGGTCCTGGGACAAGAAAGATAGGTAGACTAAGATAAACTCAAGAGCTCTGTATTCAGAGGAAGGCCCTGCCTCAGAACAGGTGGACAACAATGAAAGAAGACAGCCAGTGTTGACCTCAGATTCACACATTTGCACACCACACACAAAACAAAACCTCCAAATGGCTGTCTGTTTACTACATGAAATTCAACTTGTTTTTAAAAGTTGTAGGAATACACTGTAAAAATTCATATTATGGAGCTGGAGAGATGGCTCAGTGGTTAAGAGCACTGACTGCTCTTCCACGGGACTGGAGTTCAATTCCCAGCAACCACATGTTGGCTCACAAACATCTGTAATTCGATCCAATGACCTTTTCTGGTGTGTCTGAGATAGCTATGGTGTACTCATATACATAAAATAAATAAAACCTTAAAAAAAGTAAAATTATGCAACTAAAGAATCATGGTGTGATTATATGTAAATCACATAGACACTTAAAAGAAATTCAGAGCAGATGGGTGTGGGTAGAAAGGTGGAATGTGAAACAGGGCCGGGGCTGGAGTGACTATAGCCTCTCATGTACAGGTCTTACAGCACTTAGTGAGTGCAGGTCAGAAGGGCTTATAAAGAGAAGGACATGAACTAGTTTAGATAACCTGCTAATAATGGAATTTTCCCCTAGTTGAGAATATCAGTTAGTTACATTTAATGGTAGCTCATCCTGTAATCCCCCCACTAAAAAAGCTAAAAGAAAGCTCAGTGAAGAGAATGGCTATGAGGTAAAGACTAGCCTGGGCTGCACAGTACATCTAAGCCAGCTTTAGCTATACAGTGATACTCTTTCTCAAAGCAAACAAAAAATAATTAAGCCAGTTGGTGGTGGAGCACACTTTTAATTCCAGCACTTGGGAGACAAAGGCAGGGCCCTGAGCCAGGGATATACAGAGAAACTCTATCTCAAAAACGAAGCAACAACAACAAACCCAAATATATACACATAAATACATACACACAGACACACAACCCGCCCCACATTTTTTAAATTACCTTAAAAAAAAAAAACCACTTAACTGCAGAAATTCTACAACAGGTAAACCACATTGCCAATAGATGTATGATAATACAGGTATTACAGAGATTAAAATTTAACTAGGAAATGGGTTAATTAGGTATGTGAATATTATATTGAGGGTATAATTTTCTTTGCAGCTTAATACATCAATATCTTTCCTATTCTATAAGTAGAGGATAAGAAAGAAAAAAAAAAGGCCTCAGAAGATCTCAAAGCTTCAGAAGCTCTGAGGTCTTCCTCAGATACTCCAAAGATTTGTTTGTATCTCTGATTTCCAAAAGCTCACAAGTGAGGGAGTAACTAGAACTTCCTTACTGTCAACATGTTTCCTTTCTCCAGCTGGTTAGAGACTTCCCTTACCCTTTACAGAGAAAAATACTTGTTCAACTCTGAAGGAACAGTGTGTGGCCTTATGCCCTGGGGCCAAGAGGTATCCAGGACATAACTGAATGTGACCAATTTGTCTCTTGAGGTATTTATATAGAACTAGGGTATCAGCCAACTTTCAGTCTCTCTGCTCCGGAACCTCCTCCTCCTCACCCACTTCCATCCTTCCAAAATCTATGCACTAATCTATGTGGTGCCCAAGCATATCATTGACAGCCACACAACAGACAGCAGAGTCTAGTATTTCATATTAAATTAATTGTCCATAGAATGTTATTCCACTCTACAGTAAATGCACACTGCTCATCTCTACTTACTGACTTCCCCCTTGTAAAGTCTTCGTTAAGAAATAAATAAATCAAGCAAGCAAGCAAGCAAGCAAGCCGGGCAGTGGTGGAGCACACCATTAATCCCAGCACTTAGGAAGCAGAGGCAAGTGGATCTCTGAGTTCAAGGCCACCCTGATCTACAGAGTGAATTCCAGGACAGCCAGGGCTGTTACATAGAGAAATACCGTCTCAAGACAAAATAAAACAATAACGACAAAGTAAAAATGAGGTTTTCTTTTCAAAAGTAAATTAACAAGTGTGCTAGAGTAAGAAGTAACGTTCTCTACGTATGCAGGGTCAACCTCAAAGGAGACTAGGCAACAGCAGTGCTTCCTGCTAATGTATTTTCACATAGGTGGTACTTTTACCAGGCTGTTCAAACAAACTAGTCTATAATAATCTGTTCCAAACATGGGGTGAAGGAGGGGTGAGGATCACCAAGGGAGAAGAAAACTATCAATGCTGTCCATAATATTTATATTACATGTTATAAGAATAACACACAGCGTAAAAAAAAACGCTGGTTTAATTCAGTGCAACTATTGCAAATTTCTTAAAATCACACAGGACTTAAATAACTTCTTTGAAAGCACAATTTAATAATGATTTTACAGCACCATTAGAATAAGGGCAAATATCTTATGTGATATTGGTTTAAATGCCTCTCTCTTAATCTGCTTTGCATGGAAAGAATGGGCTCTACAGGCACAGAAACCGCCTTACACATTTGCCTGGCACCCAGCTTTATCAGCAGCTCTAGAGAACAAATGTTTTAATAATAAATCTGTTCCAAATGCCAACTCTACTGGCACAGAAGCTCACTGCATTGTATAAGCATTGGGTATACTCAATTTTATTGTGTGACATTTTCAATTATTTCAAAGGTTATTTTTTTAACCTAATAAAGGGAGAGATCACTGGAGAAATTCCCTGTTAACCCACCCCTGGATAAAGGCCTGGGAAATTAACCACTGTGGAGAAAAGAATGATTCTTCCCCAGGGATGGGCTAAGTGATTGTCCAATATCAAGTGGTCAATCCTAAAAACACACATGAAACAACAGTGAACAGACTGAGAAGGTTGTGTGTGTGTCTCTCTGTGTGTGTACATGCACAGCACACATGTGTATGTGTACATGTGTGTGTTTGTATAAATATAACAATAATATTTAAAGAAAAAAAGGACAGGAATCTGAGAGGGGACGCCTTTAGAGGGTCCGAAGGGAGGGGGTCTGAGGTAATTACTATAAATAAAAATGAAATAAGAAATAAAATTAAAATAAAAAGATTGGGGGAACTGTAAAATGTATGCAATTGTAATGTAAATGCAAAAGTAGAAACTCATTTAAAAATAGAATAAACCACAACAGGTAACTAAAACAATATAAGAGTAGTCTTTCTGTTATGCAAAATGGTATTATTTCTAAGCTATAAAGACAAAACAATTAGGAGTATTGTTGAAGGTTCATAGGAATTTTTTTAATTCTAAGCCGTATATTTTCTGTTTAAATTCCATTTAGGCTATTACTTCAGACTCAATGAGCTGTCTACAAACTCCAAGTTCTCGAATGTGTCAATGATACAATTGAGCATATACTCTATAAACCCATTAGGTTTTAGATAATAGGTTAAACATCCCCTCATTAGCTAAATTTTATGACTATATAAGTCAATTCCAAAAGTTTGCCTAGCAACAATGAAATAAGCCCTGTTTTCTAGTTAGGTTCCCAGATAAAAATGTTCACTACATACATCTGTGTACACATTTGCATACATATACCAAAATCTATATAGAAGTTTAATTCATCTTACTAATATTCCCTGATGCAACCCTGACTAGAGCCAGTCCCTTGGCCCCTATGTAGTCTGGGCACTCCCGAGGACTTGCACAAGGCTTGCTTTCAGTCTAACATAAACTGTTTTGAGACAACAGAATATGAAATTCTAGAAGAATACGTTTTAAATTATCAACTTTTAAAATATACTATTACATTATTTAAAAGCCATTTTCACGGGTAAGGGAAAAAGCTGTTGGTACAATTCAGGGGTCATTTAGTCATTCACTTTTCTGGAACAGAGTCATAAAGTCTTGGTTGCAAACACACAGCCACTATAGCACCAAAGCTGCAATGCATGAGTAGGCACAGTCATGGTCTGCTTCAGCTGTGTGAATGGACTCTGAAACCTGAATGGGAACTGGTAGAGATTATGAAATACTACTCTCCTTTTCTAAGTCCCCTAAGAATTTAAAACTGTGAAGAACAAAAGGTGCCTTCTTAGTTAAACAGGCTGGGCAAAAAGGGGTAGCTCTACTGGACAGTTCTGTGTTAACTTGACACAAGCTAGAGTTTTTTAGAAGAGGGAGTCTCAATTGAGAAAACACCTGACACTGGTTGCAAACCTGCAGTGAATTTTCTTGGTTGATGGTTGATATGAAAGGGCCCAGTTCACTGGGGGAAGTGGCACTGCTGGGCAGGTGGTCCTAGGTGCTATTAGAAAGCAAACTGAGCAAGCCATGGAGAGCAAGCTATGAAACAGCACTTCTCCATGACATCTACTTCAGTTCCTGCCCTGACCTCCCTTCAGGATGGACTGTACAGCTATAAGGTGAAAAAACATGTTTCCTCTCCAAGTTATTTATTGTCAAGGTGTTTATCCTAGGAATAGAAACCAAAATAAGGCAACTGGTACTCAAAATATGACGATCCTGGACATAGGATCTTTACAAAGGAAACAAATTTAAAACAATGACATTAAAGCAAGCTCTAATACAATATAGTGAGCACCCAGATTAAAAAGGGAAATTGTACAAGAGACACACAGATGGAAAAGTAACATAAGCACTTTAGAGAAAGCCAGGTCACTGGTGTCAAACTGCTGGAAGCCGAAGAATGTAAGGACCTGGATCAGAAATGGACACGAAGAACATCAGCTTCTGCCTCAAAGACTCTACACTTACTTATTTTTACTTTTTTGAAACAGACTCTCATGTAGCCCAGGCTGGCCTAGAAGTATATAGCCAGCCAAGCATGTGGTTGAATTCCTGTACCTAATGCCTCCAAGTCATGAGTGCAGGGATTATAGACGTGGGCCACCATACATCGCTGACATCTAAACCCCAGACTGTGGAAAAGAAATTGCTGTTGTCTCACAGTTTTGAAACTTTGCTAAAGAAGCCCTAGGAAACAGTACAGAAACAGATCAGAGTAATCTAACACTACAGGACTCAAAAACATCTGTCATTATTCAATGACCAAGTAAATAAAATGACTAAGTCCAAAATAAAATGTGCCACAGATTGTACATAGTTGTCAAGCGAAAATTAAGTCAACTTTCTATACATGATACAGCTATGAACTAAGTCTCTTTTTATGCCCCCAAAACATGTATGCTAATAGGTGGAAGGAAAGACAAAAGGCCTATTTACCCATCTTGTCTTGGTGTAAAACGGAAACATTCTGAATGAAGACATGAGTTGCCTCAGTTACTAGGTCCTAGATCTTCAAGATCCAAAGTGTACCATGGGGCAGTAAATCTAGTTGGTCCTGAGTATGTCCAGCAATGACCTCTAAGAATGCCTTCTTTCCAAATGGAAGGAACACAAGCAAATGAAAAGTTCATTTAGATCCATGTCACTCTTGCTTTCCTTTTTGAGATTTTCACATGAAGAAATAAAAGAACAGCCTGGGGAGATGGCTCATCAGGTAAGAGTACATGCTCTGAAAACACATGAATCCAAGTTCGAAATCCCTGCTTCCACCCAAAAGCAGGCCATCTGCATGAGGGTCTGTCAACCCTAGTGTTGGGGGACAGAGCAAAGTGGATCCCAGAAGCTCACTGGCAGCCAGTCTAGCCAAGAATGAGCTTCAGGCTCAGGAGAGATACCACCTTTAAAAAATAAAGTGGAGAATGATAGAGAAAGACATGCAATGTTCTTACCTAGCCTGCACCTGTGTGTGCATACTTGTGCACACACTGCACACAAAAATTATAAGAAAATGGACTGTCTTTTGTTAGTTATGTCTTTTGTTAGTATCGTCATGAAGTGGTCAGTAGGAAGTTTAGAAGCACAGCCTTCCTCTATTATAGACAGAAATGATGGAAGAATCAATGAGACAAGACATTACGTAAAAAGTAAGGAGAGACAATGATCAATGTAGGCCATACCAACCATTATGACATCTTGTTTACTAACCCTTCTTGGGATTCCCGTTCTCAGGATTCTAATCTGCCCTCCAGGCTCTATCTTCTATAACATATAGAATTTAAATGTAATGGCAGGTTCTAAAGCAAGTTTTTAAATCATCACCCTCAAATTGTAATGGCCTAAAATGGTTCTAAGACTAAAAATACAAACAAATACTTGCTCTTGGCAACGATTATGATCCATAGAGAAGTAAAAACAAACAAATGAACAACAAATAAAGCCTTGCACATAAGTTGGAGATACACAAGGAACAATGTGGAGTCAGGTCCCACTGATATTTACAACTGAAGTTAGGAGTTCGGACTGCGGAACTATGCGTTACACATAGATATGGATTTAACAGCATCAGTTTAGTATGATAAACAGAAGCCTAGCTTGACTCTGAATGCCATAAACAAACCAAATTCAAAACTCAGTGCTAGCAATGTGGTCAAAATATCTCATCTCATATCACCATGTAGATCCTAGGGAAAACATCCCCGTGCATGTTGAAAAAAAGGCAGAACATCCCAAGGCCTGCAGTTGTTTTCCTGTAGGTGGGATACAGGCAGTGCTTTTGGTAGTGCGAGATTAACTGGAAAGGATGCTAAGAGCCTCAAATCACTTAACCCAGCATGGGCATAACAGACTATGGCATGGCAACGCGATTTTTCATACAGTGCCAGTTATCCACTCTCGTGCATCTTTCTGTTTTGATTTGGGACAACATATATTAAACAGACTTCCAATTATACTCTTGTCTTATAAATTTAGTTGGGTTTTCAACAAAAACTTGAATCACATAGATTACTACACAACTAAGATCTTATTCTGATGTGTGTGTGTGTGTGTATGTATGTATGTGTGTGTATACATATAATTCAAAGGAATAACATGTTAGAAATCTTTAGATTAAAAATACTAAGTACTATGTACCTTACAGTATTTTAAAGCAAGGATCACTGTTCCGATTTAAAAGACTTCTAGCAAAAGAAAATTCAAAGCTGCATTAGTGTCTAAATCAAAAGTCATTTCTAGTTTATTTGTGTTTCATCCATTAAAGATGTTTTGGAAAAGGAGATCTACATAATGCTGGCTGGAATTTTCAGAAGATCTTGGGAACATAACACCTCACAGTGCAAACTTGCAAGCTTTTGCCCTATGTCTGGATTTAGATCTGCACCGTTCCATGTCACCTGGATGTGCACATTTATGCTAGAGGGCTGCTTATCAAACACAGTAACTGAAAACCTGCACTACACTCTCAAGTGTGCAAGGGAGTAAATACCCACTGGAAAGAGCCCTGATTTACAGGGTGGCCCATTTAAAACGTTCCCATTTAATAATGTGGCTGTGCACAGGGCCTCTTTTAAATGGGCCACCCTGCATGAAGCTTCGGTCCAAGATAAAAAATGTCCTCCCTCGAGAATTTTTAAAAACCAAAAACACTGTAGGTTTAGTGGTTATTTTTAAGGTTTGAGATGGTTTCTTTGGACTCCTTTGGAACTGAAAAAAGATGGATACACATTTTAAAAATGAAATGTTACAACCACACATCTGTAATGAGAACTGGTGCCAGTGGATATTTTTAAAACAAATTAAAATGGTCAATTTTTTTTTTAAAGTTAGGCAAGCGGCTGCTGCACACACAGCTCACAGTAACTACTTTTCAGCAAACCTTCAGAAGGAATTTCCCAATGAAGATTTATAGCATGTTCTGATAGTGATAATTAAAGGCTCCCCCAAAAGATATGAAGGACAGCATCAGAGATGATAGGGTGGAGGGCTTGCCCTCTGAGGGAGGGACTGGTGACTTAAGAGTAAAGATGCATGGCAGTTACAACAGACAAACTATGGCAGAACAGGCTTAGAGCAAAGCTTTGCTGGGGGACTCTTCCCTCTTCATATCAAGGGCTCTGAAAGATAGCCACAGTGCCCCACAGTGCACACATGGAGATAACCCAGTGCTCCACAGTGCATACAAGGAGATAACTCAGTATTCCACAATGCACACATGGAGATAGCCACAGTGCTCCACAGTGCACA